>NC_139623.1:94237711-94327711 GCF_964638095.1 Poromitra crassiceps | reverse complement strand
CCCTCCTGCTTCCCTCCTGCTTTCCCTCCTGCTTCCCCTCCTGCTTTCCCTCCTGCTTCCCTCCTGCTTTCCCTCCTGCTTCCCTCCTGCTTTCCCTCTTTCCCTCCTGCTTCCCTCCTGCTTTCCCTCTTCCCCTCCTGCTTTCCCTCCTGCTTCCCTCCTGCTTCCCTCCTGCTTTCCCTCCTGCTTCCCTCCTGCTTCCCCTCCTGCTTCCCTCCTGCTTTCCCTCCTGCTTCCCTCCTGCTTTCCCTCCTGCTTCCCTCCTGCTTTCCCTCTTCCCCTCCTGCTTTCCCTCCTGCTTCCCTCCTGCTTTCCCTCCTGCTTTCCCTCCTGCTTCCCCTTCTGCTTCTCCTCCTGCTTTCCCTCCTGCTTTCCCTCCTGCTTTCCCTCCTGCTTCCCTCCTGCTTTCCCTCTTCCCCTCCTGCTTTCCCTCCTGCTTCCCTCCTGCTTCCCTCCTGCTTCCCCTCCTGCTTTCCCTCCTGCTTCCCCTCCTGCTTCCCCTCCTGCTTTCCCTCCTGCTTCCCTCCTGCTTTCCCTCCTGCTTCCCTCCTGCTTTCCCTCCTGCTTCCCTCCTGCTTCCCCTCCTGCTTCCCCTCCTGCTTTCCCTCCTGCTTCCCTCCTGCTTTCCCTCCTGCTTCCCTCCTGCTTCCCCTCCTGCTTTCCCTCCTGCTTCCCCTCCTGCTTTCCCTCCTGCTTCCCCTCCTGCTTTCCCTCCTGCTTCCCTCCTGCTTTCCCTCCTGCTTCCCTCCTGCTTTCCCTCTTTCCCTCCTGCTTCCCTCCTGCTTTCCCTCTTCCCCTCCTGCTTTCCCTCCTGCTTCCCCTCCTGCTTCCCCTCCTGCTTCCCCTCCTGCTTTCCCTCCTGCTTCCCCTCTTCCCCTCCTCCTGCTTCCCCTCCTGCTTCCCCTCCTGCTTTCCCTCCTGCTTTCCCTCCTGCTTCCCCTCCTGCTTTCCCTCCTGCTTCCCCTCTTCCCCTCCTCCTGCTTCCCCTCCTGCTTTCCCTCCTGCTTTCCCTCCTGCTTCCCCTCCTGCTTTCCCTCCTGCTTCCCCTCTTCCCCTCCTCCTGCTTCCCCTCCTCCTGCTTCCCCTCCTGCTTTCCCTCCTGCTTCCCCTCCGTTCCTCCTTTCATCCAATCTGCACTAATGGCTTTTCCATAGCGCTGCATCTTTGCTTACTCACATCATCTCCACAGTATATGCCCTCATTAGGGGTGGTCAGTAAACAGTCAGTGCACACACAGTCAGTAAACAGTCAGTGCACACACAGTCAGTAAACAGTCAGTGCACTCACAGTCAGTAAACAGTCAGTGCACACACAGATGAGGCAGGCTGCAGCTTGTCAGCAACACTCAACCAAAGGACAATATTACCAGAGTACACTACGCTAGTATGGCCTCCTATTCGCCAGCTGTCTGTTTCTCTGTCTGTTTCTCAGTCTTCTTGTCTTAACCTTTTGTTTTTCTGTTGAGCTGTTTTTGTGTCTGTCAAGGTCGCTGTTTGTCTTTGCATTGGCCATATTGGCTTTTTTCAATTAGTCTTTTTCTCTGTCTTTCATTGTCTTTCTGCATGTTTGTTTGTCTGACTCTCAGACACTTGTTTGTCTGTCAATGACTAAAAACAAAGCCTGGACTGGATTTTAGAATGAAATGAGACACTCATACACGCACACATAGTGTGTAGTTGAAATTGTATAAATGGACAGTCAGCACATCTGGCCTGAAGTTGGGTGTGCAATGGAGTGTTAAGTGTTCGACATGTTTGTATATGGCGTCTCATTATTGGCCTGCATTAGTTCATTAGAAACATATACCCAGTCGGTCTTATGATCTTTCTAATCCAAATATTTCTCTGGTAAACCGAAAACAAGCCCACGGTAACTAGGTTGTCGGTACTGTGCCCCACAATGCACCAGCTCTTCTGCTGTAGTGATGAATAGCATCTCTTTTGGAAATGGCTGCGGTGTCGCGGCGGGAGCAGATGTAATGAAAAGTTACAAATTGTTTCCGAGAGCAATCAGAATAAGGAGAGGGCCCACTCATTTGAGCCATTGTGGTTTTAATCACAGTGAAACAGTGAGCATCCCTGCAGTCAGACCATCATGATGGACTACAGCTCAGTGAAACAGTGAGCCTCCCTGCAGTCAGACCATCATGATGGACTACAGCTCAGTGAAACAGTGAGCCTCCCTGCACTCAGACCATCATGATGGACTACAGCTCAGTGAAACAGTGAGCCTCCCTGCAGTCAGACCATCATGATGGACTACAGCTCAGCTCAGCAGAAGAAAGTGGCGGCGCGGCGGGCGCTCGGTTTCATCCATCCTTCAGCTCCACTTCCTCCTTCTCCTCTCTTCGTGATAATGCATCCTTCCTGTTTGTCTGTACGTGAAGAGGACTTTATGGCTGCTAATCAATAAAGCAAGTGAAGACACTTGAGACACACTATAGGAGTCATATATATTGAAATTATGTTCCACCTGATTTCTCTCCATACTCCATTCTTCCTGTGATTAATTTGGGGATGATTACATTACATTACATTACGTCATTTAGCAGACGCTTTTGTCCAAAGCGACTTACAATATCACATTTTGTCAACAGTACAGGAAACAACATGCAATGCAACACAATCAATGACAGCTAAGATATTTTGATAGTCTAGAGTAGCACCATGTAGGAAGTAATTTGAGAAGGAATAAGTAACATAGTAGGTTTGAGAAGGATTTTTTTTTTTTTTTTTTTTTTTTTTTATTATATGTTAGTTCAAGAAGGGCCCAGGTGTAGCCTGAAAAGGTGAGTTTTTAGTCTCCACTGAAAGATTGGCAGCGATTCGGCCGTTCTGACCGAAGGGGGGAGCTCATTCCACCATTGTGGCGCCATGAACGAGAAGAGTCGCGATCGGGACGAGCGACTTTTGAGCCCACGCATTGGTGGAGGAGCGAGGCGATCTGGACGGGTAGAGGAGCGGAGGGATCGATGCAAAGTTTGGAACTTGACCATAGATTGCAGATACAAAGGATATGATATGATGCATGATAAATGGAATTTTAATTCTTCATATTCTCCTGAGTTGGTTGGTCATGGTGGGTTAGACAGTTGATATATAGATTCCTGATATTTAGCCCTGTTTTGGGTATGGCTATTAGCTGTTTGATTCAAGTGGGAAGAGAGAGAGCTATGTGCTGAGGCAGCTCAGGTATGAATCCACCCTAAAACATAACTTGTGATATTACACAGTTCCATTCAGACTTATGAGTGTGTAGCGGCCTCCTAAACCTGGAAACTAGAGGGACTCCTGAGCGCTCCAGTGTCATAGGAGTGACATATGTGGATTCTGTTGTTAGGGTGGATTTCCCCTTGTAAAGCCTTCCCTCCAGTCACCTCATGAGAAGAGCTGCTGACATCCAACATGTTATGATTGGAATTAGGCTCTCTAAAGATGATTTATTAATGACTTTACCATGTGTGGAGCACACTGTGAATATGGAGCTGGATTTGGATGTTTAAATGGGGGGAGATGATGCGAGCTCACTCTGGTCTAGTTGTTATGTATAACTGGCCACGGTCAGCCCACCTATTAGTTTATCATGTTTGCCTGTGGTGTTTATATTTTGTTGACTCTTGCTTTTTTTTTTTTTTAATCAGCAGGATGAATTTCATCTCCAAAGCCATTGCATCATCTGATGGATTATAATCTGATGGATTGAGTCATGTGATGGGTTGAGTCATGTGATGGGTTGAGTCATGTGATGGATTGAGTCATGTGATGGATTGTACGGCATCTATTTGTAATTGCGGCTTGTGCCCAGGACATGTGATCCAGCTGTTTAGCTTGGGCTGAAGCAATAATCCATGATGATTTACTGAAGGGTCAACCTGATGCGACTGGAGTGGAGAAATGACCATTGTGTCTTGATGGGCCTTAATCTCATCGGCAGTGACATTGCAGGTTTTTCAGGAAAATGGAGAATTGCCCTGAGAAATGAATTGTGTTGTAAGAAATGAATTGAAATGCCCCAGCTCATTTTTCCCTTTTTGGAGCGGGTACAGACAAATGCATTCTTTTCTTCTTTTCACTAAATTATAATTTGGCATTTCACTCAGTAGCTCTAATGTGCTTGTTTTAACGTGACTCAGAATAAACGTCCAGAAATATGACAAGGTCGATTTTAGTTGGGGGGGGGTGGGGGACTGGGTTATTGGCGGCATACAATTTCTCCGGGGACTCCGCGGGGGTTTGTAATCACTGCAGCAGACGTTTTATTTTTCAGTCTTCAGTCGTCTATTGAGGTAAACAGAGGAGAGATGTGCAGCTTGTTTGCCAGTTGGAGTCAACACGTGTGTTTGAGCCGCCATTCTCAGGGACACAGGGGAAATAAACATACAAGACTGGCTCGGCTTCAACAGGGGCAACCAGCCAACTGGACTGGAGCTGTCTCCCACCGTATACCCACTTGGCCTTCAGCAGAAGACCTCATACTTTTCTTATAGGAACCAGTATTTCTCTGCTAATTCATCTCCTATAAGCTTGAATGTTTAGCCCCAAATAACAGTAGACGTAGTTGTGTACGTGGATGATCTTTTTTAAAGTTTCCCGCTGCTGACAGTCAACACGTTATGAATTCCATAACTCTTCAAGATGCAACATCTCATCCCTCTGGGCCAGTGCTTCCTACTGCCTGGCCTCACTGCTCTTGAAAGCACCAGGCATGCATCCATTCATCATAAGGTTCCTATAGACACTGTATCAACAGTATAATGCTGCTTTCAATGAGTCCCCCTTGAGTCTACTACTGTATCATTCTGATGCTGCATGCTATTTTGTGCTCCAACATACATATAGCGCTGGCCCTCGTCCCTCTTTGAAACACGCCGAAGCCCACAATGTGTTCACCAACTATGCATTCAAGTGGTGAATTGGAGAATATCAAGTTAACAGGTTACATGTTGAGAGTCAAGTTGTTTGGAACTCCATGATAAGATTAAACCGCCTGATATGCTGGATATGTTGTGGATTATTGATATGTGGGCGGTGTTTTGTTCCGCCTGATTATATGTTGGCCAAGGCCGTCTTTTTCTGTGCCCATTGATTATCATACTTTTCCACTGGAGGTATTGATTTCCCCGCACAATTCACCTCTGGGAATTAACAGGCTAAATCATAATCCACTGGAAGAAAATCATTTTCAGAGTTTTTAGCAGTTCAAAGCCTCCTCAGAACAATTGCACTAGCTAGATGTCCCTGCTTCCAATTGGCCATTTGAACGCATGCCTGGCACTTTTATGATGTAAAGAGAGTGTTATGTTGTGTTGTTACCACATTCAGCCTAGCTACAGTTTCGTAGTAATCAAGGGGGACTTTCCTCCGGGGCTTTTGGAAGGTGCCTGTTAATGTGTAGGCAAATGTACAGAGACACACAGAACCAGTTCACTGCAGATCATTTCCCCAGAAGGCGCTGAGGGCAAGGTGATATCATACTGGGGGCTGCGGGCCTGCCCAGCTAGAATCCCAGAACCCGACCCGTATCGACTGAACGGCATTTGGCAACAAAATATTTCACTCTGCCTCTCTTCCGTTCTGGTTTTGGTCAGTGCACATGTTAAATACACAGGATACATGTTACAAGACACACACTGGCTTTCAGAACCGCCATCGACTGGATTGGACCGAAGCCAGTTCCGGAGCATGACAGAGACCTTACTTTTGACTTTGAACACGGCACATGCTATACAAACACATTATAGGTAAAAAATGTTCATGTTGCTAAACACATGCAGGCAGGGAAGTAAGACTGGTCGTGGTGCAGTTTGTGTCTCATAAGTGATTATTATCTCATGTACTCGAATTAAATTGTCCTCAAGTGTTATGATGTAAGAGTATTACAGTACAAGTCATTTTTCTAAAGTTGTCTGGTTGTTTAGATGATTTGTGCACTTTCCACACTACCTCACACATTTTGTAATGTTCCAGTGGTGTTCTGTTGCACATGAAAGAGCTTATGCTGTACAGTATAAAAGCCTTGTCCTTCAACTTCCTCCTTATTGTTTAGGGTGGCGTGTTTTCTCCTCTTGGAGGATAGCTGGTGTTCCTGGTCAGTTCTGCAGGCTTGTTGTGACTCTGGTCAATGTATACGGAGTGACAAAACATTCTAGTGGATATGCTGTAGATGCTGAGGGTTTTGGCTTCACGCATTTAAGTCACGTCGAGGGTATGTTTGAATGTTGCATAGTAACACCATCACAGAAGTGTTAACGGTTGTTTTTTGCGATTATCCTTTACAAGAAAGGCCACGGAACAACGACTTTGAAAACAAGTCATTTCTCCTCAGTTTGAGGTGGATTTCAGTCCGCCCGCACAATTACGCCACAAATTGGTTCACATAAAACTAGCCTGTAAGTATTTTCTTTATTTGTCCCTAATGAATGTTCTTGTTGGCAGCCGCTCCGTGTTTCTGGTCGAGAGCCTCCCGAGCCTTCTCATTGTTCTCGAGCTTCTACCAGAGTAATGATCTCACCGGCTTTCCTTCTCAATCCTAAAATTAGCCATTGGCGCGCTGAGAACATACTTAGTTTTTCGCTGAGAAACCTCTCCTCCGATCTGGCTGTGCTTCTTAAAGGCTGGAAGCAGAACTGTTGTCTGGGTTCCTGTCTGCTAGTGGTCAGGATGATGGGATTAGATGTAACTTTGCTGTTTACTGGGAAGACCAGGAAAAAAAGAGATGGTGACAGTGTCATTGTTCATACTGTTAATCTGCAAGGTGGGAGACAATTTATGGTGGTGGTCAGGGTCCAGGGGCTCAGACGAGCTTTCCCAGACTGTTGGCTTTTCTATGATCTCAGCCACAGTGCGTCAGCAAGTTTGGGAACGAGAAGGCAAGAGTGGATTTTATGGTTGAGAGAGATATATTCTGGAAAGACATGGCGAAATATAATTTGTAGAAAGAAACGGAAGACAGAGAAAGTAATATATACATGTACTGTATATACAGTACACACATGTATAAGAGAGAGAGAGAGATCTGATGAGGGGACTTGAGGCAGAACCTCACAGTCATATGTTAGCATAATCCCAGCCCAAGTAGCCTGATAGAAGTCAGGCTGGTTTTCATTGGCTGGCGTGCGCTTTTCAGAAGGGGATAATATTTTCATTGTAGAGTTATTTATATAGTTAAATTTTTCTGGTAAAGTCAATAATTTATCAAGGTAATGATGGTTGGAGTGGGGAAAGAAAACAAGAAACACGGGGAATAATGAGATAGGAGGCCCCCCTAAGGAGAATGGCTGTAGTCTGTAGGGAAGCTATACTCGCTAGATTAGGTACACTTGGCCTGTCCGAACACTAACCTCTCACTGAATTCCAGCACAGACAGAACAATGTGCAGGGAATAGATCACACAGACAGAACAATGTGCAGGAAATAGATCAGCACAGACAGAACAACGTGCAGGGAATAGATCAGCACAGACAGAACAATGTGCAGGGAATAGATCAGCACAGACAGAACAACGTGCAGGGAATAGATCAGCACAGACAGAACAACGTGCAGGGAATAGATCAGCACAGACAGAACAACGTGCAGGGAATAGATCAGCACAGACAGAACAACGTGCAGGGAATAGATCAGCACAGACAGAACAACGTGCAGGGAATAGATCAGCACAGACAGAACAACGTGCAGGGAATAGATCAGCACAGACAGAACAACGTGCAGGGAATAGATCTCCCTTTGCTGCTCTCATGAATGATAAGGGGATTAGGCCTTGTAGATGTTGGCTGCGGTCTTTGAGGTTAAGGTAAGAGGAGCAGAGAGGGAAGTTGGGGTTGAGATGCGGTTCATCACACAGAGTGGCTTAGTGAAGGGGGGGTGTTCAGATGACAGGGGAACAGGAATGGGTTGGAAATGGATTGGGATGATTTCATTGGGGACGTTTCAGAGGACCTTGGTGTCACGGAGAGAAGACATTTCTTTTTGTTTTCGTTCTTCATGCGTTGTGTCAGAAACCGCTTTCTTCTCATCTGTCTGGCTTCTTCTCTCCCTTTTCTCCCCTCTCCTCCCCTCTCTCCCTTCTCCTCCCCTCCAAAACAAGGGGAAATGGGGATGTACCTCACAGTGAGATCTATTTTCCTTAATTTAACCTTTATTCAACCAGGGTAATCATATTTAGATTAGTATTGGTTTCCATTCTTCCATGGCCATGGGGGTTACAAGTCACAAGCCAAGTTTATATGGTATGATGGCCTATAGTGGTGAAAGATAGCGAATATAGTTTGTGGATTAGATAGTGATGGTAAACCATGATAACCTGACGCTTCCACATGGTTTGTTTCTGGGAACCATTTTAAAAGGGCCAGGCGTGTTAAAAAAATACCTGGCAGGTGATTGGATGAACCATCAGTCTATTACGTTTAGTACGCTTCTCGCTGTAGTCACACCCAGAGCCATGTAGATAGAAGAGTCCTGACATCTCCATTCACTCCAATGGACCATTTTTTTACTCTCAAGAGTTCCAGGAAGTAAGGTCCTGGATTAAAGGCCGGCTTTACCGTGGGGAATATGAATATATATTAAATCTTAAAAAATCTTAAATTTCGAATCCGTTGAAATTTTTGAAATTGCTTGTTCACAGCCAGAGAAAAAAAAAAAAAAATTGGGCCAGGTGACGCGTTTCGCGTCATCTGGGCCAAGTCCGCCTTGCAATTTGGAGGCATTTTTTTTTTTTTTTTTATCTCAATTTTATCTCAATTTCAAAAATTTCAACGGATTCGAAATTTAAGATTTTTTAAGATTTAATATATATTCATATTCCCCACGGTAAAGCCGGCCTTTAAGCAGCACTGTCGAGTTGCAGCAAAATAGACAGTTTGTGTTGTACTCTGAAAGGGTTTTTTCCCCCTTGAATCAAATTGTACATTATCAGCTTTATTTTAGCATGCAAAAGTAGCGTGAGACCCATTCCTGGCTGTTCATTGGCTATAGAGTCTCGCATTTTGGTCCTCCGCTGACGCCACTCTCTCTCTAGAGGACACTAGTCACACCTATATCACGCCCGTAGCTTCCTCTGGACACATGATCCTCTCCCCCTCCCGTTGCTTGTGTTGGCTGGTATCATCTGTCCTCTATGCCTCCTGACCACCTTGACTGGTTGGGGGCTTCCTGTGGTGCCTAGTCTCAAATCCACAGGCCTCAGAACCAAGCAGGAGTAGACAAGAAGAGAGAGAGAGAGAGAGAGAGAGATGGTGTGGAGTGTGTTTGGAGGGGTGTGTGTAAAGTAATGGTTAAAGTAAAGACTGAGAAAAACTAAAGTCTGAAAACTACCCAGACCACCACTTTTGTGTGGCGGCTTCAAGAGCGCCGTAACAAATGGAGTCACGTAAATATTTAAATAAACACCGACCTGCATCCAAAACAAATAGGCGGGCGGGTTTATTAAAGAGCCCCCTTGCTGCCTCTGCACGCAGCTGTAACAGAATATACAACACTTCAACTCACTGTAAACTACTTGTAATAAGGAACATACTAGAGAGATAGGGGGCTGCATGGGAAACCAGTGTTGTGATGTTAGCCTTGTGTGTGACTGCGGGCGCATGCACGTGAATTGTGTGTGTGTGTGTGTGTGTGTGTGTGTGTGTGTGTGTGTGTATCCGTGCGCGTGTTTGACCGCGAATGCAAATCCCACGTTTGTATGATGTGCGATTGACACTCACCACACCACACTCGCACATTTTACAACCGCATTGCTGGGCTACAGCGGTGTTGTGTCGCACATCATGAAATGAGGCAACAGCGATTTGCTTCTCGCCCCAAAGCCATTGTGTGCGTAATGGAGCTCTGTTCTCTGCCTTTTCTCTGATCACTTGACACATGGTCAGTCTGTGGGCCTTCAAAGACCCACGGCTTTCACTAGCTAGGAGATGTGAGGGCTTTCACTAGCTAGGAGATGTGAGGGCTTTCACTAGCTAGGAGATGTGAGGGCTTTCACTAGCTAGGAGATGTGACAGCTTTCACTAGCTAGGAGATGTGAGGGCTTTCACTAGCTAGGAGATGTGAGGGCTTTCACTAGCTAGGAGATGTGACAGCTTTCACTAGCTAGGAGATGTGAGGGCTTTCACTAGCTAGGAGATGTGACAGCTTTCACTAGCTAGGAGATGTGAGGGCTTTCACTAGCTAGGAGATGTGAGGGCTTTCACTAGCTAGGAGATGTGAGGGCTTTCACTAGCTAGGAGATGTGACAGCTTTCACTAGCTAGGAGATGTGAGGGCTTTCACTAGCTAGGAGATGTGAGGGCTTTCACTAGCTAGGAGATGTGAGGGCTTTCACTAGCTAGGAGATGTGAGGGCTTTCACTAGCTAGGAGATGTGAGGGCTTTCACTAGCTAGGAGATGTGAGGGCTTTCACTAGCTAGGAGATGTGACAGCTTTCACTAGCTAGGAGATGTGAGGGCTTTCACTAGCTAGGAGATGTGACAGCTTTCACTACCTAGGAGATGTGAGGGCTTTCACTAGCTAGGAGATGTGAGGGCTTTCACTAGCTAGGAGATGTGAGGGCTTTCACTAGCTAGGAGATGTGACAGCTTTCACTAGCTAGGAGATGTGAGGGCTTTCACTAGCTAGGAGATGTGAGGGCTTTCACTAGCTAGGAGATGTGAGGGCTTTCACTAGCTAGGAGATGTGACAGCTTTCACTAGCTAGGAGATGTGAGGGCTTTCACTAGCTAGGAGATGTGAGGGCTTTGACTAGCTAGGAGATGTGGCAGCTTCCACTAGCTAGGAGATGTGAGGGCTTTCACTAGCTAGGAGATGTGACAGCTTTCACTAGCTAGGAGATGTGACAGCTTTCATTAGCTAGGAGATGTGAGGGCTTTCACTAGCTAGGAGATGTGAGGGCTTTCACTAGCTAGGAGATGTGACAGCTTTCACTAGCTAGGAGATGTGACAGCTTTCACTAGCTAGGAGATGTGACAGCTTTCATTAGCTAGGAGATGTGAGGGCTTTCACTAGCTAGGAGATGTGACAGCTTTCACTAGCTAGGAGATGTGAGGGCTTTGACTAGCTAGGAGATGTGACAGCTTCCACTAGCTAGGAGATGTGAGGGCTTTCACTAGCTAGGAGATGTGACAGCTTTCACTAGCTAGGAGATGTGAGGGCTTTCACTAGCTAGGAGATGTGACAGCTTTCACTAGCTAGGAGATGTGAGGGCTTTCACTAGCTAGGAGATGTGACAGCTTTCACTAGCTAGGAGATGTGAGGGCTTTCACTAGCTAGGAGATGTGACAGCTTCCACTAGCTAGGAGATGTGAGGGCTTTCACTAGCTAGGAGATGTGAGGGCTTTCACTAGCTAGGAGATGTGACAGCTTTCACTAGCTAGGAGATGTGAGGGCTTTCACTAGCTAGGAGATGTGAGGGCTTTCACTAGCTAGGAGATGTGACAGCTTTCATTAGCTAGGAGATGTGACAGCTTTCACTAGCTAGGAAATGTGAGGGCTTTCACTAGCTAGGAGATGTGAGGGCTTTCACTAGCTAGGAGATGTGAGGGCTTTCACTAGCTAGGAGATGTGACAGCTTTCACTAGCTAGGAGATGTGAGGGCTTTCACTAGCTAGGAGATGTGACAGCTTTCACTAGCTAGGATATGTGAGGGCTTTCACTAGCTAGGAGATGTGAGGGCTTTCACTAGCTAGGAGATGTGACAGCTTCCACTAGCTAGGAGATGTGAGGGCTTTCACTAGCTAGGAGATGTGACCGCTTCCACTAGCTAGGAGATGTGAGGGCTTTCACTAGCTAGGAGATGTGACAGCTTTTACTAGCTAGGAGATGTGAGGGCTTTCACTAGCTAGGAGATGTGAGGGCTTTCACTAGCTAGGAGATGTGAGGGCTTTCACTAGCTAGGAGATGTGACAGCTTTCACTAGCTAGGAGATGTGACAGCTTTCACTAGCTAGGAGATGTGAGGGCTTTCACTAGCTAGGAGATGTGAGGGCTTTCACTAGCTAGGAGATGTGAGGGCTTTCACTAGCTAGGAGATGTGAGGGCTTTCACTAGCTAGGAGATGTGACAGCTTTCACTAGCTAGGAGATGTGAGGGCTTTCACTAGCTAGGAGATGTGAGGGCTTTCACTAGCTAGGAGATGTGAGGGCTTTCACTAGCTAGGAGATGTGAGGGCTTTCACTAGCTAGGAGATGTGATGACTTTCACTAGCTAGGAGATGTGACAGCTTCCACTAGCTAGGAGATGTGAGGGCTTTCACTAGCTAGGAGATGTGACAGCTTCCACTAGCTAGGAGATGTGAGGGCTTTCACTAGCTAGGAGATGTGACCGCTTTTACTAGCTAGGAGATGTGACAGCTTTCACTAGCTAGGAGATGTGAGGGCTTTCACTAGCTAGGAGATGTGACAGCTTTCACTAGCTAGGAGATGTGACAGCTTTCACTAGCTAGGAGATGTGATGACTTTCACTAGCTAGGAGATGTGACAGCTTCCACTAGCTAGGAGATGTGAGGGCTTTCACTAGCTAGGAGATGTGACAGCTTCCACTAGCTAGGAGATGTGAGGGCTTTCACTAGCTAGGAGATGTGACAGCTTTCACTAGCTAGGATATGTGAGGGCTTTCACTAGCTAGGAGATGTGAGGGCTTTCACTAGCTAGGAGATGTGAGGGCTTTCACTAGCTAGGAGATGTGATGACTTTCACTAGCTAGGAGATGTGACAGCTTTCACTAGCTAGGAGATGTGACAGCTTTCACTAGCTAGGAGATGTGACAGCTTCCACTAGCTAGGAGATGTGATGGCGTTCACTAGCTAGGAGATGTGATGGCGTTCACTAGCTAGGAGATGTGAGGGCTTTCACTAGCTAGGAGATGTGAGGGCTTTCACTAGCTAGGAGATGTGACAGCTTCCACTAGCTAGGAGATGTGAGGGCTTTCACTAGCTAGGAGATGTGACAGCTTTCACTAGCTAGGAGATGTGAGGGCTTTCACTAGCTAGAAGATGTGAGGGCTTTCACTAGCTAGGAGATGTGAGGGCTTTCACTAGCTAGGAGATGTGAGGGCTTTCACTAGCTAGGAGATGTGACAGCTTCCACTAGCTAGGAGATGTGACAGCTTCCACTAGCTAGGAGATGTGAGGGCTTTCACTAGCTAGGAGATGTGACCGCTTCCACTAGCTAGGAGATGTGAGGGCTTTCACTAGCTAGAAGATGTGAGGGCTTTCACTAGCTAGGAGATGTGACAGCTTTCACTAGCTAGGAGATGTGAGGGCTTTCACTAGCTAGAAGATGTGAGGGCTTTCACTAGCTAGGAGATGTGAGGGCTTTCACTAGCTAGGAGATGTGAGGGCTTTCACTAGCTAGGAGATGTGACAGCTTCCACTAGCTAGGAGATGTGACAGCTTTCACTAGCTAGGAGATGTGAGGGCTTTCACTAGCTAGGAGATGTGACAGCTTTCACTAGCTAGGAGATGTGACAGCTTTCACTAGCTAGGAGATGTGACAGCTTTCACTAGCTAGGAGATGTGAGGGCTTTCACTAGCTAGGAGATGTGAGGGCTTTCACTAGCTAGGAGATGTGACAGCTTCCACTAGCTAGGAGATGTGACAGCTTTCACTAGCTAGGAGATGTGACAGCTTCCACTAGCTAGGAGATGTGACAGCTTTCACTAGCTAGGAGATGTGACAGCTTTCACTAGCTAGGAGATGTGACAGCTTTCACTAGCTAGGAGATGTGACAGCTTTCACTAGCTAGGAGATGTGACAGCTTTCACTAGCTAGGAGATGTGACAGCTTTCACTAGCTAGGAGATGTGAGGGCTTTCACTAGCTAGGAGATGTGAGGGCTTCCACTAGCTAGGAGATGTGACAGCTTCCACTAGCTAGGAGATGTGACAGCTTCCACTAGCTAGGAGATGTGACAGCTTTCACTAGCTAGGAGATGTGACAGCTTTTACTAGCTAGGAGATGTGAGGGCTTTCACTAGCTAGGAGATGTGAGGGCTTTCACTAGCTAGGAGATGTGACAGCTTTCACTAGCTAGGAGATGTGACAGCTTTCACTAGCTAGGAGATGTGAGGGCTTTCACTAGCTAGGAGATGTGAGGGCTTTCACTAGCTAGGAGATGTGAGGGCTTTCACTAGCTAGGAGATGTGAGGGCTTTCACTAGCTAGGAGATGTGACAGCTTTCACTAGCTAGGAGATGTGAGGGCTTTCACTAGCTAGGAGATGTGAGGGCTTTCACTAGCTAGGAGATGTGAGGGCTTTCACTAGCTAGGAGATGTGATGACTTTCACTAGCTAGGAGATGTGACAGCTTTCACTAGCTAGGAGATGTGACAGCTTTCACTAGCTAGGAGATGTGACAGCTTCCACTAGCTAGGAGATGTGATGGCGTTCACTAGCTAGGAGATGTGAGGGCTTCCACTAGCTAGGAGATGTGAGGGCTTTCACTAGCTAGGAGATGTGAGGGCTTTCACTAGCTAGGAGATGTGAGGGCTTTCACTAGCTAGGATATGTGACAGCTTTCACTAGCTAGGAGATGTGAGGGCTTTCACTAGCTAGGAGATGTGAGGGCTTTCACTAGCTAGGAGATGTGAGGGCTTTCACTAGCTAGGAGATGTGAGGGCTTTCACTAGCTAGGAGATGTGACAGCTTTCACTAGCTAGGAGATGTGAGGGCTTTCACTAGCTAGGAGATGTGAGGGCTTTCACTAGCTAGGAGATGTGAGGGCTTTCACTAGCTAGGAGATGTGAGGGCTTTCACTAGCTAGGAGATGTGAGGGCTTTCACTAGCTAGGAGATGTGACAGCTTTCACTAGCTAGGAGATGTGACAGCTTTCACTAGCTAGGAGATGTGAGGGCTTTCACTAGCTAGGAGATGTGAGGGCTTTCACTAGCTAGGAGATGTGACAGCTTTCACTAGCTAGGAGATGTGAGGGCTTTCACTAGCTAGGAGATGTGACAGCTTTCACTAGCTAGGAGATGTGAGGGCTTTCACTAGCTAGGAGATGTGACAGCTTTCACTAGCTAGGAGATGTGAGGGCTTTCACTAGCTAGGAGATTATCATATTAGCCTAATGGCCGGGCAAAGGGTGAGGAGGAGGACATGGCCGAGATGGCACACGGCAGGGGGAATAACCCAGCTGTAAGAAGACTCTCAGGACTTGTTAAGGCCAGGGAAGGTTTAAGAGCCTTGGGCGCTCCCGTCATATTTCCTTCATTTGAATTTAGAGCTCTCATGTTCTCCCTGTCTTTCTCATTCCCATTCTCTGTCCCTGCCTCTCGCTCTCTGTCTTGTTGCCTCTCTGCTGTAACTTTCTCTGGTCTCTGCTGCAACTGCCCACGTCCTTAGTTTGACTCCAAGAAACATGCCTACCTTCCTCCCTGCAGAAATGGCAGGCGCCAAGTCACTATAACACGATATGGCAGTTTCATTCCAAATAATGACCCCAGGATTAACAAACAGAGTCCTGGGACGGTATTAAAAACCAAGCAGAGAGCTACATGCGGACTGGCTTTGCATTGGTACTGCTTATACTGTAGTTCAGCACACCTTCTGATCGGCCTAACAGACTCTCTCTGGGGACGGGCTTTCACCTCCTGGCCAAGACCCAAAGTAAAAAAAGACTGAAAAATAGAGGATCACAAAATTCTCTTTTTGGTCTCTAGTTCAGGTCGGTCAAGGTTAGCCATAAGGTCATACGGATTAGGTTCATAATCACTTTTTTAGATCAAAACTGCAGTGAATACTGGATTTGAGGCCTGGCCAAAATCTAATAATCCATGAAAAATGATGGCCCTCATTCTAGAACGACGACTCAGATTACATTTGGGATGGTATTCAAACTTGAGGTGGAGTAGGTAGGTAGGTAGTGGAGGCTCAGGGTGGAATAAGCTGAATTTAATGGTAATATAGTTCTACCTGTCTATGTCCCCACTGGGCCTTATTCAGCATCTGTGCCAAACTGTGTGTGCGTGCGTACGTGCGTGTGTGCGTGCGCGTGTTCTCGCATGCATGTGTGGTCTGTCATACTGTAGTGTAGGCTACTTTTGGGACAAATTTCAGACGTACTACCAGTTAATTGGGGACAAGAGCTGTGTCCCTAATTTGGAAAAAAAAAAGCAGATTTTTGGGTCAGTGGTTAGGGTTAGGAAAGTAGTGGTTTATGGTTAGGGTTGGGGTAAGTCTCCAGGGAATGAACGTAACTCTATGTAATGTCCGGAAAAGTGATCATGATCTTGTGTGTGTGTGTGTGTGTGTGTGTGTGTGTGTGTGTGTGTGTGTGTGTGACTGTGTGTGTGTGACTGTGTGTGTGTGTGTGTGTGTGTGTGTGTGCGCGCGGGTGTGGGTGTGGCAGCATGAGCATACAGTAACACACAATAAGCTCTTCAGATACATACTGTACACAACATACGCACTCGCATGAGCACACATTCATAATCATGCGTTAACTCACAGAATCAGACTTACTGTAGTTGTCTGTGCACACGCGTACACACACACACACACAGCCACGCGCACGCACGCACACACACACACACAGACACACACACACACACACACACACACACACACACATGCAGCCACACTGTGGTGATCCTGAGTCCACTCCACCCTCACGCTAACACTCTGCTGGTGTGTAATAGATGGTCGTGGTAAATGAAGCGACGCGGCGCGAGTGACCAAGCCTGATGTTTCCTACACTCAGCAGGGCGTCTCTGTTGACTTTAGGATTTCATCAGTGATGATTGGTGAGGGTGTGTGAGCGCACCATCATGCGTTTCCGGGGTCTGCTTTACCGGAGTGTGTGTTGTCAGGGAAGTGTGTGCAATGCGCATTGTGTGTGTTGTGTGCGTTTACGTATGTGTGCGTTGTATTTTCCTATGTGGTAAGGCACAGCGGGAAGTGTGACAGTGCTGTTTGGTTGGGGTTAGGATGTTATTAGGGGGTATGGGGGGGGGGTATTCAGGGGACTGACGTCTGCATTGGGCTGTGGTATTGCCAGTGATTACCACCACTGGATTTAAAATCACACACACACACACAGACACACACACACACACACACACACACACACACACACACACACACACACACAATCGCAAAAATACACACACATGCACAACACATTGTGAATCCGCCTCCACACCTACAGAAACGGAGGTTCTTCTGAGGGTACACGTTCAACTCTCTCACACATGCTACTTTGCTGCACCCTTCTTTGCACATTGATGCCTTGACACATGTGAGGACACTCAGAGAAACACAGATACGCTGTGGCACCCAGCTTCACTTAACTACACACAGACACTGATGCTCACACACACACACACACACACACACACACACACACACACACACACGCCCAGTGCCCATTCCCCCGGGTGAAGTCTGGCTGGTCTAGACAGCCGGGCCACATGACAGAGAGCAGCAGCCACAGACAGAGCTTTGTCATGTCTGTATGGGACCCCTGCAGAGCCCAACAGGAAACAGCTTTCTAACGCAGTGTGACAGGAATACTCTAACACACACACAAGCCGCTACAACAAAATGCTATTGACAACCCAATGATATCACAGCGGTTTGTGCAGCACTCTCTGCACATTACTCAATGGAAGACAGTCCATGAAACACAATCTCTCCTGTCAAAGTCAATTTTGCCATCTGCTAGTAGTGAGGATATTTAGCAAAGGAGCAAGTCTAAGAACATTGGAATAGCTTGTGTACAGTACAAGGTTCACATAAACAATGCAGCTTATGCAGTGGCTCATAAGGTGAAGAGGTATAGAGAAGTATGGCTTGTTACTGTGTATAAATGGATCAAATGTGCGCTGAAAGTAACGTGCAGATTACACAATGATGCAACGCTGATTGTAGGCATCATGACAAATACAATCCATTTCATAGTCCCCGAGTGCCAGAGGCACCTGGATGCTGAGTGTGAGAAGAGACTGGAAGAGAGTCCAGACGCCATGATCTGGACCTTCAGTCAGCTTCCTTCCATATACACAAACTGCACAGACATACACCTGTGACCTCAGTCCACACACACACACACACACACACACACACACACACACACACACACACACACACACACACACAGGTTTTGGGCAGGTTGCCACAGCGACCACAAACCAACGTTACTAACCATCCTGTACTGTACGTCCATTGCCCCGGGAACACACATCCCGTTGCCATGCCGACCCCTTTTGCTGTTTGAATGATATTTGGGAGCATGGCGTCTCCGGCACGGCACGGCTGTGACATCAGCGCTATTTCATGACAACTGTGGGAGAGAGCTGCTGAGCAAGGCAGACCTTTAAATCATGGAATATGTCTTAATGCGTCTTCAGAGAGACACCCCCCCCTCACCTCTGACGCCCTGATGGCTTTAACATCCACAAACCTCAGGCTAACCTGGTAGAGGCTGTCTATCTCTCTCTCTCTCTCTCTCTCTCTCTCTCTCTCATATTGTGACTCCCACTCGTCCACAGAGTGAAGGTGTGTTAACCTTCAGGGTTCAGATGGTCAGTGTAATGGTTAATAAGGGGGGCTGTGGCTGTGTGATTTGTGTGCTTGGCTGTTGCCATGAGTGTCAGCACAGACAAACAGCCATCGTCTGGACCACAGCAGGCACACCATGGTCATGTCATGTCTAGGAGGGAGAGAGAGGGAAGGAGGGAGAGAGAGAGAGAGAGAGAGAGGGAGGGAGGGAGAGAGAGAGAGAGAGAGGGAGAGAGAGAGAGATAGAGGGAGAGAGAGAGAGAGAGAGAGAGAGAGAGAGAGAGAGAGAGAGAGAGAGAGAGAGAGAGAGAGAGTGAGTGAGTGAGTGAGTGAGTGAGTGAGTGAGTGAGTGTGTGTGTGTGTGTGTGTGCGTGCGTGCGTGTATGTGTGCATGTGTGTGTGCGTGAGAGAGAGAGAGCACGCACGCGCACACGTTCTCTGTTATCCCATAGTGGCTCCCTCTCTTCTCTAGGAGACAAGAAAGCTGAGTGCCAGCATGACATCACCTCAATGAAGTGTCAATTAAACATCATATAACCTGATACTCTACAACAGATGAAAATAACAGTGAATTATGAAGAGAAAGTTAAATAAGGGAGTCATAGAGGACAGTACATTTTCTCACATACAGGATATTGATTTTATGACGTTTTTTGTGTGTGTGTGTTCTTTTTTACATTGTGCTGCTTTTGTCATAAAGTTAAGGGCTATTTCAAATCAGGACCGAATGTTCAAGGGGTTCTTACACTTTTTAAGTCTGCGACACAAATTGAATACATTTCTTCTTTACCCTGGGACATAGATTCATTAAAACATGCCGATTAGGGATGCACCAGAAATGGCCAATTTTCAGCTGATCGGCCTCAACCGGTGACCTGTGCCGGTCAGTCCACTTATCCGATTCTGTGCGCCAGTCGGCTCCCCCCTTTTTTTTGTTTGGTCAATTACCTGCAGCTGCACGATGCATGCGTTCATGTGACGTGCGCGCACCCCAAGGCAGAGAGACAGATGGGCTGCAGCCAAAAGGAAACACATGCCAGCATGTCCTCCTCATTGTGGACATTTTACAGTTTGTCACACATGCAAGTCAAAAATAAGCCGCGGAGACGGAGGTGCGGCCGAGTCCCGCTCGGCTGGAGTCCACTCCAGTCTGAGCGGCTCGCTTCACCTCACTCTCCGCTCCCTCTCCCCGGCAAAACTTAAAATAACAACATACTTTTTTTTCTCTCTCTAATCCCGAATTTTTTTACGTTTCGGTCCGAGTTAAATGTTATGCGATCTCTCCTGTTTCTAAATTTGTACCATTTGGTTTGAACAAGTCCAACTATTTTTATAAGCATTTTACGAAATGTCTATGGGAAAATAAATGATACAAAAAAAATCTCTGGTACAGTGCTGAAGCAGGAAGTGACGTTGCACTTTGGCTCTCTATTGCAATCTATGAATATATTCTAATGTCCTTTTCTTTTCTACTTCCTCTGTGTCTTAGAATCACGTCCCCTATCCATCCCAATGAAGGTGATGCCTAGCACCGCTGCAGTGGATTCATGGACCACTTCAGAGGAGAGAATGAAGGAGCTGATTGCCCATGCCTGGGATGCTGTTAAACGCCTTACTGTACAGGTACTTCACCTTGCTCCGTACCATTATACTTTACTTGTGTGTAAATGCAAGTATACCGAGATGTACCCATCTCTTTTACTGGGCAGATTGAATGGCGGGATCATAAAATATTCACCTTCTGGTCCTTTGGTTTTGCTCATTGTACTCTTAAGCCCTATTCGCACTGGATAAGTATTATCTGGAGACCTCATGTGATTTAGAAATGATCCCCTGACATCTGTCTGTCGTGGTGTTTTACTGGAATTTACTGACACTAGACGCTACGCGTGCTCAATTCTTAGGCTGGCCCGTACTTGTTATACAGTATACTTGTTGAAAATCTCTGCAGCAGTCTTCACCACATTAATCCTTATTGTTATACAGTATACTTGTTGAAAATCTCTGCAGCAGTCTTCACCACATTAATCCTTATTGTTATACAATATACTTGTTGAAAATCTCTGCAGCAGTCTTCACCACATTAATCCTTATTGTTATACAGTATACTTGTTGAAAATCTCTGCAGCAGTCTTCACCACATTAATCCTTATTGTTATACAATATACTTGTTGAAAATCTCTGCAGCAGTCTTCACCACATTAATCCTTATTGTTATACGATATACTTGTTGAAAATCTCTGCAGCAGTCTTCACCACATTAATCCTTATTGTTATACGATATACTTGTTGAAAATCTCTGCAGCAGTCTTCACCACATTAATCCTTATTGTTATACGATATACTTGTTGAAAATCTCTGCAGCAGTCTTCACCACATTAATCCTTATTGTTATACAATATACTTGTTGAAAATCTCTGCAGCAGTCTTCACCACATTAATCCTTATTGTTATACAATATACTTGTTGAAAATCTCTGCAGCAGTCTTCACCACATTAATCCTTATTGTTATACAATATACTTGTTGAAAATCTCTGCAGCAGTCTTCACCACATTAATCCTTATTGTTATACAATATACTTGTTGAAAATCTCTGCAGCAGTCTTCACCACATTAATCCTTATTGTTATACAATATACTTGTTGAAAATCCCTGCAGCGGTCTTCACCACATTAATCCTTATTGTTATACGATATACTTGTTGAAAATCTCTGCAGCAGTCTTCACCACATTAATCCTTATTGTTATACGATATACTTGTTGAAAATCTCTGCAGCAGTCTTCACCACATTAATCCTTATTGTTATACGATATACTTGTTGAAAATCTCTGCAGCAGTCTTCACCACATTAATCCTTATTGTTATACAATATACTTGTTGAAAATCTCTGCAGCAGTCTTCACCACATTAATCCTTATTGTTATACAATATACTTGTTGAAAATCTCTGCAGCAGTCTTCACCACATTAATCCTTATTGTTATACGATATACTTGTTGAAAATCCCTGCAGCGGTCTTCACCACATTAATCCTTATTGTTATACGATATACTTGTTGAAAATCTCTGCAGCAGTCTTCACCACATTAATCCTTATTGTTATACGATATACTTGTTGAAAATCCCTGCAGCGGTCTTCACCACATTAATCCTTATTGTTATACGATATACTTGTTGAAAATCTCTGCAGCAGTCTTCACCACATTAATCCTTATTGTTATACGATATACTTGTTGAAAATCCCTGCAGCGGTCTTCACCACATTAATCCTTATTGTTATACGATATACTTGTTGAAAATCTCTGCAGCAGTCTTCACCACATTAATCCTTATTGTTATACGATATACTTGTTGAAAATCCCTGCAGCGGTCTTCACCACATTAATCCTTATTGTTATACAATATACTTGTTGAAAATCTCTGCAGCAGTCTTCACCACATTAATCCTTGGGGTCCAAGCCCTCCCTTCATCCCTGTCCTCCTCTTACACATAACTTGATAGTTGAGGGTTGTCACACACACTCACGAAGGCTGGGAGTAACACTACGTCACCACAGACCAGCATCAGTATTTGTCCCTTATATATTGTACAGACCATCATACTTCATTTCCTCTCCTCGTCTCTCCTCTCCTCTTCTCTTCCTCTTCTCTGTTACATCAGTTAAGGTCTGAAGTTTGTCCCAGGCCAGCTTAGCGCTCTCTGCGGCAGCAGCCATGTGGCTTCCAGGGACCTCTGTTAGCTGTTAGCTCATTTAGCCTGTTTTACATACAGATGCATACGTAGCGTCTCTTGTCCCTTTGTGGCTGGCTGACTTTCTGGTTGACTGGCTGGCTGACTGGCTGTTCCTGTCTGTCTGTTTAACTGTCTAAGCGGTAGTTAACTGCTCCCATTGTGTGGCTGCTCGCTGCGTCTTGACTGGACCAGTCAGCAGAGCCCACATCACAACCAGCCCCATCTGAAGTGCATCAGCAAGCGCTGACATGTCTGTGACAGGGTTCCTCTTGAAGGAGGGCCTTAGAGGATGTACATGCACAGGCGTGTGTGTGTGTGTGTGTGTGTGTGTGTGTGTGTGTGCGCGCTAGGGCTGTGAATCTTCACTGGCTTCACGATTCGATTCAATTACGATTCAGAGGGCTACGATTCGATTTGATTACGATTATCGATGCATCTCGATGCATCTTAAATCGATGCATCACTTTTTTCCGCAATACATGATTTATTTTTTCTCACTTTCTTTTTTCTCACTGTGTGGCTACTTTTAAAATAAAAGTGCATTTGGAATTGCATTGTATTATGATCCATAATTAAAATAAACAACTGCATGTACTTCCATTATATTTTATTTGATTATAAAAAAAAAAAAAAAACGATTTTTGACATTTGTGAATCGATGCATAATCGTGCACGTCCGCATCGCGATGCATCTTATAATCGATTATTTTTGACACCCCTAGCACGCGCGCGTGTGTGTGTGTGTATATGTACATTTGCATATATTTCTGTGAGTCTGGGTGTCTTGGTACAGTATGTGGGCATGTTTTTGTTAATTAACGGTTACAGTGATGTACACTCACTGAGCACTTTATTAGGAACACCTGTACACCTGCTTATTCACGCAATTATCCATTCAGCCAATCATAATGTGTTCAGCAATGCAATGCATACGGTCTTGCAGATACAGGTCAGCAGCTTCAGTTAGGCTGAGTGTCCATATAGTTTCTTTTTTTCTGACCAACAGCCTTTTTTCAATTGTCCCTAATGAGGAGAGAGCGTATAAAAACATATGTGTATTAGCTAGCTCAGCGACTTGCCTGCCTAGCGCTAGCTTGTACTGTTGCCCTGCACCGTAGCTTGTTAGCCTGCTTCGCTAGGTTCTTGTTAGCCGAAATCGCTCGCGGCTTTTTTCTTCATCCTTGCTAGCCAGGCTGTGTCCACGGACCCGCCTCGCCCAGCTATGGATGCGAACGCACCGTTCCGTCAGTGCAGCCGATGCCGTGCTGAGATGGCTACGGACGACTCGCATGACCTGTGCATGTTCTGTCTGGGGCCGGAGCATGCCGAGCGCGCTTTGGCGGACCCACACTGCTGTCGCAAGTGTGGCGCACTCCTCATGTCGGCCAGCGGCCAGCGGCCACCGGGCCTGCCGTTCGCGGGGAGATGCCTCCCAGTGGCTTTCCCACCGTAGGCCGAGCCCTCGCTCAGGCCACGAAGCGTGTTGCCTCCTGCCCGGCTGGGCTCGGGGGCCACACTGACTCTCAGGGCTCGCTGGAGTCTCGCCCAACACAGTGGGGCAACTCCTCGATGCCAGACAAGGCTGACACGGGCAGCCTGGAGTACGATCATATTTATGATCGTGAGGACCTCGTCGTACAGGTCCAGCTAAGTAGGCTTGTCACGATACTAGAATTTCAACTTCGATACCGATACCCAGGAAAATGTCGATACTCGATACCATTTTCGATACCACGGGGAAAAAATGACAGCACATTAAGTCTCTTTTTTTTTTTTTTTAACAGTATTTTAACTGTAAACAATTATTTTTTTATTGTCTTAAGTAGTGGGGGGACAAACTTTTAAATGTTTTAAGTTGTCTGAGGTAGTGCAAAAAACAAAGAAAAAAAACAACCCCCTTACTGTACCATCCATGACAATATTTTTAACTTCTCTGAGGTAGTGCAAAAAAAAAACTTCTTACTGTACCATACCATCAATGACAATATTTTTTGGTTCTCTGAGGTAGTGCAAAAAAACAAAAACAAAAGTAAGGTTTCCCTGACAGCTGATCCATGATCGTTTGTTTTATTGTATGTATAGTGCAGGGATTTCAGTATCCATGAAATAATTCCGTGAAGGAAGGCCAAACCTGGGATTCAGCTGTTGAAGAAGTTGTTTGAACCCAGGTTTCTCCACTGTGTAAATGGGGACCTGATCCATGCACAAATACTCCGCTACAGCTCTGTTTAATGTCTTTGCTTCTCGCGATTTTGGATCATATTGTCTTTGGTGTTCAAACACTGCTGAGGTAGGCTGAGTGTGTCTGGGTACTCCTCCTGGTGCAGTATGCAGCAGCACTTGCAGCCTGTCGACTGTCCTCTGCTTCAGTCTGGAACTGTAAGAGAAACATCACACTTATCAGACGCAAATAATTTCATATCTTGTTAAATTATCTTATCTGTCTTGTTAAAGTTGATTACTCCGGCATGCATGCTAACGTTCGCAGATAGGCTGTTGAATTTAACTAGCTGGCAGAAAAGCGTGGGCTTTTGAACCTAATAAGAGAGGGTTGAGGAGACTGGAGAGAGTTGAGAGAGAAATAGAGCAGCAGTAGCAGGCCCATGTAACGTAACGTTATGTTTTGGACTAGCTTAGCGGCTAATGTGGCTAACCGCTAACGTTAATGCCGGAGTAATGTTACGTTAATGTTGGTGATGTAATTCAAATGGTTCAATGACGTTGAAACGGGAGCTTACCTCTCGAAATTCCTTATAGAGATTGGGGTGTCGGTCTTTAAGGTGTCTCGCCAAGTTTGATGTGCTACTGTGCTTGGTCCCGACAAATTTGTAGCAGTGTTTACATGTCGGCTTATCGATATCCTTCGCCTTTCCTTGTTCATCTGCTTCGTAGGCAAAATACTTCCAAACAGCACTTCTGCTCTTTGCCCTGTCGACCAAAACCGGTCGCGGAGGCTCTGCTGCGACAGTCGCCTTCCTGGCACAAGGCTCTTTCTCCTTCTTGTAGCTAGTAGCAGCGTAACGTTAAACAAGCCGGCCATGTTGTGAGCATGTTTGTGAGTGAGGACAGAGCAGGGGGGAGGGGCGGGGGCTGTGCTTCACCGCAGCAGAGAGAAGGTTGTGTGGAGGAGGAGGAGGCTGCCTGTTGGTATCGATAAACTCGATACTGTAGAAAATGAGTATCGTATCCGTTTAAAATGTTTAGTATCGAGTAAGTACCGAAGTATCGATATTTTTGACAAGCCTACAGCTAAGTGACGAGGACGACGAGGGCATGTGGGAGCCAGAGCCCACTTCGGCCGAAGCGGCCAAGGATGAGGCCCGCGCCTCTGCTGTCTCCCTGTCTGGCCTCTTCGGGCCATCAGTGGAGAACATGGCCCAGCAGTTGGAGAGGCAGCGGCAGGACTCGGCGGCCGTGAGATCCCTCATGCCATGTAGGCAGCAGGCTCCACGCCGTCTGCAAGCCGGACCAGATCGAACTTGGGATTGCTCTTTAGGGTCCGCCCAGTCCCAGTTCCCGGTGCTGCACCCTCAGGCAGGCCGCCCTCCGGCGGAGAGCCAGACCGCCACCACGGAGTGCCCTCCGGCTGCAGCTGCAACAGCGCCGCCTGCACCAGGGCAACCGCCCGTCGCAAGTGCTGCCGGTAGGCCAGGCCGCACTTAGCCTGCCTCCCTTCGGGGAGGGGGGGAAGTGAGCCCCCCGGCGACTGTGCCAGTGCCCGACACCGATATGGAGCTCTCAAGAGCCCCCTGCCTCCAGAGTGCCCCCGACCGGCGAAAGACACCCAGCTAGGGGGCGAGCCCACCGCAGGCTGTGCTCAATGCCCGACGCGGGTTCGGAGCTCTTAGGTAGCTTATGTCCCGCTACTGCCAGTGTCTGTTACAGCCCGGGTCGCACAGCGTGCGAGCATCGCTCCGCCCACTCCGCTCCCCCCATACACCCCCCCCCCTCCCCCCTCGATGACACGCTCATAGCGACGGACTCAGGGGACCTCGCCATCGCGCACACCAGGGCAGTGATAGACCACCTACAGGCCCTGGAGTTTCTGATAAACTGGCAGAGTTGCCCCGGTCCAGGTCACGACCTTCCTTCGATCGTAACAAGGATCCAGTGAGTTGTGGTGTTCAGCCCATCCTCTGTTTCCTGCAGAGCCTGTATGATGCGGGCCAGTCCCCTCAGTCCCTTAAGGTCTATGTGGCTGCCATATCGGCCTGTCACATGGAGATCGAAGGGAAACTGGTGGGGAGCCTTCTGGTTTCCCGGTTTATGAAAGAGGCATGCAGACTGCGACCACGGGTACGCAATGTCTTCCCTAAATGGGACTTGAGCCCTTGGAAACTGTGGACCTGGAGTTCCTGTCCTTGAAGACTGCGCTGCTGTTAGCCTTGTCTTCAGGCAAGAGGGTTGGCGACTTGATTGCCCTGTCAGTCCAGCAGTCTTGCTTGGTATTTGCTCATGATGAGTGGAGGGTTACGCTTCGGCCCAACCCCGCCTATCAGCCTAAAAATATCAACGCCAGCTTCAGAGCTATGGTCGTGAACCTGGCTGACTTTTGTCCCCCTCCTTTCAGCTCGGAGGAGGAGTGACGCTTGAACACGCTTTGCCCGGTGCGTGCGATCCTGGCCTACGTACGTGGCCGGCACGTGCACACTGCGCACCTGTAACCAGTTACTGGTTTGCTTTGGGCCACGGGCCCTGGGTGGGGCACTGTCCAAGGAGCGCTTGTCGCACTGGATAGTGGAGGCCATTGCTTTGGCCTACACTGCCGTGGGGAAGGCTCACCCGGAGGGTATTAACACATTCAGTGCCACAGCGCTTCAGTAAAATTGTCTGGAGCCTGTGCCAGATTCACTTCCATTCAGTTGAAAACAGCTATAGAATTTTTTCTATTATGGCTATATTAACGGGGCTGGACTTTAATGAAACATTGAACACTCCTGCTTCTTCCAAAGAAGAAATTTTGTTTCTAGACAGTTCCATTATGAAATTACAGCCTCTCAAAAAAGTGCACTTTCAAGGGTTTTCTGTCGTTTTTTTTTACTTTCCAAGTTATAGGCCCTTTTATGAATACCTTTTGCACTCTAATTTCGAGCACATTCACTGACTCTGGCTGGTGTTTTCTGATGTGGTGGCGTGTGGTGTGGTTTCTGTGAAGCCTGTGTGACACACACACCTCTCCCCCCCCCCCCCCCCTCCCCCCTCTCCCCTCTCCACCTCTGAGCTGCGGGCTCCTCCCACACGCACAGAGTTTGTTTTCTCGTTTTTGCCCCGGACAGATCCCAGCGCGCATCATTTCCTTGATGGGCAAACGCGACTGAACGAAAAGGCATGGCCGTTCGGCTTCGGATGCTGGCTTTCTAGGAAATCGTGTGGAGATAGATAGAAGCATAAGAGCTCAGTTGTGAGCGCGGATGCAGCCGAGCCCACTCTCCGCTGTAGGCAGAGCAATATATACGGCGCTGGCAGAAAGCATGCATCGGTTTCCACTTTCTCCGCTGTCTCCTGTACAAAGTAAAGGATCTGAGGTGGGTGGAGCAGCTCCTGTGACGATGTTTAAGGTGGCGCCGTGTGATCCCTTGAAGGGATTCATGCTCACTGGCTAGGTACGACCTTAAACAGCAGAATTATGGAATAATATGAATTATGATTTTAGGACGTCCACAGACGTCCTTGGCACTCCTCGTTACTTTTTTTTAGGACGTCCACAGACGTCCTTGGCACTGAATGTGTTAAGGCCCACTCTACGCGAGGTGTCGTGACATCCTGGGCGTTGTTGCGTGGTGTGTCAGTGGAAGACATGTGTGCGGCTGCCTCATGGTCTACCCACCACACTTTTGTTATGTTCTATAGCCTTGATGTGGCCAGCGCGCCCTTTGCGCACGCTGTGTTGCCAGCCACCAGGCGGTAGTTCCTTAAGTCACTCTTATGCCTGTGGATTGCCATGAGCTGAGGCCATGTGCTCCGTTGCCAGCCTCGGGTCTCAGGGTCGCACGAGGTGCTTCCTTGCAGCGAGGTTGGTTGGATAATTGGCATAGTGTGAGATTCCGAAGTTCGAAACGAAATAAATAATTGGGGTTGTCCTACAACCCAGGTTTTACGAGTGAGAACGAGGACAATATGCCCCCGATGTGACGTGGTGGTCACAGGGCGGAGCGGGTGGCCATGTCATAAGCCAGATGCCAATGACGCCTTCAGGCACAATGGATGGTTTTATAGGGGCCAATTTTGAGAAAATAGAGATTGATTGGTGCGCTGCAGGGAACAGCTTGGCATAGTGTGAGATTCCTCGTTCTCACTCGTAAAACCTGGGTTGTAGCACAACCCCAACGATTCCTTTCTTACCCTGGTTACTAGAATAACCTGTTTTGAATAATCAATAACCTGACGATTGTAAATGCTGTCCCTTTTCATAACAATCCTTGTTAACACGTTAACTGCCAGCGACGTATGCATACGTCAAGCAGAATCCAACCGTTAACTGCCAGCGACGTATGGATACGTCAAAAAAATCGTTTTTTTTTTTTTGACGGTGGATCGTTGATCTGGTCCTTTTGCATCTTCTATTATACTGTTAGAGCCGCCGGGCGTGTGCAATCCATTCCGCCGACCCACTGAGTGGCGACGGTGCTCAGACTATTGAGTGTTGTTTGGCCAGAAACGCACGCATTCCAGCTGAGCTCAACCGAGGACCCAGAAGCGAACGAGCCTCATTCTCATACTGTAGGCGAAAACCTTTCACACGGGCGCACGGCGGTGGGGGCTTCCACAGGTGGACTGGGTGGAAAGCACACTTTGAAGCGCGCAGCATAAGCCTAGAGTCACACAAGGCTTCGTCAAAGCTCTCAACCGAAAATCCAAGAACGGATTAAGCCACATCCACGCTCGCCGACGAGGGACCGCCAGAGAGAGGCTGCTGCTCACTGCTCAGACAGGCAGGAGAGACTGGCTTGTGACTGACAAACACGGAGACACGCCCACGGAGGGAGGAGTTGTAAGGAGAGGGGGTGCGGGTGCTGCTATGGAGGAAATTACTGTTCAGAACTATATTGTTTATGTCTGATGTCTCACTGATGCCAAAAAGAAATGGTTAAAGTGACTGTTTGATATTGAATTTCACAAAACTGCGATTATCTCAGCTTTTTGTCTCAGACGCTGAAACCATGCTGTACTCAACGGCTAATATCTACATAACTACTAACTCTACAAACTAACTCTTTTAGACAGAGAAAGCACACATTCTATTAGTACTTTTGTGAACTTTGTGTTGACAAACTCCAAGCAGAAAATTATCCTTGGCTCTTGTAAAATGAGCCAGAATCCTCAAAAAAACCCTCTGGCAAAAGCTACCTACAGTAAAAAAAAAAAGGCTGGCAGTGAATGTGTTAAGATGCCATGCTTACTAATATTAAACAGGCTACTGTGGCACGCAAACTTCCTACTTCTTCCACTTGTGGTTCTCACCATTGGTGAGATTCCGTAAACTCAGACTTACATAAGGTACATTTTGACGTGAGCTAAAAACAGCACAGATTACTATTGAGATCATCATTTATTTTCCATGTATTAGAAGTCACCGACTATTGCTCACTCACAGAGGGAGTGGGTAGCTGAATGCCCATTTTCATACCTTTTTGGTAGGGGTACTCTTGTGTATGTGGGCGGGACACCACAGGTGGACAGGAACATTCTATTAAGTGGTTTATTCATGGAAACAGGGATAGTCAATCCCATGGTATTAAAGATGCATTAACCCAAATAAGACTGTAAACGGAGTATGGCCAATAGCCGCATTTCTCCATGCATGTAAATGTGACCTGACCAATGATGCAGAAGTCCAGCAACCATTCTTAATTCATCTTAATTATTATTGCTAGGACCACACAAACTGTTGTCACTCACACTTCAAAGAAAGCATGACGCACGTGAATCGAAATAATGCTCCAGAGGTCTGCTCCCATGTCAGCCCATTGAGTTGTTTACAGTATTTCCACAAAAGTTAACTCAAGCCTCTAATAGTTTGCTGAGCCCGTCATTGCCTCCACTTTCCTCTGTCCCCTCTGGCTGTGCGACTGGGACCACACCACGTACTGCAGCAACAATTAGGAAACGGCCTGTCCTGTTGACATGGGAGTGGAAGCCGACCAAACCGACGGACCCGACAGCTGGTACCCCGGGCCCTGGAGATCCCCAAACTTAAACCACTCCATTTATTTTAGTGTGGTGTAAACAGAATACCTAATGGCTCACACTTCTGCTGCACATGTGCCCAATTTGGCATGCCGGGCTTTCTTTCCGTCATTTGCGGGGAGGGAGAGAGAGGGAGCAAGAGAGAAAAAGCAAGAGCAGAGAGAGAGAGAGAGAGAGAGAGAAAGCAAGAGACAGAGAGAGAGAGAGAGAGAGAGAGACAGAGAGAGAGAAAGTTACAAAAGTATTTATTATTCTACGGCTGCTGAGGCCACTTAAGGCTGAGATGGCTGTTTAAGGAATGGGGACATGTGATCGCTGGTGATTGTCGAAATTGTTTTAAACCTGTTTAAAGTCCCGGGTGCACACCTGATATTCTGTCACTGGAGGGTGACATGCGTGTCTTATTTATTTTTTATATTTTTTTATATTTAATTTTCAGTTTTCAGAACATCAAAAAACAAAAAAACTCAGACACAGGGAAAGAAAGAGAGAGAAGAAAAAAACATACAATATTCAACATTTCAATGTTATAACATGGTGCTACCAGCTGCTAGAGGTGTCCATGTGCTTCCAAGAGATGTTATCTGGGATCAAAAAACAGATCCCAGATAACGTATCGTATGATACGTTATAACGAACGTATCATAACGTTATGATCTTCGTGTAGCGAAGATCATGTCCGCCAACCACAGCTCAAAAGAAGGAGGAGAGGGGGATTTCCATTCCTGCAGAATGAGTTTCTTGGCGACAATAGTCCCCTGCATCAGAGACTGTTGCACAGCTGTAGGAAAGTTCAGAGAGGACTCTGAGCAACCAACGATGGCGATTTCTGCCTCCGGCTGAAGGGTTATTTTGTAGGCTTTAGAGTACCAGTCAAATATTTTTGCCCAGAAACCCGTCAATGAACGTCAGAACCAGAAGCAATGATGTGTGTCTTATTATTGATTTCACAGGACAGGGGACAGCCATTGTCAAAGTCCTACACAGAGGATACACTTTTTAACGAAACTAGTTATTAAAATGATGCTAATTCAGGACAGATAGGCCTACAGGACAGTACCTCTACCTCTACATTGGGCGATAGTTTGTGTTGTCATATATTCCACCTGTGTCAGCAGTTCTTGAATAGTAGACACCATTGGGAGCAGGAATTTCTACTCTACTTTTCTATATTTTCATTTTAGGATCATACATAAAGACTATAAAAATGGGACCCATTTGCCTCCCTGCTTGGCACTCAGCATCAAAGGGTTGGAATTGGGGGGTTAGATCACCATATGATTCCCGAGCGCGGCGCACGCTGCCGCTCACCGCTCCCCCAGGGGATGGGTCAAATGCGGAGAAGAAATTTCACACATTGTGTGACAATCAGTGGGACTTCACCTTACTTTACTTTACATTTGCAGCCATTTAAATCATTCGAGGTCTAATGCACTTTGCTGTATCATCCCTTAACTTACCCCAAGAAACAACGTCACCTCAAGAAATGTGCGTAAGCAGTTCCAACAGCCCACAATCCCACTGCACTGTGCGTTTTATTATGGTGTGACTGTATACTTCAATTGATCTCACGCAATGCCTTACACACATCTCCCACTGAGAGGCTCAAAGCAGAAGAGCAGCTGGAAAAAGCAGGACATAAACTATTTATATTTGTAGCTTTCTACTCTCAAATGATCCTTTACACCATAGTTGTCTTTTTCGATGATGGGCATAGTTAGCATTGATTCCCAGTGATGTCCCGTCATGCATGGTTAGGGCACCGATTATTATCTGAATCCATGAGTGTCACACTCTATCTGTGGCTGAGTGTCTCAACCAAACCCCAAAGATTATTCGGCACCATAGCTCCTCCATGACTTCAGACTCACTACATTCCTATCTCTCTCTGGTTTCCTTAAGACCCTCTTCTCCCATTACCTCTGTAGGAAAGATAGGCCATTTTCACCCTCCAAATGAAAATGGATGAGTGAACATTAATTGCAATCCGTCCAAAGCCATCAGGGAGCTTCCTTTATTTACTTCAAGAATCTGACAATGATAATGGCAGATGGACGGCTAATGTCGAAACCAGACAAGTAGGCCGGCTCACAGAGAAATGGATCGGTTTACACTCACAGTTATGAGAATCGCTGCTTGGGGGGATAGGGGCTCCCACACTCTGCTTAAACAGTAGTTCATCAGTTCAAATGCTTCTCGGGAAAAACTTGAGAGAGAGAAAAGCTTGCGAGAAAGAGGAGAAATAATTGCACAAAGAGTGAAAGAGCCCATGTCTTTCCCACACCATTGCAACAGGCACGGTGAGGTAATAGTGACATACCATCCAAAGTGAGGCTCTCAGGCCCAAGGTGATGCAGTCTCCTGGACCATTACAGACAGCACAGATGATCAGTGCTGCGGACACAAAGAGGGAGAAAGTGTGTGTTTTTCCCCCTAAAGAGGCAGCTGGGTCCATGGTCATGCAGGGCTGCAATGTGTAGGTGGTGTTATTTTAGCAGTCACTTCAGGTTAGGGCTGAAGGGCAGTGGTGTAATTGTCACCCTGGCCAGAGTGGCCTGGCACGTCTTGAAATGGCTACTTGCCCTCAGCCTTGGAGTTCTGACCCTCAGCCTTGCTCTCTCATTCTTGCTCAAACTCATTGCAGTTGTTGCTCCGTTCATGCGCCTCCTCAGATCGACTCCTCCAATCTGCTTTTTCCTCTTCTTCCCCGCATGCTCACCCTTACCTCTTCATCCTATCATCTCATCTTCTCCACCTCCCCATTCTCCCTGAGGACACCCATGTTTCGCCCTGAGGACACCCATGTTTCTCCCTGAGGACACCCATGTTCTCCCTGAGGACACCCATGTTCTCCCTGAGGACACCCATGTTTCTCCCTGAGGACACCCATGTTCTCCCTGAGGACACCCATGTTTCTCCCTGAGGACACCCATGGTCTCCCTGAGGACACCCATGTTCTCCCTGAGGACACCCATGGTCTCCCTGAGGACACCCATGTTCTCCCTGGGCACTGATCATAATTGCAAGTGAGCAGGAGGTGATTCTATTTCAGGAATTTTGCAATAATTCCTTCTATTTAACACATGAATGTGTTCAGCGCTGGCAGAGGAGCACGTTGCTACCAAAACTGAAATGGGATCTGCTGAAACAGAGAGAGCGTTGCCATGGAAAAATGAAGTAACGCTGCTCCCCGCAGCTGCCATGCATTAATGAATAGGATATTTTTTGAGGGAGAAAGAGAAGCAGGGCAGAAAAGGTAAAGAGATGGAAAGGAGAAAGGGGGAGGCTGAGGAAGAAGGAGAGAAGAAATGGGGAAAGGCAGAGGGTGAGGGGGGAGGAAAGAGAGAGATAGAGAGAGAAGGATCATGTGTATGTTTGGTGTGGCTCGCCCCAGAGCGAGCTGGCCAGATGGTTTCCATGAACAGTATCTGACCCCCGGCTGCAGCGCATGCCTCGTACAGGCACATGACTTCATCCTCTGCCCCCTCCCTCCCTCCATCCAACCCCCCATCCTTCATATCTTTGTCAGATCTCACAATTGTCCAATGATTTGCAATTACAACTTTCATTTTGCGCCACTTAAATCACCATGCTGCCTTCAGAGCCGTGCTCATAAATTATCAACAGTTCACATTGTGTACACCTGACCTTCACGTCCCCTTAAATGCCATAGTCAGAGAATAGAGTTGAAATGGATTTTACAGTTTCAAGCTACAGTTCCCTTTCAGAGATGCACCATTTTATAAACATCTGAGGTTGACACATACATGCATTTAGTACAAGTCAGTGAACATAAAATGAATGAATAGTGCCATAGCCTACCCACCGCGCTACAAAGGCCTAAGTCAATCCCCCCCCCCCCCCAAGCATTCAAGGTTCAAGGTTGATTTGATCTATCAAAATGGCAAACTGAGAGTATCCCACCCTTTCAAACATTGAGCTGTTGCAGACGGGTATGACGGCACACCTAGCTGGACGCTGGCCTGGACCAGCCAATGTTTCGGGTCAGGCCGCAGCCAACTGCGGTTGAACTGAAGTGTATGTGGTCCCACAGAGCCTCTGTGGCACAAATGGGAAATGACATGCTGTGGTGTTTATGTTTAAGAGCACAGGAAGAGGAATAGGTTTTTATTATACAGCTTGTGGTTCCTGGTTGTCTAATGGAAAGCTAAGTGCAGAATGGCTGTGGTGCAAACAGAGAGAGAGAGAGAGAGAGAGAGAGAGAGGTTAACGCAGAGGTCGCTGTGCCCTTCCTGTCTGTCACAGAGTCGATGTCAAATATCTCCACACAGAGAGGGGGTGGGGGAAATGAGGGAAGGAGAGAGAGAAGGAAGAACAGAGAGGAAGAGGGAGGTATTGAGGGAATATGAGGGAGAGAGAGCGAGAGCGCAAGAGGCAGGGTGTGCATTCTCCCCTGATTACATAGAGGTCCTCTCTGGTATCGCCTGATCTAAATCAAGACCCCAAGATGTAACAGTAGACGTGCATTAGCTGTTTACTGCATGAGAACACTGTGTGTGCGTGTGTATATGTGCGTGTGCGTGCGTGTGTATATGTGCGTGTGCGTGCGTGTGTATATGTGCGTGTGCGTGTGTGTGGCCAAAATCCTGTTCATCATATGCTGCTGTGGCAATACGCTTATGACCTCATGGCCATCTCTCTCATACACACACACACACACACACACACACACACACACACACACACACACACACACACACACACTGACCCTTTCACTGTGCTGGCCTGGAAAAGTGCTTACCAGGATTCTCCTGTGTCTGCAACCCCTTGAACCTCAGAGGCCTCGAGGCATGGAAGTGATTCTCTTGACTGTAGAAACACACACTACAAAATGTCTTGACATGAGTACAAAATCGTCACAGCAGCCACATTTTCAGGATTGGAATGTTCGAAGCGTCTGAAAGATGTTTTTCAAATGTCAAATGTTTTCAGCCTGATCTTTGAATTGGAAAGCTTGTTTGGAGCTGAATCTGGTAGAAATTTTGGAGTATGCATCCACCCTTGGTCTGGGGACAGAGAAGGAAGCCATGCCAAGCACAGGTCATATCGGATCAGCTGAGGTTCAGAACAGCCCAGTATGGCCTACTTTATCACTTTGTTTCACCAGGGCACGGCACACCACATGAATCAATAGTAATGCAAATATGCCAGAGTTAGCCAATAATAAAGCCTCTTTCCATCTGCAGACCCACTCCAGCTTGGCCTAGAATCATAATCACAGCCACCTCCACTCACACCAACTAGCCCAGTGCAGACTCTAGCCACCACAGCCCTACTGTAGATGAACCAAGCCAATCCCAGATCATACACTGACCCAACTTCCAGCCAGGACACCCAAACCACAGTCTAGTGCTTCTGGAGTTTCTTTTTAATCTAAGTGCCTTGCAGATGGTGCTGCAAGGTGCAGCACCACAAGTCTTATAGCCTGACCCTAGCCTTGGACTCAGCCCAGTCCAGACCAATCCAGTCCCTCTCACCCAGTCTAACCCAGCCCACCCTAACCTCCCCTCTCTTCAGCTCACTCCTTCCCCAGCTATCGCACCAGCTCCCTCCCACTCACTCCCCGTGCATCCCCAGCCTTAGCTTGGCCTGTCTGCCCCCGGGACCCCAGCTGCAGTGGCTCACCAGCCTTGGGTGGTGGAGGGGTGATGGTGGGAGAGACACTCTTGGTGGGGGTGAGCGAGGGAGGGAGGGAGGCCAGGCCAGCCACACTCCTAAGGCCACTGTTGGATCAATAAACGCAGCGATCAAAGCTGCAATTAACCCACCGCGCGAACACAAACAGCCGGGCCAGCAGAAACAAACAAAGCCTTCATGTCACCTAAAGCGTTTATTTTTGCAGATTTCCACCTCGGCCAGGGAGACCTCCAGCGCTTGTCAGCTTCTGTAAGCAGTGTGAGGAGAGAGGAATGCAGGGCCACAGGGATGGCTGGCTGCCTGGCTGCGTGGCTCTGCCAGCCCACCGGCTTGTTGCTTGCGGTGGCGTGTGGGTGAGACCTAGCCTATTTGTTGTCAGGAGGCATCACGCTTAAACGCCTGCTCCATCGACATCAGAGAGCAAAGATGCTTAAACGCCTGCTCCATCTACATCAGAGAGCAAAGATGCTTAAACGCCTGCTCCATCTACATCAGAGAGCAAAGATGCTTAAACGCCTGCTCCATCGACATCAGAGAGCAAAGATGCTTAAACGCCTGCTCCATCTACATCAGAGAGCAAAGATGCTTAAACGCCTGCTCCATCTACATCAGAGAGCAAAGATGCTTAAACGCCTGCTCCATCTACATCATAGAGCAAAGATGCTTAAACGCCTGCTCCATCTACATCAGAGAGCAAAGATGCTTAAACGCCTGCTCCATCGACATCAGAGAGCAAAGATGCTTAAACGCCTGCCCCATCTACATCAGAGAGCAAAGATGCTTAAACGCCTGCTCCATCTACATCATAGAGCAAAGATGCTTAAACGCCTGCTCCATCTACATCATAAAGCAAAGATGCTTAAACGCCTGCTCCATCGACATCAGAGAGCAAAGATGCTTAAACGCCTGCTCCATCGACATCAGAGAGCAAAGATGCTTAAACCCCTGCTCCATCGACATCAGAGAGCAAAGATGCTTAAACGCCTGCTCCATCTACATCATAGAGCAAAGATGCTTAAACGCCTGCTCCATCTACATCATAGAGCAAAGATGCTTAAACGCCTGCTCCATCGACATCAGAGAGCAAAGATGCTTAAACGCCTGCTCCATCTACATCAGAGAGCAAAGATGCTTAAACCCCTGCTCCATCGACATCAGAGAGCAAAGATGCTTAAACGCCTGCTCCATCTACATCATAGAGCAAAGATGCTTAAACGCCTGCTCCATCTACATCAGAGAGCAAAGATGCTTAAACGCCTGCTCCATCTACATCAGAGAGCAAAGATGCTTAAATGCCTGCTCCATCTACATCAGAGAGCAAAGATGCTTAAACGCCTGCTCCATCTACATCAGAGAGCAAAGATGCTTAAACGCCTGCCCCATCTACATCATAGAGCAAAGATGCTTAAACGCCTGCTCCATCTACATCATAGAGCAAAGATGCTTAAACGCCTGCTCCATCGACATCAGAGAGCAAAGATGCTTAAACGCCTGCTCCATCGACATCAGAGAGCAAAGATGCTTAAACGCCTGCTCCATCGACATCAGAGAGCAAAGATGCTTAAACGCCTGCTCCATCTACATCAGAGAGCAAAGATGCTTAAATGCCTGCTCCATCTACATCAGAGAGCAAAGATGCTTAAACGCCTGCTCCATCGACATCAGAGAGCAAAGATGCTTAAACGCCTGCTCCATCTACATCATAGAGCAAAGATGCTTAAACGCCTGCTCCATCTACATCAGAGAGCAAAGATGCTTAAACGCCTGCTCCATCTACATCAGAGAGCAAAGATGCTTAAACGCCTGCTCCATCTACATCAGAGAGCAAAGATGCTTAAACGCCTGCTCCATCTACATCAGAGAGCAAAGATGCTTAAACGCCTGCTCCATCTACATCAGAGAGCAAAGATGCTTAAACGCCTGCTCCATCTACATCAGAGAGCAAAGATGCTTAAACGCCTGCTCCATCTACATCAGAGAGCAAAGATGCTTAAACGCCTGCTCCATCTACATCATAGAGCAAAGATGCTTAAACGCCTGCTCCATCTACATCAGAGAGCAAAGATGCTTAAACGCCTGCTCCATCGACATCAGAGAGCAAAGATGCTTAAACGCCTGCTCCATCGACATCAGAGAGCCAAGATGCTTAAACGCCTGCTCCATCTACATCATAGAGCAAAGATGCTTAAACGCCTGCTCCATCTACATCAGAGAGCAAAGATGCTTAAACGCCTGCTCCATCTACATCAGAGAGCAAAGATGCTTAAACGCCTGCTCCATCTACATCAGAGAGCAAAGATGCTTAAACGCCTGCTCCATCTACATCAGAGAGCAAAGATGCTTAAACGCCTGCTCCATCTACATCAGAGAGCAAAGATGCTTAAACGCCTGCTCCATCTACATCAGAGAGCAAAGATGCTTAAACGCCTGCTCCATCTACATCAGAGAGCAAAGATGCTTAAACGCCTGCTCCATCGACATCAGAGAGCAAAGATGCTTAAACGCCTGCTCCATCTACATCAGATAGCAAAGATGCTTAAACGCCTGCTCCATCTACATCAGATAGCAAAGATGCTTTCTGAGGTTGCAGCAGGCACTCAGTGTATGTACACATTAGAGATGCGCGGATGAGCTTTTATGCCATCCTAATCCACGTGTATGCATGAACCTAGCGCATGGCTATTGTTTATCACTGCTTTGGGTCCTTTGGGGGTCCTACAATAGGCGGCTAAGAATGATGTAAAATTAAGCTTAAAATACGTACCATAGACTAGAGAACGTAATTAATATTATTTTTCCTCATTAATGATACGTGATCGTTTCACCCGCCCACAACCCATCCGCTATTAATCAGAATGTTTATCTTTACGATCCGCCCCGCGGTCAGTGCGGTTATAACTGCGGCCCGTGCATCACTAGTACACATGCACGCACCGCAACGCGCATCTGCTCACTGTGTTGCTCAGATACATGCATTAATCATCTCAATTTGCAGGGAGACACTATTTACGCTGTTAGACTCGCTATTCCAAATGTGTATTTGGATGGATGGTGCTGAAAAGGCAGGGGGATCCGCAGTGGGACGTGGGGCAGAAGGTTAACAGTGGGTGGGGTATCTGGAGAGGGGGATGAGATTTTGGAGGGGGCGGGGGTGCTCTGTGGTCCCTCTGTTCATCCGAGCAGCCGCTCAGGAAAGACACGGTGTCCCGTCCGGTGCAGGCACAGGAAGATTACATTTGGAGAGGTATCAGGTTTTTAAAAACAAAGGGATGTGTTTTCCGCTCGCTGCCGATCCCTCCAGTGAGATTTTTCTCCTCCGGAGTTGCAAATGTTTTCATCGGGGATGCTGGGGAGGGTGTTTCTAATTTCCTCTGCTGTATCTCTGGGCGATTTCCTGTGTGTCGTGGCTCACTCATTGTATGTGTGTTTGCGCCAGTCTGTGTGGAAGAGAGAGAGTGTGTGTGGTAGAAAAAGTGTGAGAAAAAAGTGGGGTTGTGTGTGTGTGTGTGTGTGTGTGTGTGTGTGTGTGTGTGTGCGCGTGCGTGCGTGCGCGTGCGTGTGTGTGCGTGTGCGTGCGTGCGATTCACGTGCTGTGTGGTTCCACAGAGAGGTCATCTTGGCCTACGGGGTTCACGCTGTAGAGAGGCCTGTACAGAGCCGGGGCCTCAGAGTTTCTCTTCCCTGCAGCGATGTGAAAACAATGGGGCCAAACAGCGGATCTGACCGCAGCGCCGGAGGGCAAATGTCAGACATGTATTTCACTGCCTGCCTCGACGTTACATGACTGTGACAGAGATTATATTTAGCGCTGTCACAATTATCCCCTGTTTCAACGTTTGTCTGTTATCAAAGCTGTGCTGTAGGAAGCATTTTAAGCCATTTCTTTATCAGTTTATCAGATTATCAGATAAAACAGTCAAAATATTAGAGACCCAGAGGTTTGAAACTTTTTTCCGCCCATGACTCAAATTGAGTAAATCTTGCCCTCGCAATCTCGTCCTGCAACCCTGCTTCATCAAAACATACTGAGATTAATATTGTCATATGGAGATACACCAGAAATAAGCCAATCACTCATTTTGGGTCAAATAGTTGAATGATCACTACTATAAACAGGAGAAATAGGTTCACATAGCACAAGCTGGAATTCACACCCCTCCAGACCAGATATCACTAATCAGTCAAGCACACCAACCTATACACTGTGGCCCTCAGCTAACACCTAGCTTAAGTACTGAGACTTTGTGTTATTGAATGACTTTATGCAATGATTCCAGGTCTGTCTTCCAGATGAGGCAGCCTGTCTTCCTACCTTCTGTCATTTAATGCCAGAATCATTTAGCCTATATAAACAATATCTCTCAAAACGACTATATGAGAACAATATACTATCAGTCTAAGTTCCTCTTGGTAGTAGACAGGCTGTCCTCCATCTAACTCGCTAGTCTGTCATTTACTGGCGAGGCCGGGAGGATCCTAAGAGCCTCCTGTGGTTATATTGGCCATTTCCACATGGCCCCAGCCTTTTAAAGCCTGAGTGTGTTTGGCCCTGAGCTTCCTCTCTATTAGAACCTGCTCTGCTGGAACCAGATAAACCATCTTTTTTTCTCTAAGACTCAAGGGAGAAACACTACACAAGACAGATCATACACTCCCGCTGCTGCTCACAAGTGGAGGAAGTAAGGGACGCTTTTTGGGGGTATTAAGAGTGAAAGATTTGAAACAGGGTCCACGCACATGTGGCTGGATTGTGAATGCTGTCTGATGGAGCAGGGAGGTGATCAGGAATAAAACTGAGCAGAACTTCTGCTGCTGCTGCTGCTGAAAAAAAAATACAACAATCTCTATATTTAGATCTCTGTGATGTGACGCCAGGCAGAGATGAGAAGGAAGAAATAGAGGAAGAGAAAAAAATGTTTTCAGGCAACCTACCATTTAATCAGAATACCCTCCAAATGGATATGTTTCAGGTTTTTTCTTGACTTTTCTGGTAGTATTTATTGACTCCAAACAGCATATGCTAGCTTACTGATCCACAATCCAGATTGAATGAGGGCCTGAATGATTGTTGGAGATCAAAGCATAAGAAAATCCTTGTTCATTTGGAGGCCTGAGGGGAAGGGATCAAGGACTAAGTCTCAGGATAAGCACTGGTCACCTACTAAATATCCAGGCTGTCACTCAAAACCCACCAGGCTTCTCACTCAGTTTTGGCTGTGCGACTCTTTCTTGTGCCCTTTACCTGATGGCTGTGTAGTGTCAGATCTGTGACTCTTCACCTCTGAGCCCACCAGATACCGCAGAATTTCTCTCCACAGCACGGTGCACTTTATTTGACATGGATGCACAGATGATCAACAGATCGTTCTTGCTTTCTCACTTTCCCTACTTGTCTTATTCCTCTCTCCCATTCAATCATTGAGAAACGATCATTGAGCATCTCATAGTTTTTTGTCACCGACCATTTTGGGGGTTAAGTGCCTTGCTCAAGGGTACCTCAACACTAGCTGTTAAGGGAGGAGAAAGTGTTACTCATTCACTTTCCCCACCCACATTTTGTTTTTCCGGACAGATTCAAACCACCTTTAGGTCACATCCTTAATCCTCCAACCTCTAGCGACACCCATTGTCGGCACATGGACACATACAAAAGTGCACACAAATACACATCTCTTTATCACGCAGATGCTCTCTCTCTCTCTATCTCTCTCTCACTCATAAACACACACACACACACACACACACACACACACACACACACACACACACACACACAGCATTCACTACTGGACGTTGGCTCTGATTGGGTGCCAAACAGCAGTGGCCCTGCTTCTCTGTATGAACACGTTGGAGGGAGTCTTCCAGTCAGTCCAGCCTTGGAAAAGGCCTCGGTGGTGATTTCACCCTCAGGGCAAACATAGGAGGAGGGGGAGGAAGGATGCTCAGCCAGGTGCCTTGTGGCTGCTGGCTGAGCATCCTTCTAACTTCAACTGTCTCCCTCTCTCTCTCTCTCTCTCTCTCTCTCTCTCTCTCTCTCTCTCTCTCTCTCTCTCTCTCTCTCTCTCTCTCTCTCTCTCTTTCCTTCCCTCTCTCTCCCTCCCTTCCTCTCTCCCTCTCTCTCTCTCCCTCCCTTCCTCTCTCCCTCTCTCTCTCTCTCCTTCCCTCTCTCTCCCTCCCTTCCTCTCTCTCTCCTTCCCTCTCTCCCTCCCTCCCTCTCTCTCTCCTTCCCTATCCTTCCCTCTCTCTCCCTCTCTCCTTCTCTCTCTCTCTCTCCCTCCCTCTCTCCCTCTCTCTCTCCTTCCCTATCCTTCCCTCTCTCCTTCTCTCTCTCCCTCCCTCCCACTCTCTCTCCTTCCCTCCCTCTCTCGCTCTGTCTCTCCCTCCCTCTCTCGCTCTGTCTCTCCCTCTCTCTCTCCTTCCCTCCCTCTCTCGCTCTGTCTCTCCCTCCCTCTCTCGCTCTGTCTCTCCCTCCCTCTCCCTCCCTCCCTCCCTCCCCCCCACTCTGTCTCTCTCACACATTACATCCAGTGGTGTTGTGTAAGGGAGTTCATTGCTGTTGCAGGTGCCATCCTTCAGAGGAAGTGTTAAGCACACCGCCCATTCTCTGTGAGGCTATTAAAAAGAGAGGGGGTTCTCACAGCACACAGCACTTATTTGATAAAAAGTAGGGGAATGTTAATTCAGGTGTCTTGGCTACATGCCAGAAAGTGTTTTTCTTCTTCGTCCTATTTCAAGTCGGAGCAAAATGGGCTTTTATTCTGTAGATGACCGATGACTGTACAATTGCAAGGGGGAATGTGATCTGTGTTATGGTGTGTGAGTTTGAGTTTGTGTATGCATGCACACATATGACGTACGTGTGTGTGTGTGTGTGTGTACGTGTGTGTGTGTGTGTGTGTGTGTGTGTGTGTGTGTGCAGAGATATGTCATTTGAGAGTGCGCTTGTGGTTTGTGTAGTCTAAGCCGGCACGCGCAGCCTCATAAGGAGTGGATTGGCTTCTCTCTGTTTTTATTTTTATGGAGATTTCCTGGTCAAAATTGAAAAGCGTTTCCTCTGTTTTTGAAGTGTATTAATAGAACGTGCTGCGACTGATACCCCCTGCCCCTGAACAAACACACACACACACACACACACACACACACACACACACACACACACAGTTCAGTGTGTTGACAGTTAACCCCGTCTGTTATATGAAAGGATTTAGTTTCACTTGACAGGACATGATGTCATCATTCAAGAAGAAGAAAGAATCACCCCTCCTTAACTCCTCTTTTTACCGCTGAACCTTCTGTACTGAGCTTTATGGACACATGCACACACACACATGTTATACTGAACCTTCTGTACTGAGCTTTATGGACACATGCACACACACACATGTTATACTGAACCTTCTGTACTGAGCTTTATAGACACATGCACACACACACATGTTATACTGAACCTTCTGTACTGAGCTTTATAGACACATGCACACACACATGTTATACTGAACCTTCTGTACTGAGCTTTATGGACACATGCACACACACACATGTTATACTGAACCTTCTGTACTGAGCTTTATAGACACATGCACACACACACATGTTATACTGAACCTTCTGTACTGAGCTTTATAGACACATGCACACACACACATGTTATACTGAACCTTCTGTACTGAGCTTTATAGACACATGCACACACACACATGTTATACTGAACCTTCTGTACTGAGCTTTATGGACACATGCACACACACACACATGTTATACTGAACCTTCTGTACTGAGCTTTATAGACACATGCACACACACACATGTTATACTGAACCTTCTGTACTGAGCTTTATGGACACATGCACACACACACACATGTTATACTGAACCTTCTGTACTGAGCTTTATAGACACATGCACACACACACATGTTATACTGAACCTTCTGTACTGAGCTTTATGGACACATGCACACACACACATGTTATACTGAACCTTCTGTACTGAGCTTTATAGACACATGCACACACACACATGTTATACTGAACCTTCTGTACTGAGCTTTATGGACACATGCACACACACATGTTATACTGAACCTTCTGTACTGAGCTTTATAGACACATGCACACACACACACATGTTATACTGAACCTTCTGTACTGAGCTTTATGGACACATGCACACACACATGTTATACTGAACCTTCTGTACTGAGCTTTATGGACACATGCACACACACACATGTTATACTGAACCTTCTGTACTGTGCTTTATGGACACATGCACACACACACATGTTATACTGAACCTTCTGTACTGAGCTTTATGGACACATGCACACACACACATGTTATACTGAACCTTCTATACTGAGCTTTATGGACACATGCACACACACACATGTTATACTGAACCTTCTGTACTGAGCTTTATAGACACATGCACACACACACGTTATACTGAACCTTCTGTACTGAGCTTTATGGACACATGCACACACACATGTTATACTGAACCTTCTGTACTGAGCTTTATAGACACATGCACACACACACATGTTATACTGAACCTTCTGTACTGTGCTTTATGGACACATGCACACACACACATGTTATACTGAACCTTCTGTACTGAGCTTTATGGACACATGCACACACACATGTTATACTGAACCTTCTGTACTGAGCTTTATAGACACATGCACACACACACATGTTATACTGAACCTTCTGTACTGAGCTTTATGGACACATGCACACACACACATGTTATACTGAACCTTCTGTACTGAGCTTTATAGACACATGCACACACACACATGTTATACTGAACCTTCTGTACTGTGCTTTATGGACACATGCACACACACACATGTTATACTGAACCTTCTGTACTGAGCTTTATGGACACATGCACACACACACATGTTATACTGAACCTTCTGTACTGTGCTTTATGGACACATGCACACACACACATGTTATACTGAACCTTCTGTACTGAGCTTTATAGACACATGCACACACACACATGTTATACTGAACCTTCTGTACTGAGCTTTATGGACACATGCACACACACACACATGTTATACTGAACCTTCTGTACTGTGCTTTATGGACACATGCACACACACACATGTTATACTGAACCTTCTGTACTGAGCTTTATAGACACATGCACACACACACATGTTATACTGAACCTTCTGTACTGTGCTTTATGGACACATGCACACACACACGTTATACTGAACCTTCTGTACTGTGCTTTATGGACACATGCACACACACACATGTTATACTGAACCTTCTGTACTGTGCTTTATGGACACATGCACACACACACATGTTATACTGAACCTTCTGTACTGAGCTTTATGGACACATGCACACACACACATGTTATACTGAACCTTCTGTACTGAGCTTTATAGACACATGCACACACACACATGTTATACTGAACCTTCTGTACTGTGCTTTATGGACACATGCACACACACACATGTTATACTGAACCTTCTGTACTGAGCTTTATAGACACATGCACACACACACATGTTATACTGAACCTTCTGTACTGTGCTTTATGGACACATGCACACACACACATGTTATACTGAACCTTCTGTACTGAGCTTTATGGACACATGCACACACACACACATGTTATACTGAACCTTCTGTACTGTGCTTTATGGACACATGCACACACACACATGTTATACTGAACCTTCTGTACTGAGCTTTATGGACACATGCACACACACACATGTTATACTGAACCTTCTATACTGAGCTTTATGGACACATGCACACACACACATGTTATACTGAACCTTCTGTACTGAGCTTTATAGACACATGCACACACACACGTTATACTGAACCTTCTGTACTGAGCTTTATGGACACATGCACACACACATGTTATACTGAACCTTCTGTACTGAGCTTTATAGACACATGCACACACACACATGTTATACTGAACCTTCTGTACTGTGCTTTATGGACACATGCACACACACACATGTTATACTGAACCTTCTGTACTGAGCTTTATGGACACATGCACACACACATGTTATACTGAACCTTCTGTACTGAGCTTTATAGACACATGCACACACACACATGTTATACTGAACCTTCTGTACTGAGCTTTATGGACACATGCACACACACACATGTTATACTGAACCTTCTGTACTGAGCTTTATAGACACATGCACACACACACATGTTATACTGAACCTTCTGTACTGTGCTTTATGGACACATGCACACACACACATGTTATACTGAACCTTCTGTACTGAGCTTTATGGACACATGCACACACACACATGTTATACTGAACCTTCTGTACTGTGCTTTATGGACACATGCACACACACACATGTTATACTGAACCTTCTGTACTGAGCTTTATAGACACATGCACACACACACATGTTATACTGAACCTTCTGTACTGAGCTTTATGGACACATGCACACACACACACATGTTATACTGAACCTTCTGTACTGTGCTTTATGGACACATGCACACACACACATGTTATACTGAACCTTCTGTACTGAGCTTTATAGACACATGCACACACACACATGTTATACTGAACCTTCTGTACTGTGCTTTATGGACACATGCACACACACACGTTATACTGAACCTTCTGTACTGTGCTTTATGGACACATGCACACACACACATGTTATACTGAACCTTCTGTACTGTGCTTTATGGACACATGCACACACACACATGTTATACTGAACCTTCTGTACTGAGCTTTATGGACACATGCACACACACACATGTTATACTGAACCTTCTGTACTGAGCTTTATAGACACATGCACACACACACATGTTATACTGAACCTTCTGTACTGTGCTTTATGGACACATGCACACACACACATGTTATACTGAACCTTCTGTACTGAGCTTTATAGACACATGCACACACACACATGTTATACTGAACCTTCTGTACTGTGCTTTATGGACACATGCACACACACACATGTTATACTGAACCTTCTGTACTGAGCTTTATGGACACATGCACACACACACACATGTTATACTGAACCTTCTGTACTGTGCTTTATGGACACATGCACACACACACATGTTATACTGAACCTTCTGTACTGAGCTTTATGGACACATGCACACACACACACATGTTATACTGAACCTTCTGTACTGTGCTTTATGGACACATGCACACACACACATGTTATACTGAACCTTCTGTACTGTGCTTTATGGACACATGCACACACACACATGTTATACTGAACCTTCTGTACTGTGCTTTATGGACACATGCACACACACACATGTTATACTGAACCTTCTGTACTGTGCTTTATGGACACATGCACACACACACATGTTATACTGAACCTTCTGTACTGTGCTTTATGGACACATGCACACACACACATGTTATACTGAACCTTCTGTACTGAGCTTTATGGACACATGCACACACACACATGTTATACTGAACCTTCTGTACTGAGCTTTATAGACACATGCACACACACACACACATGTTATACTGAACCTTCTGTACTGAGCTTTATAGACACATGCACACACACACACATGTTATACTGAACCTTCTGTACTGAGCTTTATGGACACATGCACACACACACACATGTTATACTGAACCTTCTGTACTGAGCTTTATGGACACATGCACACACACACATGTTATACTGAACCTTCTGTACTGAGCTTTATGGACACATGCACACACACATGTTATACTGAACCTTCTGTACTGAGCTTTATGGACACATGCACACACACACACATGTTATAATGAACCTTCTGTACTGAGCTTTATGGACACATGCACACACACATGTTATACTGAACCTTCTGTACTGAGCTTTATGGACACATGCACACACACACACATGTTATACTGAACCTTCTGTACTGAGCTTTATGGACACATGCACACACACACATGTTATACTGAACCTTCTGTACTGAGCTTTATGGACACATGCACACACACACATGTTATACTGAACCTTCTGTACTGATCTTTATAGACACATGCACACACACACACATGTTATACTGAACCTTCTGTACTGAGCTTTATGGACACATGCACACACACACATGTTATACTGAACCTTCTGTACTGAGCTTTATGGACACACACACACACACATGTTATACTGAACCTTCTGTACTGAGCTTTATAGACACATGCACACACACACATGTTATACTGAACCTTCTGTACTGAGCTTTATGGACACACACACACACACACATGTTATACTGAACCTTCTGTACTGAGCTTTATGGACACATGCACACACACATGTTATACTGAACCTTCTGTACTGAGCTTTATAGACACATGCACACACACACATGTTATACTGAACCTTCTGTACTGTGCTTTATGGACACATGCACACACACACATGTTATACTGAACCTTCTGTACTGTGCTTTATGGACACATGCACACACACACATGTTATACTGAACCTTCTGTACTGAGCTTTATAGACACATGCACACACACACATGTTATACTGAACCTTCTGTACTGAGCTTTATAGACACATGCACACACACACACATGTTATACTGAACCTTCTGTACTGTGCTTTATGGACACATGCACACACACACACATGTTATACTGAACCTTCTGTACTGTGCTTTATGGACACATGCACACACACACATGTTATACTGAACCTTCTGTACTGAGCTTTATAGACACATGCACACACACACACATGTTATACTGAACCTTCTGTACTGAGCTTTATGGACACATGCACACACACATGTTATACTGAACCTTCTGTACTGAGCTTTATGGACACATGCACACACACACATGTTATACTGAACCTTCTGTACTGAGCTTTATGGACACATGCACACACACACATGTTATACTGAACCTTCTGTACTGTGCTTTATGGACACATGCACACACACACATGTTATCGTATACTTCAGAGGATTATTGACTTCAATAATGATCTAACAATCTTTTCTGGGTTTTCTACCATTTTTACTGTATTCTTCTCGCAATATCTGGAAGCCACAAGGTATTGAAAAGAGGTCGCACATACTGTACACAAACTCTCTCATGCACATAGGCGCTCCCCACCCCTGTTCCCCCATTTATTATTTGTTGTACCTGAGCCATTTCCAGGGGGCGCTCTATCTGTCATTTTCCCTACAGTTTTATTCCACATTAACCTGAACCCTGCAGAGGGCAAAGTTGTGTAACAGATATTCCACACTGCAATTACACTCCTGGCTTTCAGATATAATTTGTGCCCATTTCTATTTTTAAATTCACTTGAGAATTTTCCTCCTGCTGCACTTGGAAAAGCTGCCTTTCCACAGGTTTACCCCAACAGGGGTGGGGGGGGGGGGGGGGGGAGTTCCGCTATCCTATTATGGATGAACGTATCATTTGCTTGGCTGAACCTTTGGCTTGTGAGTACAGTCATTCACTGCAAATATGACCCTCCACCTCCCACGTATGTGAGGGAACAGCTTGAGTTTTTTAGGTCCACCTGGCATACCTGTCACTTTCCTGTCGCGGGACATTGTGCATGCTTGCTGGCCGACACATGCGCACGCATGCACGCACGCGCACACACACACACACACACACACACACACACACACACACACACACACACACACACACACACACACAAACCTGGCACGCCTATCAGCCCACAGTAGGGGGACATTGTCCACACAGTGTAAGTGCTTCCAGTAGTGCTGTGTTTATTGGCCTGTTACAGAGCTGTTAAACACAATTGCGGAGAATACCAAACATGACCCTGCACAACCTCAGCTGAACTTTTACACCTGAAATTGTGAGGGGAAACACGCCCATATGCACACTTTCCAGTTTGACCTGAGAGCACTCAGGTCAGTTCAATGTTTTGCTGCTCTGTATGCAAGCCTCAACGCTCCTCAGCATAATCCTGAAGTTACACAAAGTGTGGATTCCCCTCTGCTCCCTCCAGCTCCTCTCTGCTCCCTTCTCCTTCTCCTTCTCCTCTCTTCCCCTCTGATCTGCCCCTTTGGGCTTTCCCCTCCTCCGCTAACGCTCCGGCCGTGACATGACTACACACACTTTCCATCCTCCTGAATCAGTGCATGGTCATGGTGCAAGACCTGGACACAAACAGCTGGGCCTCAGCAGCCAGCGGAGACATGGAGAGATGGTCTGATGGAGGGAGAGAGACATGGAGAGATGGTCTGATGGACGGAGAGAGAGCTGGTCGGGGAGAGGAGATGCTGTCAGTGGTTTTGGCAGTGGTCAAAGTAGTGATGCATTTGGGAGATTCTGACCTCAGGCTTCTCTCTCCTCTCTCTTCGGATCTGTCAGTACTGTTCAACAGTGCCACAACTACCCTCCCACCACACACACACACACACACACACACACACACACACACACACACACACACACACACACACACACACACACACCCCATTTCTATGTCTTCTATCTCTTGCCCCCTTTTCCCTCTTCTTTGCTTGGATGCCCCCAGCGAACCGCACCACATCTCTCTCCGTGTGTGTGTGTGTGTGTGTGTGTGTGTGTGTGTGTGTGTGTGTGTGTGTGTGTGTGTGTGTGTGTGTGTGTGTGAGAGAGTGTGTGAGAGTGTGTGTGAGTGCGCGTGTGCATGTGCGTGTGTGTGTGTGTGTTTGTGAGTGAGTGAGTGAGTGCGAGTGTGTCTGTGTGTGTGGCTGTGTGTGTGTGTGAGTGCGTGCGTGCAAGTGCGTGTCCATGCGTGCGTGTGTGTGTGAGTGAGTGAGTGAGTGTGACTCACAGCTCAAACATGAGACCGCAGAGGGGAAGCCTTAGAGAGCTCTGGGAGGTTAACCAAGCCGACCTGCTGTTAGTGGTGGCCCAGAACAGGGCGGAGGATAGCCAGCCGCTCGTCAGAGGGTTGCGGGTTCAAGTTCCTAGAACGGCAACACAACCACAAAAGTTAGAATGGGCATCCGCATATTTCTTTCTGCATTTTTCTGACTGGTCATTTGAGTGCACTTAAGACGGCTTGGTGAGTTGATGTACTGTCTGTACAGTAAAGACGGCTTGGTGAGTTGATGTACTGTCTGTACAGTAAAGACGGCTTGGTGAGTTGATGTACTGTCTGTACAGTAAATGACAGGTGCTTTGGTGTGACTGAGAAAGCTGCATGTTTCCACAGCAAAGGCATCATTTCAATGAACACTATTTCATTCCAGTGGCATATTGTCATATTGAACATTCCTGCTTTCTATGACTCAATGTCCACATAGCAACAACTGTTCATTGCCATGACAACATGATAAAAGTACCAAAGGGAATTACCAATACACCTGGAAGTGATAGCTATCCATTCTTATTATATTTAGATCTTTTTAGAATCATTTCTAAATCCCCCAATAAGAAACATTCTTTTTCCACCCTCTGTTTGGGGTCAGCCAGGTAGTGCTCTTGGAGCCAGTAGGGATTGAGTATTTTGCTTGATTGCGTACTTCAGCAGGTGTGTCCACACAGGGAATTGCACCTGGGCCATGTGGTTAAAGACAACCTTGGTAACCATGAGACAACCCTACTACCTCAAATTTGGGTGAGATTTGATTTAGGCCCAGGCAAGATATTTGACCACCAGTTTGATATTTGTTGGTTTATTTGCCGCTGTCTTTTTCTTCCCCCATCTGTCTACTAACTGTGTGATCTGAGGTGAGATATTCACCAGTGGCTACAGCCTCTGATCCACATTGTGTGGGGATGCCCAGTTCACTGTCATGTCTGTCTACCCTGCTGACCTAAACTCTCTCACTCATGAGAAAAGCAAAGTGAACTGGCCTTGCCTGCAGATGGACTCATGCACAGTTGCCATTGTGAATTACAGCATGTTTGTTTCTATGTTTTTGTGGCTTTTATTAGTTGTCGCCAAAAGGGAAAAGCTGGAGTAAAAGCAGAGCAGAGATTAGTTTTCTATCACCCAGATTTAGGACTGACATGCCATTTTCTTTTCCATTACGTACTTGGGGCCTTTGAAGCATTTTGAACCTTTTTTGTTGCCATAGTGTAAACATCTAGAAACAGTGGTCGCTATGCCCAGTGAATGCCATTCAATTGTTTAACTTTTTCCTGTGTTGTCATCTGTGAGATGTTATCTGATTATTGTTAGTATTTGACTGTGTGATGTGGCAAGTCTCTTGCTCGCATAAACTTGACGTCATCCATGGTTGTGTTATGCTATGGGTAGCAACAGCAACTGTATACTGTTAGGGTCATATATTGTATTGTACATACTGAGTAAGTATATGGTGATTATTATTACAGGTGCTCCTTTCATTGATCCTTCTATAGGGCAGGGTTTTCTGAAGCGTTCCTCTTGTGGGTGGAGCCACAGCAGTGCAGCAAATGTAAAAAGTGGGGCTTTCAATGGCTATGTATGTATTTTCTCAAACATCGACAGACTAGTTTTGTCAAGTATTTAACCAGTGTTCACCTTCATCATTCAACATTGAGTTCAGTGTTTAATTGTTTTCCTATGATTTTGTACAGAAGTCCCAACGTTTGATGTATGCTAACATAGTTAGTCAACCATCAGGTATGAATGGAACATAAAACAACTTCAGGTAACTTTAGTTTCACCATTAATATGGGTCTGCTGTATACAGTTGGACCACAGTGCTCTGAAATGACTCATTTGAGACGGCAAATGTGTAAGTATTAAATGTCTTCCTATTTGTTAGTTCCTACTATAGCCAAGATGTCCAGGAGGAGAGCATTAGCCCCACGCATGCAGCTCAAGGTGCAGTCCAGAGTCAGTGTTCAACTCAGAGTGTTCCGTGTGTCCGCATGCTTTCCAGCTTAACCCGGCTAAGATCTGCAACAGACCAGGTAGCCTCAATGGCTTTTCTTCCTGCGTGCCGGCTCTTAAACGGGCCAAAAGCCTACGTGTCAGTGTGTGAAAGTGTTCCCATTTCAAACAGCACTTTGAAGAGGAATCAAAAGAGGAAGCAGCGTCAGATGAATGTGTAACCATATCTCTCTCTCTCTCTCTGTTCTGACTTCCATGAAGCTGGGTGAACTGGCCACCTTATACAGGCTTGTTTGAGAGTGTTCCAACATCTGTGTGTGTGATATTAGCATGTGATTGAGCAAGAGTGCATGCAAATCTGAGAGCTCCGTGTGTGTGTGTGTGTGTGTGTGTGTGTGTGTGTGTGTGTGTGTGTGTTTGAGAGTGTGTTTGATTCCACACAGAACATCTATGCTTATTTACCATTAAACCTGCAATACTGTAGTTCCCAGTAACAGTTAAAACAGCTAGACTTACTGTAAGACATTATTACACATTCCCAGCACACCAGACACTGTCTGTCTGACACACACACTCACACACACACCAGTGCACGCACACACACACACACGCACACGCACACGCACACGCACACGCACACACACACACACACACACACACACACACACACACACACACACACACACACCAGTGTCTGGCAGCACCTGCTGTCTGCCCCCTGGACCCTGTGCTCTCCTCTCCTTTATGTTTACTGGTCTTTTAAATCAGTGCAGCCCCAGTGTAATGGAAAAAGACAAAGCACCATTACAACTCAGACAGGTTTAACACTCTGCTCCTGGCTTTACTGGCTACTGACTACTGGGTACTGACCTGATGGCTAGTAAAACCTGCTGTGAGGCTGTTTAAGCAAGAAAGCATGGGGGGAAAGTTTTTTTTTTTGCATTGCATTGCAGGAGGAAAGTGCCTGCAGGTCCTTGAATCTTTTTTTAATGATTTAAGTTGAATGATCTAATTTCAAAGTTTTGAAATGTCTTCAGATTAGTTCACTGCTGCCTCATAATATTAAATACACTTTTAGAGGTGTTAAAAATGACCCTAACACTTTTCTGGGAAGGGGAGTGGGTGGGGGGGGATGTAAGATTGATTTAAAATGTGATTTAAACAGGCATTTAAAAGGACTTAAGCCACCTACAGACTGTGAGATTTTAGCAATCTTATAAGTTTATTGCAGGCCACAGTGTGTGACGTTGAACTAATAAACTTGGGTACAGTGTCAGGTTTGATGTGTGCAGACTGTACGATTACGACGCACGTCTCTCCGTCAATACCTGTCAATCAGCAGTCAATACATGTGCAAGAATCAAACGTCAGCAGCGCGCACAGCAGCTACGCATCAATGTACGCCACAGTTGTCTGTGGTAGAGATGTCAACAAAGCACTGACAAAGCTTAGTAAGAAAGGGGCCCTTGCAAAGTGGAATTTATGTGTATGGAAAACCATCCAAAGAGGAGGAGGAGAATGTGGACCCACTCGTGGCTATTCACCTTATTCACCACGCCCACTTTTTCTCTCTTCCGCGTTACCTGCAATTGTATTTGTTCTTCCGGTTCAGCGCTAGTTAGCGGCCAATTTCAAAACAAAACGTCACTATGAATGAAGTTTTGCAACATTCAGAAGCTACACTGCGGCCAACTTCAGTTACATGCTCATAGCCTTACTGCTGCGAGGAGCCGATGGCTGTACCCGGTCGGCATTTAACGTTAGTTACAAAAGCACGTTGACAGTGTTTTCTCACTGCCAGTAGCCTACAGTAGGGTTTGACAGATAGCTAGTCTGACCAGCCAGCACAGCCAGCGCTCCCGGTCCTCACTGCTCGTTAAATATTTCCAAATAGGCGTTATTCTGATAAACTGGTCACATATTTGGAATGTTCTCATCCGAAAAAACTTTACAACAGTTTGTTGTTTTTCTGGCTTGAAAACAGCTTTTTGGCAAGTCTAAAAATGACTACGGTAGGTGTAATCTACTTCCGTGTCTAAAACGGAAAGATGATTACAAAATGATGTCATGCAGAAGCGTCCTTGTATGGGCAAAGAATAAGGTGAATAGGCAACAGAGGCCAACATGGGATGCCAATTTTGCGAGAGAGCTTGAGGTAACGTCAACTATTTATTAGCCTCCTCTACTAGCATTAGCATCTATATACTGATATGATCATGCAGCATTTCTATTGGTTGTTATCGGACATCGTCGTAGCCGTCACCCTAAATTACTGACAGTGTCAGAATTCGTCCTAGCCGTCTTTGAACTTCTCTCACTGCTCGACGCAAGACGAGCGTTTTTGTAGCCACGACGAAAGATATCTCCACGTTTCTTTCACGTTGGTCATCTTTCGTCTGGGACAGCCCAAAATCTCACAGTGTGTCAAAGGCTTTAAATCTTAAATCCTGTAGTCGCTTTTAACATAACAGAAAGTTACAGACAGACACATGATACAGCACATAATGTAATGTAGCACATAATAATGATGCAATATAACAACTACAGTAAAACAACCTGTAAAACACAACTGTTTAATATCGGGAACAGAAAAGAGAGAAAGGTGGAAGAAGCAGACAGAGATACAGATTTTCCAAACAGTTCATCGTAGGCGTTGAGCAAGCAGCAATACAGCAAATATGTAGAAAGTTTTCCTTTTTTGATGACTACATGTGGAATAAAGTGTTTTTTCTTAATTCAGGGAAGGCTTATTAAGCATGCATAGTCTTTTCCAGCAACACCCAGCTTGACATTTGTACACACTTCTCTCTTGGACGTTTTCCAGTACAACCAGTCTCCTAGCGTTGCCACTCAACTGAGCAGCTCCACTTGAGCACTTTGGGTAGGCTGCCTTGCTCAAGGGCACATTGGTTGGGTCGAAACTTAAAGGTTTTACACAATCCTAATGAAACATATCATAAATGCTTTAAATCCCTGTGACATTTGTCCCTCCTCTCTCTTTGCGCCCCTCCAGTTGGAGCTGCAGTCATGCTGTGTGTTCCTGCCCAACGACAGCCTTCCCTCCCCGACGACCATCATCTGTGGAGACATCCCTGGCACCGTCCGCAGCTGGTACCACAACCAGGCCTCCATGCCGGGGACTCTGGTGGTCTGCCTGCCCCAGGTCAATGTCCTCAGTGCTGGGCACAGGTACATGGAGCCGCTGCAGGAGCTGCCCTTCGTCGTCTCCAAGCCTATTCTGGAGGAGGGTAGGTTCTCATTCAGTCAAAGCAAATCTCAACTTTGAATTGATTTAACATGCAGATGAGACACCACAAGAAACTTCACCGAGATCACCGCCACCGACTGACTAGTGTTAAAAAGCTTCATTGTAAAGTTTGAATGAAAAACTAAGTCTAAAGGGGCTAGTTTTCATCAAAGACCTATACATGGTCATGGTGCGTCTTTTGATCTACTGAAGAGGAAGTTTGAGTTGCCCGGCACCAACTGGCTCAGATTCCTGCAAATCAGAAATTATGTTCGATCAAAGATTCACACCTTTGAAGCACTCCCAAATTAACGTGCTTTTTTCGATGTATTGTTGAGCCCTCCCCACTCCAAGCATCTTATCTCTAGATTTGTATGTCTGTTTGACAACTGCAACACAACATCCACTGAAAGGATTAGAGATGCATGGCAGGGGGAACTTGGTATCGATTTATATGACATTATATGGGAGAGGAGTCTGTCTCGCCACTGTGTGACAGGTGTCAGGTGTCAGAGGGTACACTATCTCATGCCTTCTGGTTCTGCCCCTTACTAACGGCATTCTGGGACAAAATATTTGATTAGTACTCTAAGGCCTACAAAATAACCCTACAGCCGGAGGCAGAACTCACCATCTTCGGCTGCTCGGAGTCCTCTCTGAACTTCCCTACAGCTGTGCAACAATCTCTGACACTGGCGACAACTGGCGCCAAAAGACTCATTCTGAAGGAATGGAAGTCCTCCTATTCACCTTCTTTTCAGGTGTGGCTGATGGACATGATCTCTGTTGTACAGATAGAGAGACTCAGGTCCCTGAGAACCAACACGCTTAGGAGGTTCTCAACTATCTGGGACCCGTTTTTGGCCTACTTTGATGAGGTCAAGAATGACATGTGACTGAGGTTGGGGGTGACGGATGGCTCGCCCAGCTGGTATCTCGTGGACCCCCATTATTTCTTGCAAACACTTAAGCACCTTATGTGGCTGGTAGCACCATGTTGTAAAGTTGAATCTTGATGATGTATTTCCCCCCCCTTTCTTTTCCTGTGTCTGAGCCTGTTTGTCTTATTCGTATTTTGTTCTATAATTGTTTTTAAATAAAATATTTAAAAAAGAAAAAAGAAAGTCTAAAAACATGAAAAATAATGCTGGTGAGATAGGTTCATAGGTTAATGATGTACTGTACTGTACTGTAGGTCTTAAAAAAGTGGGTGGAAGCTGTCTTGTTAAGTTTTACTTCAAATTATTTTTTAAATTGATGAATACAATTAAATGAATGGTTTTGGGATACTTATAATAGACTTCATAATGTGAATTCATTATTATTATGGCCTTTTCAACACTGAGCAAACCTTTGACCCACTACTCCTCATTTACCATGACAAAAGACAAACAAACTTAAGTAGGGCGGCTTTGAGAAATAGATGGTGCACATGTGGTGCACACACCTGGTTGAGTTGACATAACGAACACTTATACTGTCCTGCACTGTTTTCTCTCCAGAGGAAGAACAAGAAGGGGCACCGTCCTTTTTTTCTTTCGCTCTCTCTCTCTCTCTCTCTCTCTCTCTCTCTCTCTCTCTCTCTCTCTCTCTCTCTTTCTCTCTCTCTCTCTCTCTCTCTTTCTCTCTCTCTCTCTCTCACTTTCTCTCTCTCTCTCTCTCTCTCTCTCAGCTCTCCAATGACATCAGCATTGGGCATGTAGGTTTCAGAAACGTAGGAGAAAAAGAAAAACGACAGCAAAAACAGTGACATCAGCGGCCTTGTCAATGTTGCCGTTAAAATTAACAACCCGTGCTTTTAGTAATTCATTCCTCCCCTTTGAAAAGCTCTTCATCTCTCATGTTTAATGCACTGGATCAAAGCGTGCTGCCCACGGCGTGAGGGGAATCTGCTCTTCATGGCCCTGTGCTAGCGAACAAGTTCCGCCCCTCTCTCTCAGATGCTCCGACCAGGGTGGGCGACTCTAAATCAAACACTCCCCGTCAGGCAGCTTGTCTTAGACCCACAGATTTGGAGTGGGCCCCCGTTTTACATTCTCTTTTGATGGGGTCCCCTGCCTGCTTACTGGGTGTAGAAGCTGCTTTGAGGGATAGGCTACCACTCCTTAGAGTCCCTTTCATCTTTTCCATAAAGCTGTCTAACCCTGTGTAATTGGCTTTGATTTTAAGGGTTTTAACTTCAGTGGAAGGAATGATGGAGTTGACATAGTGTTTTTGATAATGAGCATGATTGAGTTCTCTTGCTTGTATTTTTAGCCCACTGTATTTAACCCTCTCCCCTCCCCTCCCCTCCCCTCCCCTCCCCTCCCCTCCCCTCCCCTCCCCTCCCCTCCCCTCTCCTCTCCTCTCCTCCTCACTCTCAGGTGATGCCTTCCCATGGACAGTAAACCTGAGTCAGTTCAGTGTGTACACTCTGCTGGGGCAGCAGCGTAGCCTGAGCCTGCTGGAGCCCATGGGCTGCACGTCCACGCTGGCTGTCACCTCCCACAAGCTGCAGGGTCCAGGGGCGGGACACTCCTTCATAGTGTGCCTTCATGTTGATCTACAGCCCGTCCAAGTCAAGTGCTCCAACCCACAGGTCAGTTAGGCCATGTTCACATTACAGGCAAATCCGATTTGCTGATGAAGTCATTAATCATCATTATCTTGATTGGTTTCCCAAATCTGATTTGGGAGTGTGTCCGCACTGCCACAAATCTTATTTTCAAGTCGGATCTGTGTGTCCAGACCTAAACAGCCTATCTGCATGGGTTGCTATGGTAATGACGTGGGCGTCAGTAAATACGTACGTTGGTGACGTGGTTTTCCTGCGCAGAAGCATTTGATGACGAGTTAGTGACGTTCAAATCAGATTTGGTGGATCTGCACGTCCTCACTGAAGACACATCAGTCACTCAAAAGCACATTTGAAGCAGATTGGAAACTACCTCCATATGTGGTTTGGGACAAGTGACACAAATCAGACTTGGAGCATCCAGACTCATGAAACCAATCTGGATAAAGTCATTAATAGGTCACTAAAGTTCACAAATCAGATTTGGCTGATCTTAACCCTAACCCTAACATGGCCTTAGACAGTACTGAAGATCACAGTTAGTTTAAAAGTTAAGTTTAAATAACTAACTATAAATAATAACTATAACTATAAATAAATAATAATAACTATAAATAGTTACTGATTAGTTAATAATAATGTTTTATTAGTAGTAGTAGTAGTAGTAGTAGTAGTAGAAGTCATAGTAGTAGTGTGGTAGCGCTTATGAATGACAGAGTACTTCATGTGTAATAACATGGAAATTATCAGAAAGTAACTGGTCATTGCTGATAATAACAAGTAACTATTTGTAATTATGATGTGTAATTTCTCATTAAAGTCGAACTGAACCCGTTCGTCACGTGCATATGAGTCCGTTTCAGACTGAAAACATAGTTTGTCTAAGATGACAGGTTGAGAGGCGGGTCATAGTATCATGTCGATGATTTTATTTGACAATTCTGGGGACTGGATTGGGCTTTGGCCAATCCTGGTGTGTTCCCCCTCCAAATCGAGTGGGATTCAGTGTGTTGTGGCGCTCCCCTCGGGAAGAGCCTTTTGACGGGAGGTTAGTGGCTGAGTGGAGCTCAGCGAGCCGCAGGCAGCCAGCTGCCTTCGTGTTGCCGAGCGGAGAGTGCAGCACGTCGGCCTGGAATCTCCGGAGTGCGACCCCTGACAACCAAGCTCTCGGATGCGCGCGCCATTATCGCTGCTGTAAATACGATATCCCTGGAATGCGTGTTTTAACGAGCCAGTTACATTTCTTTGCATTCTTAGAGATTATAGTTTTTGTTTTTTGTTCATGTTTCTAACAATTGGCCAAGTTAGGAATTCTGCCAGATGACAGGCACTAGGCGCCATTTTCTACTTCGAGAAAATTATCCTGAAATTAAGATTTGATTGACAGCTGCATGTCGTGATATGATTGGTTGAAATGGGGTAGAAATTTGATAGTACTAGGTGACGTCAGCAAACTGTACATTACTGTTATCAATGAAATCTTGAAAAATGAACTTTTGATGTGAAAAAGTATGAAAAACGAAAGAAATTAGATTGTTGTGATTTTTTTTGCATACATTATTAAATAGGTGCACTGCATACCCAGGTATTTGAACTAAAAGAAAAGAAAAATCATTTTTGGGTTCAGCTCGACTTTAAAGGCTGGTAACTTCTGGTGATAATGAATAACTCAGTCATTAATGATTAATTAACTACTATCTAATACACTTCAAACACTGGACTTTCCAACAAAATCAGTGATACATAAATGTTACACAATGTTTTACTCTGTAGTTACTTCATTCCTTGTTGCAATAGGGTAATGAGGTAGTAGAATGGTAGGTAGTGGACTATCTAAAGATCAGCAGAGTTGAGGTTGATAAAGCGATACGCGCGCTCGATGCCTAGGCTCGGCCGCTGCGCGGCCTCACCCGTAGCTCGTCCTCGCCTGTCCCAGCAGCTGTTCTGCCCTTGGGGTCAGTAGCTTCCCTGGCCCATGAAGTTTGCTTTTTCTCAGCAGGAGACATAGTCCTTTTCTCAGGAGTTCAAGTTGATGATTCCTCTATAAATAGGTCACGATGATTCATTGTGACATCATCAGTAACATCATTAGTGATGTCATAGCCTTGAAACACAGGCTGTTACCACTGATGATGTCATCAGTTATGTCATAAGACTGTACAATGTCTATGACATCATGAGTTGGACAAAGGCTGAAACAGACAGTTTGCTGACTCATTATTGACTACGTTTACATGCACACAATATTCCGCTTTTTGCCCATATTCGGAAAATGACAATATTCTGACTAAATGAATAATCCACTAATATTCCCGTTTACATGCAGCCGTAGCTTGCCCTCCCCGACACGTGAGGGAGGGGGGGAGAGAGAGAGAGAGATGCAGGTAGGCGGAGCCACGGAGTTTTTCTGTTAAGAATAAACAGAGCAGCACTATTCTTACGAGCATCACTTGGTCCATTTCAGGAGCTTGCTGCTGAAAGGTTTGGTGTTGCGCATCCAAGTCTTTCATAAAAAGTAGGTTAGTAGCCTACGTTATTACCTCGCAGGCTCGCAAGCATTGTGGACTTCCCGTGAGCACTGGGCACTATAGGCTACTCTCTCTTTAAATCGATGTTTTTCATCTCCTCCCGATCAGAAATGTCGGCTTTTCTTTTTGCATGCCAGAGATGATGGATTATATGATTATATCGTCTGTTCTAGCGCTTTCTAGCACACATCAGTTGACCACAAACAGGCAACATGCGTCGCAAACTGCGGTAAAAACCCTGATTGAGACGCAGATTCCGAATGTGCTGTATACATGATCAAAGAATCCTCCAAAAACCCGAGTAATACTGGAATAACCCAGATGTCTTAATCGGAAAATGCTAAATTCGGAAAAAGGCCAAATTCGGAAAATGCAACTGGAATAATGCTGTTTACATGACCCTTATCAAATTCAGAATATTGTAATTTTCCGAATAGTGGAATATTGTGTGCATGTAAACGTAGTCACTGATGACGAAAAGTTGTCTGACTTGCTCCGACTGCGTGAGCCACGGGACTCAGATGATGACGAGAAACGCATCAAGCTGAGCGCCCATTGGTTCAACACAGGTGCATCACAAACCCACAGTGAAGTGTAGAAATCTCAATTTTATATCTATTCCAAGCTGTCACTCTATATTTTACATAAATACCACCTATAATGCCTACATTAAAATAAAAATAGGTAATCTGAAGGGCTGTGTCGTTTGAGCAATGGCGCTAATGCATGTTTTAATTTGTTTACAAACCACTGTTAAACAAAACTGTAGAAGAAGAAAAGCAGCAGAGAGTGTGCAGAGGGTGTTCGACTTGTTGACGCCTCGCCTGACTGCGCTCGGCTGCTCTCGTCTGCTTTCCAGGCGATGCAGCAGTCAACTCAAACAAGCCTAATGCCTCCTTGTGTGTGTGTGTGTGTGTGTGTGTGTGTGTGTGTGTGTGTGTGTGTGTGTGTGTGTGTGCGTGCGTGTGCGTGCCCTTATGACATCACTTTTGACATCATCACTGATGACATCACATCATTAGCTAATTAGCTTAATTAAAAAATCCGGCTCTGTCAGGTCACCCGCACTGGTGCCCTTTACACCCCCTGAAAGTTTCAGCCCGATCGCACTTGAAACGGCGTAGCTGTGGCTGGACACAGAATTGAAACATACAAACATATAATTATCGCCCACATACTCAATTTTATATATATAGATAGATGCTGAATGTATTTCCATTCCGTGATATTCCAAGTATTACGACTCCTTTATTGTAGACTTTGACCCCAGAAATGCCTTCAGCAAGTTGCAACATTATGGGGATTTGATACATGCAGCTCATCTGGAGATCCCAGTGCCGTGAAAGAGTAGTAGTAGTAGTCCATCATCTGGTGAACCTCTCTGGAAATAGTGAAACACATGAACCCTGGCAGGCCCACGCCGGGTCATGGCAGGCCCTCTGCCTCACCATCATGATACTGATATAGATTGTCACTCAGATAAACAACCTGCCTCATCTTCTGATCTAGTATGATTTCCATATAAGTGGAAGCGTAAACAAGAGAGCGATGCCTTGTTTGTCTTGGTCAAAAGGTTTAAGTCTGAGTGAAGGCGGGCAGGGAACTCCAAGACTCATCATAGTTTTACAGGGCGTTATTCTTTTTTTGGTCAGAGCACTATGAATATGGACAGATTGGAATCGGAACATGTTTGTCTCCTGGTTAGGGCTTTGTGTTGTTTTTCATTGCACTGTTATTTGATTGTACTGTTGTCTTGTCTGTCTTGTCTGTCTCTACATGTGCACAGTCTTGGAGTGGCTGCGGCCCTAATTTCACTGCTCATTACAACTGTGATGCTGTATGTGACAATAAAAACCTTGAACCTAAAAAAAAACCTTGAACCTACAGTACCCTAATCACATCTACATGCACATGTACCATTACGCACGTCATTTTGTTTTCTCTCTCTCTTGAATTAACTGTATTGAATTAGGCTCCTCTGTAAACATTTAATTGGGGCGACCTTTTGAGTGGTCACATTGTTAAACGTCTCCGACCACAGTGATGAGTCATGGTGATATTGAGTAGAATTGGTACCAGAAACAAATGAAAGGCCTTAATCTGTTAGTGGTGAAAGCTTTCCCAAAGATGAGGAGAGTTCGTCCTTTATTGGGGGAAAGTTTCTATCCTTTGTTTGCCTCGGTTCTCCCTTTCAAATACAGAGCCTGTGCCTGGTAGAGCCAGCTTATTGTGATTACTGTATAAGATGAGTCATTATTAGTCTTGGATCTGATGAGAACTTCTCTTCTCTTGTACTTCTGTGCTCTTCTGTCTCAGCCCTTCTCGACTCTCCTCTCTTCTAAACTTTATTGCCTTCTTCTCTTCAATCAGGAGAGACTAGGTAGAATGCTCAATGAATATTTGTATTGATAAAAACAGAAATAGAGTTTGGCATAAGCTCCATGATGACAAGTTAGGAGGCCATGAGGAAATGCCATTATTAGGATTCCCCCACAAGGGAATCCCTCTGCAGCCATGGGGCGGAACAGTTGAAATGACAGCGACTAGTCACATTTGTGACTAGCGTCAGGACAAAGGAAATTACGTTTTTATACACTCAACCACGTACGTAGATGATTGGTTCAGTGAGGAGATGGAAAGTGATGGCTTGCATGGATTGGATATTGAAAGCGAGGAATGCGTTGAGAGAGGGGGTGATGTTAAGTAGTCTAACTTCTCCTCTCTTCTCATCTGCTCTCTGCTCCTCTGTCCTCCTATCCTGCCACCTCCCCATTGCCTTTCTATCCTCTAGGTTAATTTGCAGCTTGAGGGGGGTTATCAGCTAATACCAATTAGAGAGAACAAAAGGGACCTCACACCACTGAGTCCTCTTTCTAATTAGCCTTGCCGTTTGTGGGGATGTATGTGGGGATGTCAGTGCCACCAACACAGAGTCCTATGAAGAGAACGTCACATGCATACCAGAGAGGCTGGAGGGGGAGAGGGCGGAGTCACATGCACACCAGAGACGCTGGAGGGGGAGAGGGCGGAGTTGTGGTGGTGCAGGCTCAGTGGGTGGGGAGTTGGGAATACAGATAACGTACATGTAAAATCAGGTTTCACTAGAGTGCTTTTGATTTGATCCTTTTTATTTCGAACATGTAAAATTAAAAAAGATTAAAAAAACAAGAACATCTAAATAAAATAAACAATAAACCTATACAGCAGACTGAATAAACAATTTCCCATCAACAGCATCAATTAAATATGACATGTTGGAAAAGGAGTAGGAAGAACTATACATGTGTCTGTCGGTGCAAACGTGTTAAATCTGAATGGATGTTGGAGTCCCAAACAACACCAAGGTCCACAGGAGAAGTAAATGCAGGACAATATCTAAGGTAGAAGTGAAGTTAATGTGTCTGAGAGGATGAGAACAGTATTAAGAAATCAAGTAAGGGATAAGACAGAGTTATTAATGAGTGAGAGAGAAAAGGCCATGTATGCTCAGATTCAAAATGTGCATGCTCAATCACACGTACGTACGCACGCGCACGCACACACACACACACACACACACACACACACACACACACACACACACACACACACACAGAGCGAAAGAGCAACCACAGGACCACCGGCTTTGTTGCATGTTTCCGACAGACGCTCACTTCATCCCAACCCAGAACACCCAAGGTGAACTGTCACACACACACACACACACACACACACACACACACACACACACACACACACACACACACACACACACACACACACCTTGTATCAGTAGTTGCTTGAGTTATGGTTACAGAGTACAACAGTCCATTTTTTGGGACGTTAACAGTCACAGTCATCATCAGATATAGCAGGACTGTGGCAGCAGCAGTTACATGATTGCATCGTGAAAAACGAGTCATTTGACTGGAATAGGCAACACGTGTATCTTGCTCATGGAATAGGGCTGGTGTGCTTGTACAGTAGTGCAATAATTTAATCGTGTGTGTGTGTGTGTGTGTGTGTGTGTGTGTGTGTGTGTGTGTGTGTGTGTGTGTGTCAGCGTGCCTGTGAGCGTGCGTGTGTGTGTGTGTGTGTCAGCGTGCCTGTGAGTGTGTGTGTGTGTGTGTGTGTGTGTGTGTGTGTGTGTGTGTGTGTGTGTGAACGTGCGTGTGTGTGTCTGGGCATGCGTGTGTGTGGGCATGCGTGCGTGCGTGTGTGTGTCTGGGCGTGCGTGTGTATGTGTGTGTGTGTGTGTGTGTGTGAGCGAGCGTCTGTGCGTGCGTGCGTGTGTGTGTGTGTGTGGGCGTGCGTGCGTGCGTGTGTGTGTGTGTGTGAGAGCGTGTGTGTGTGTGTGTGTGTGTGAGCGTGCCTGTGAGCGTGCGTGCTAGCGTGTGTGTGTGTGTGGGCGTGCATGTGTACGTGTGTGTGAGGGAGAGAGTTGTGGATATGTCCTGTATGGAGAAGGATGTCCAAGGACAAGGTCAATAGCTGCCCTTGTGCCTTATCTGGACCACCTTGAAAACAGCAGTCGCACACACACACACACACACACACACACACACACACACACACACATCACAACAGCCTGCTCCTGTACTGTATACAACGTTCCATAAATACACGTGCGGACACACACACACACACACACAAAGCCGTACACATGTACACATGGAGCTGCCACACAAACTCAACAACACGTCACTTCTTTGGAGTTTCTGTTTAAATCGCACTCGGCTAAAGGCACGCGAACGCTGGCCATCTGCGTGCTCGGCCGTCTTTCATCTGTGTGATTTTATGAATGACTGTGGAAGCCTCTGTTCAGTCTCCAGTTCAGACTACTGCAGCCTAGCAGGCCTCCTGATCTGCAGATGACAGGTCTTTGGAGAAGCCAGCCTTCCAACTGTTCTGCTCTCTTCCCCACCTCGTCAACTGTGCTCTTTGTGTGTGCATGTGTGCGAGCGTGATGCTGTGACTTTATACAAAACTGCATGTGGGTGCGTGCGTGCGTGCGTGCGTGCGTGCGTGCGTGCGTGCGTGTGTGTGTGTGTGTGTGTGTGTGTGTGTGTGTGTGCGCGTGCGTGCGTGCGTGCGTGCGTGCGTGCGTGCATGCGTGGAGATGGAGCAAGATGCTGAGTGAAAAGACAGATGAAGGAAAGATGATGGAGGGTGGATGGGGGAGTCCCTGTGCTTGTACACACATTTTCAGAAATTGAAACTTAACTGGGTTTGAAATTGGTTTTTTGAAGGCCAATACCAATATTCTTTGGATTGAAGCATGTGTTGATACTCAATATCTATATTTTCTTTATCAAGTTTTGTCAGATTTTTTTCTGCCGTTTTCACCCCAATTGTACTTGGCCAATTCCCCTGCTGTCCCGGTCTCCACCCCCTCTGCCGATCTGGGGAGAGTTGTAGACTAGCACATGCTTCCTGCTTCCTCTGATACATGTGCAGTCGCCAGCCGCTTCTTTTCACCTGACGGTGAGGACTTTCACTGTCAGGAAGTAGCGCATGGGAGGATCACGCTATTCCCCCCAGTTCCTCTCCCCCCTGAACAGGCACTCTGACCAACCAGGAGGCACCAGTGCAGCGACCAGGACACATACCCTTAGGGCTAATGTACACCGCCTCTGGAACAGATGCGAACAGACCCACACTCGTGTAATCTGTCAGACGTATGCGGGATCTGACAAAAATAGAACAGGTGCGTAATTTCTCCGTATCGCCCATCAATTAACACGGGCGAGAGTCGATCCAGCAGTTTTACCGGATCCGCAACGCAGCCGTAACGCATCTGGTGTACATTGCCTGTTAATCCGGGTTTCCACCCCCGCAGACATGGCCAATCGTGCCTGTATGGACACCTGACCAAGCCGGAGGTAACACAGGGGCTCGAACCTGCGACCCTCGTGTTGGTAGGCAGGGAATCTACCGCTGCACTACCCGGATGCCCGGCTCTGGATCCTCCCACATCACAATGGAATGATTTCTCTAGTTAGTTATTTCAAATAAAACAAATCAAATCAAACATGATCCTAGTTGTGGTCAGAGAGGAATCTTTGTCATACTGTTGGTGGATGTCGTTGACTTGGGCTGATAAGTGAAGTTTAATAAAAAGCCTAGACTCGTAACCAGCCTTTCTTTCTTTTGCTCCCAAATACAACCGATCTCTCTTTTCATTCTTCATCGATCTCTCTCATCCCCTCTCTCTCTCTCTTTATCTCTCTCTCTCTCCCTCCCTCTCTTACTCACCCTATCCCCCTTTTCTCCTCCCTTCGGCATTCCTCTCTCTTTCTGCCTCCACATCTGCTGTTGAGTGCAGTGGGCCTTGGTCGTGCTTGGTTGGACTTCCAGGGCCCGGGCTCTCGGAGAGGGGAGCCTGTCCTGCCGTGAGTGCAGGGCGGCCGGGTATGGCCGGCAGCTGTTGGCCCGCTCCCTGCACGGCTGCTGGACCGGCGTTAGCAGCTCTTCCTGGACATGTTTGAAACGCTCCGGCTGTAATGTGGATCGTTTGATTGATGCTTATTTATGGAAGGCCTCTCTGTAAGGCCTCTGCTTACAGGCGCGCATGTGTGTGACTGAGCAATGTAGAGTAAGAGTGTGTTTGGAGCTTGGAGACAGATATTTTGTGTGTGTTCATGCGTCTGTGTGCCTTGACTTTTTGAGGGACCCTCAGAGGATCGGGGTGTGTGTGTGTGTGGGGGGGGGGGGGGGGGGGGGGGGGGGTTGGGGGATTACTTGGCAGGAAAAGGGAAGCATTTGAAATCCAGAAGTTAGCTCACTGTGAAAGAGCGTGGCTGTCTTTCCCTCGCTCTCGTCTTAAGAAACACAGAGTGAATGCATGAAGAACTGAAGGCATCACATCACATTCCCCTGCTCTCCTCATGGTTTCCACTCTTGTTTTTGGCCTTGTTGTTGTTTAAAGCATGTGAACACATGATCAATAGCCTTGTTGTTTAAAGCATGTGAACACATGATCAATAGCCTTGTTGTTGTTTAAAGCATGTGAACACATGATCAATAGCCTTGTTGTTGTTTAAAGCATGTGAACACATGATACCTTGTTGTTGTTTAAAGCATGTGAACACATGATACCTTGTTGTTGTTTAAAGCATGTGAACACATGATCAATAGTAGTTATTGGCCTTGTTGTTGTTTAAAGCATGTGAACACATGATCAATAGCCTTGTTGTTGTTTAAAGCATGTGAACACATGATCAATAGCCTTGTTGTTGTTTAAAGCATGTGAACACATGATCAATAGCCTTGTTGTTGTTTAAAGCATGTGAACACATGATCAATAGCCTTCTTGTTGTTTAAAGCATGTGAACACATGATACCTTGTTGTTGTTTAAAGCATGTGAACACATGATCAATAGTAGTTATTGGCCTTGTTGTTGTTTAAAGCATGTGAACACATGATCAATAGTAGTTCTTGGCCTTGTTTTTGTTTAAAGCATGTGAACACATGATCAATAGTAGTTCTTGGCCTTGTTGTTGTTTAAAGCATGTGAACACATTATCAATAGTAGTTTTTGGCCTTATTGTTGTTTAAAGCATGTGAACACATGATCAATAGCCTTCTTGTTGTTTAAAGCATGTGAACACATGATACCTTGTTGTTGTTTAAAGCATGTGAACACATGATCAATAGTAGTTCTTGGCCTTGTTGTTTAAAGCATGTGAACACATGATACCTTGTTGTTGTTTAAAGCATGTGAACACATGATCAATAGTAGTTCTTGGCCTTGTTGTTTAAAGCATGTGAACACATGATCAATAGTAGTTCTTGGCCTTGTTGTTGTTTAAAGCATGTGAACACATGATCAATAGTAGTTATTGGCCTTGCTGTTGTTTAAAGCATGTGAACACATGATCAATAGTAGTTCTTGGCCTTGTTGTTGTTTAAAGCAGAACACATTATCAATAGTAGTTTTTGGCCTTCTTGTTGTTTAAAGCATGTGAACACATGATCAATAGCCTTGTTGTTGTTTAAAGCATGTGAACACATGATACCTTGTTGTTGTTTAAAGCATGTGAACACATGATACCTTGTTGTTGTTTAAAGCATGTGAACACATGATACCTTGTTGTTGTTTAAAGCATGTGAACACATGATCAATAGTAGTTATTGGCCTTGTTGTTGTTTAAAGCATGTGAACACATGATCAATAGCCTTGTTGTTGTTTAAAGCATGTGAACACATGATACCTTGTTGTTGTTTAAAGCATGTGAACACATGATCAATAGTAGTTCTTGGCCTTGTTGTTGTTTAAAGCATGTGAACACATGATCAATAGCCTTGTTGTTGTTTAAAGCATGTGAACACATGATCAATAGTAGTTTTTGGCCTTGTTGTTGTTTAAAGCATGTGAACACATGATCAATAGTAGTTCTTGGCCTTGTTGTTGTTTAAAGCATGTGAACACATGATCAATAGTAGTTTTTGGCCTTGTTGTTGTTTAAAGCATGTGAACACATGATACCTTGTTGTTGTTTAAAGCATGTGAACACATGATCAATAGTAGTTCTTGGCCTTGTTGTTGTTTAAAGCATGTGAACACATGATCAATAGCCTTGTTGTTGTTTAAAGCATGTGAACACATGATCAATAGTAGTTTTTGGCCTTGTTGTTGTTTAAAGCATGTGAACACATGATCAATAGTAGTTCTTGGCCTTGTTGTTGTTTAAAGCATGTGAACACATGATCAATAGTAGTTTTTGGCCTTGTTGTTGTTTAAAGCATGTGAACACATGATACCTTGTTGTTGTTTAAAGCATGTGAACACATGATCAATAGTAGTTTTTGGCCTTGTTGTTTAAAGCATGTGAACACATGATCAATAGTAGTTCTTGGCCTTGTTGTTGTTTAAAGCATGTGAACACATGATCAATAGTAGTTTTTGGCCTTGTTGTTGTTTAAAGCATGTGAACACATGATCAATAGTAGTTCTTGGCCTTGTTGTTGTTTAAAGCATGTGAACACATGATCAATAGTAGTTTTTGGCCTTGTTGTTGTTTAAAGCATGTGAACACATGATACCTTGTTGTTGTTTAAAGCATGTGAACACATGATCAATAGTAGTTTTTGGCCTTGTTGTTTAAAGCATGTGAACACATGATCAATAGTAGTTCTTGGCCTTGTTGTTTAAAGCATGTGAACACATGATCAATAGTAGAGAACACTTGACGCTGAGCCTTCAGTTTTTCCTAACCGTGGTGAGCTCTTCAGAGGAAATTGATGACACAACGTAACTTTCCTCCGTGGCTGTTTCGTTGTTATGGATAACAAATGTGTACAGTGATGAAGCACGTGTATGAGCACACTTAGCCTTTCAAATAATCACACATCACATAGGAACATGAAATTGTGTGTGTTGTTTCCATGCACATACAGTACAGGAGCACACAATGTATATGGACACACATACAACCAGACACACATTCAGTTTCATGACAAGAGACCCGCCTGAGTGACAAGCATAAAGTCTGTAGAGAGTGTTTAGTTGGACGGAGGAAAAATTGGAATGGAGAGCGGTCCATTTCTCCCTAATATGTCTTCCTTCTTTCTCTTCCCTTCCCTCTCAACTTTAACTAGGTTTAGTGTCACATAACTACAAAGCTGCCAAGCCAAATCATGGTAATGGCCTCAGAAGTCAGAAGTACATGAGAACTCTCCGATGCAGCTGTTTGAGTCAGACCTTGGCAAAATTACATTTGAATCTGGTTTCAAATATTAAAACTACTTGCGGTGTGGTAGATTTATCTTTTCAGGCACACAAATGGCGTAATAGTGTTCCGTATATTTGCTTCGCGTATTGAAAGTGTATTCAGCTGTGTTGCCATGGTCAAGTTTAGGCATTGCGCCCAAAGCTCTCCTCAAAGCTGTGTCTAGTCTGTGAATGGTGAGAAATAGCCTTGCATATGAATTACACATTAACGTGTCCATGAATGATGAGGGATATATATATATGATATATATGAGTGATATATATATACAGTATATATATATATATACATATATATACTCTGCGCCGAGGTTTCACCAGATGTGGCTTTCAAAAAGTTTGGATTGAAGCGAAAATCGCACATCCGCGCTGGGCTAGCATGACTCCTTTCAAGTACAGAGAAATGAATCCCCTCTCTGTCTCTCTGTCTTCTGCCTCCCTCTCCAGGTTCACCTGCTGTATGAGCTCTACTGTATCTCAGTTGTCTTCTGCCTCCCTCTCCAGGTTCAGCTGCTGTATGAGCTCTATCTCAGTTGTCTTCTGCCTCCCTCTCCAGGTTCAGCTGTTGTACGAGCTCTACCTCAGTTGGAGCTCCACGTGGGCTCGTCTCCAGAGGCATGGCATCTTGCGTCAGAGCCCCAGTATCCCAGAACCCCCTGGTGGCGCAGCTCCGTCCTCGCCGGTCCGTAGCAGTGCAGGCACCGCCCCCCCGGACACTAGCACCTGTAGCCCCTCCGCCGACTTCGGCTCCCCAACGGAGGTCAGTCACACTCACACATCTAGTCATTCTGTTTCTTCTTCATCTAGTCATTCTGTTTCTTCTTCATCTAGTCATTCTGTTTCTTCTTCATCTAGTCATTCTGTTTCTTATTCATTTGTAAATGCATTCATTTCTTTTGCTATTACTACGGCACTATCGAGAGGCATACACGCTTCAGTCAGGGATGAGACGCTTTCAACATTAATGTCTTATTTAGCTGTATCTTATATTCATTAAATGACATTAAATTTGCTTTGGACATTTTTGAATCTGCCCATCTTAGCTACATGTTTTCACACCCACAATCCTCTTTTACATGACATTACATTGTAAAGTAATGTAACATGTAACAATGTAATGCAACAATCCTCTTCATCTGTTACTGTGGTTCATTCCATCATAAGTACAGTTTGAGCTGTTCATACTTGCTTATCACTGTCAGACAAATTATTTTGATTGGCATTGCTCCTTCATGTTGTGCTATTTGTTTGTTTAAAAAGACCTCTCAAATACATGTCAACGCCCAACACCATACTCCAGCTCTGTGGGGATTCAATGGGTCTGGATTTTTTTTTTACCCCAAGGTGTTGTGAGTCATACAATAACACATTTTTGTTTAATCCTTTGCTGTATACATGGTCCTGCAGCTGATTTATGATTTTAATTTAAAATATTGTTTTGAGTTTGAGTTTTGCGTGGTGGAGTTAGTGCTAACACATGCCTTGTGTCTAGAAAAAGAAATCCTGCTTTGTTTGGGAAGCATTTTTCGTTGCTGGAAAAATCCCATCAGGCCTCATGTTTTGGGACTCCTTTTTTGTTTTCTGTACCCATAACAGATACTCCAGATACACTGTGATCTCCAGCATGATTTGTGTAGACTGAGTCTTGATTGAGTATAAACCTGCTTCTTAATTTGAAGGAAACAATAACCTGTATTTACATTTTTTGTTCAGATAAAATATCAAACCTAGAAAGAGAATGAAGTGCAGGAGTGCGTGCAAAAGCCAATGGAAAAATTACAGTCAGAGTTTTCAGGGGGCAACAACAAAAAAGGCCGGTGTTATTTTTCCTCCCCTCTCTGGGCGATGTTTATTCCCAGGCTGAGGCAATGTGACAGGACTGTTTTTTTCTCTCCTGTCCTGTACAGTAGCAGCATGCTGGGGTCCATGGTGGGGGGTGGGGGGGCTCTTGTTTTTTTTTCTCTCCTGTCCTGTACAGTAGCAGCTTGCTGGGGTCCATGGTGGGGGGTGGGGGGGCTCTTGTTTTTTTTTCTCTCCTGTCCTGTACAGTAGCAGCTTGCTGGGGTCCATGGTGGGGGGTGGGGGGGCTCTTGTAAGTAATGGGAATATAGCATAGATAGAAACGAAGGCTGAAGAGTGTTTGTGTGTTAATCAGTGGCAACAAGCCCACAGGATCTAAGGCTCTTTAACCACCAGGGTCCTGCCAGCAATGTGGGGCCCATGAGATCACCACGTCACCGTCATACTTACCACCCTGAGAGGCAATAAAGTGTGTGTGTATACGTGTCTTTGTGTTATACATGTCCATGTGCATCTATGTCCTGTGTTTGTTGGTGCGTGTTTCTTGCTTCACTTGTGGACCCCGAGAAGTGTCAGCCACTCAGTGTGGCCCTGATGTCTACTGCGTCTGTAACAAGGCCACAGAGGCCCCTGACAGCCCACTTGTCACTGTTTACCTAAGTACAAACACTGCTAGAAGTGTTTAGTCCTCCGGGAGGCCGGCTGATTGAGCAAGAATGCAGGAGCTGTTTTGCTAAGTCTCAGCAGCAGTGGCAGCGGTCTCCCCAACAAAGCCCCCTACCCTCCTCCCTCTGTTCCCTCCCCTGGTCCATCAACCACCCCACTCCAACCCACACCACCATCATCTCCCTCCCTACGGCACCTTCCAAACCTCTCCCCTCCATCATCTATTGATATAACACAATAGTCACTCAACCTATATCCAGTGTCCAGTATCCTCTATCCAAGAACATTTCTATATCTGCTGTTGTAAACACCCCATATGAGGTACAGGTGCTTCACACTCTGGCCGCAGCATTAGCGGTTTGTTGAAATCAGTAGAAGAAGAACTGGGTAGTTAGCATGAGCAGTGATAGCCACTAGGGCTGAACAGAGCGCCACCTACAGAGACACCAACTGCATCGACAGAAAATCCAAGGACAAAGACATGACAGTACTGGACACACAGTCTGATTGAAAAGTGATTTCAGGGAAGTGCAGAGCAAAAACATAGACAGTGAATGTCTCTCCATCTCTTCTCCTCCAGCGTATTCAGCTATTAAATGGCCATTATATTTATCCAATGAGAAAATGAGCGCCATCGACGCTCCCATAGCTCACTCTTCAACCACACAGAGTTAGAGAGACACAAGCAGACACACACACACACACACACACACACACACGGGTATTATCATTGAACCTCGTCCACGCACTCGTTTCCACTTTCTATCATCTCATCTCCTTCTTTCCTTCGCTCCCTCCATCTCTGTCATGCCTTATCTTCTTCATTTCTCTTCCCTCTATCCAGCCCTGGTTTGCTCCAACCCCCTTTCTTTCCTTTCATCACCTCTTCTCCCATTTCTCCTTCTTTCCCTACCTCTCTCCATCCTTCCACCTGTCCCTAAACCATCCTCCCTCTCCCACTCTTCTCTCTCTCTCTCCCTCCCTTCTTCCCTGACACTTCCCAGCCTGCTGTTCTCTCCCAGTGTTTGGGTCTCTCTGATGAGCGAAGACAAACTCTGCAGAGAAAATAAACCCGACTCCTCAGCCCGTTTACAGCGCCGAGGCCCAGGAATTAAACTGTATACTTTACAACTTGGCGTGTGGAGGTGTGGGAAAATAGCTCCCTGTGTGTGTGTGTGTGTGTGTGTGTGTGTGTGTGTGTGTGTGTGTGTGTGTGTGTGTGTGTGTGTGTGTGTGTGTGTGTGTGTGGCCCCATGTGGCAGCTCAGGAACGTGGCAGAGCCCACCTCAAGCGAACACCACACGGCCACATCTGGTCCTCAAGGCCTCACCTTGATGTGAGGAGGAGGGGCAGAGTTTTGGAGGAATTTTATACTTTTGTGCGTGTGTGTGTGTGTGTGTGTGCGTGTGTGTGTGTCTGTGCACATGTGCGTGTCTGTGTGTGTGAACTCCAACTTTTGCAAATGGTGTTACTGTAACACAGGTTTATGCTTAGTAAACACAATTAGATGTCAGGTCCCTTTGCAACTACAGTAATTCCATGTTGTCCTTTTTTATTCTTATTTGGCTCATTTATAGTTTCAGACATTTTCAGAACTTGTTCAATTGCAAATAGATTTATTTTTTTGTCTGCTTTGTTTGTTTCAGTTTATAAATTGGTCTTACGTTGATTTCCAGGTACACATTCTTAAAAGCCTTAAAGGTCCTATCCGTAAGTTCTAACTACCATAAATCCTCTAATAGTGACTGGGGCCTTTATTTACTGAGCCGCAGAGAGCCCCGGGCCTTTGTTGGAGGCCTAAATGTGCCCAATGTCACATAAAAACAAAACAAATGCCAGACTGGCCAGTTTTCAGCACAGTCATTAACTCATTGAGTGCCAGCCACTTTTGGAGAACGGACGCTCCCAGTGCCAGAGTTTCAGAGCGTTTTCAGTGATTTCTCGAGGCCCACAGAATATTGTGTGATATTACTATGTAAACACCGAACACGCACAAAGAACGATGAGACTCTATTGTATCAGCAGCAAAAAAAAGTTTATTGATATCATTTTCCGTTCTTTAGTTATCAGCCGGAGAAGATAGGTCAAAAACAGCAAAAACAGGCGTTTCCATCTAGAAGCTGAGATATTGAGCCTTTTGTGAAATGAAGCATTTCAAGCAAATCACTGACTCTGAAGCTAATATTTTCTGACCTGAAACATCTGAACAGTAATTTCCTTCAATATAACAGCACCCCCACCCCCCTCTACTGCAAACTCCTCCTCCGTGGGTGTGTCTCTGGTGGCTCTGCTCGCTCTGCTGCTTGTCAGGCGAGTCTCTGCTGCTTGCGGATCCACGTTCGGATGGCGGCCGCTCGTCAGGGGAGTCTGGATCGGGCTCGCTCGTTTCTGGGGTTTCGGTTGTGAGCTGGGATGAAGCTGCGTCCGATTCTGGGCTTTCTGCTGCGCGTTTCAAAGTGTGCTGCACCCAGAGTCTATTTTCGGAGCCCCCCACCGTTGTGCGCCAGCTCCCAGCGCGACAGCGAAAAGCCAAACCATTCTCATGAGAATGGTTTCATCACGGCTTTTTCTGCTGTTTTTACTCAACTTTCTCTAATCTGGAGAGCAGTGTCGCCACCTAATGGGTCGGTAAAATAGGTTATACACATTCAACATGCCCCAAAATTTTACAGGAGATGTATTAGGCATTGATCCACGTCCCACCGTCAAAAAACGCAATTGACGACAATCGTAGTCATTGGCACTCTACGTTAGTATCCGAATTGACGACGATTGTCGTCATTGGCACTCAATGAGTTAAGAATCAGATTCAGCTTCACAGTGACCTCACAGTGAAAATACGCCCTGTGGCACCAAAACAATTCAGAGAGGCCTGTATTGGAGGCAGGCCTTTATTTGTCCGTGCAGACCGTGCCCCCGGCCATTATTAGAGTAGAGGCCTTTAATGGAATAGAGGCCACTATTAGAGAATTTTATTACTATTTTATTACTGACACTGGTAGCCGTTAGAGTAACTGCAGGCAGCGTGTGAACGAGCTGACGTGCGGGCACCATACTCGCACGCGCACAAGCAGCTGCCTGGTAACATCGGACTGTTGGTTACTTTGTAACGTTAACTCATAAAAGTCACTTGAACTACCCTGCTTCCCCTGTATTGTACAGTACCGTGTAATGCCTGGAGTTGACCAAACTGAACAATCAAACAAATGTTTCATAAGCATAACAGTAACATTAGGCATATTTACGACTGTTACATTCATTCATACACACAAGACAGTAACGTTATTAGTGGAGCTCGGTGGTCATTTCTATAAATGTAAATCAATATTAGTTAGCCGTGATTAGCTTCAAGCTAACATTATACTAATGTGCAGTCCCACTGCAGCTACAGTAACTGCAGTCAGAGCCTTCTCCCCCGGTACCGTTTAATAGTTGACCAAACTGAACAGTCAAACAATGTACCGTAAGCATAACAGACAGTAACATAACATAACATATTTACGACTGTTACATTCATTATCAACACAAGACGGTAACGTTATTAGTGGGGCTGGTGGTAATTTCTATAAATATAGCTAAATCTATTAGTTAGCTGCGTATAGCATCAAGCTAACGTTATAATAGGTAGTCTCACCACCGCAGCTAACTGCAGTCAAACTAGGGCTGTTCGATTTTGCCTAAAAATAAAATTGACGATTTCTTCTCTCAAAACTCGATTTTTGATTTTGATTTTGATTTTTTTATACTATTATACTTCCCTAAAGATTTGTTGCCCTGCAGAGCTCTTTTTTCCCCCAATTCTTTTCATAAGTGACAATTTACGCTTTTACTCTGAAGGCAGAACTGTTTTAGCCTAACTTGCTATGCCTAACTTCCTGGCTGTTGCTTGCTAACCTGCAGTCACTTGACACTGGTGGACTTGATCGAGCACTCGGTGCTCTGTTGGAGGGATACTCTTGGTTCGATTACTCTTGCCTGGTAGCGTGTGCCTCCGTGACATAATTATACAATTATATTAGCACTGTCTAAGCGACCAGCCGCGCTCAGAGTTATATCTGTACTAGAATAACACAAAGTCACAACAGGTATTCGGGCAACTGCGATAGCAGCAGTTAGGAGGAAATTCAGACAGACACGGTCAGTACTGGTAACGTTACAGCCAAGAAGCAGAAGCTACTCGGTGGCCTCATGTGTTGTTTTGTTGTTATGTGAACTATAAAGGCAACATTTCAGCGTCCGGTGATAACGTCTGTGTTCGTGTGTGTGTGTGTGTGTGTTTGTTGTGGTAATCGTTATCTTGCACAGCCCGCAGTGCAACACGCTGCTCAGTGCTCACACTCTGTGCTTTTTGGATGTGTTGAAATATAAATAAGTTTGTTTCTGCTGTCTTTAGTAGCCAGCAGTAGTCACAGCCTCCAGAGAGACTTTACAGCGGGGAGAAGGGACGAGTAAGCAGCACGCGTACATGAGAAAGAGCCGCCCCGCCGTAATGTAATTACCCTAGTTAAAGTGTAAATCGATTTTGCGATTTTCATTTTTTTAACATCGTCCTAACTAATTAATTGGATTACGATTCAAAATCGATTTATCGAGCAGCCCTAAGTCAAACAATAATGTTCCATGACCATAAGCATAACGGTAGTAACGTTAGGCATATTTGCGACTGTTGCATTACTTCACACAAGACGGTAATGTTAGCAGAGTTTCTGACCAGGTGGTAAATCCATTAGCAAGCAGCTAACGTTCTCTGGTCAAAACCACATTACAACAGCTACAAGCAGCAAGGTCTCTCCATGAACCGAAAACACAGTCCCGACTCTAGTTTCCCCCCGATGACGGTCACATTGCTGCTGTCTGGCCAGACGGGCTTCACTAGATAAATATTTATTTATTTTTGTGTGGACTTTTTTCTGGAGTCTATGATGTTGTTGTTTGCTTTTGCTGGCAGCTAGCGACGAACGTAACGTTAGCCACTTCCTGTTAGCCGTCTTCTTCGTTGGTATTTCCACCGGAGCCATGAGGACAAGAGGCTGGCTCGTGAACGCGCAGAACGTCACATCCACCAAATTTGCCGGGAGAGTATAACCCGTGGCCAGCATGAAAATCCTGCAATATCTTTGCAATGGGTGAACGCAGAGAGACGCGGCTGGGCTAGTTTTTATGTTACGGAATGACGCATTCACTCATTGGTAATAGAAAACACGTTGTGAACATTTATTTTCCGGCCAAACTTACGGATAGGACCTTTAAATTAGCTTTTCTGAAACCTGCAGATACCCGAAAATAAATATCAGCTGCTCTGCTTCCTGCCAAGTTAAATCAAATCCACTTCAAGTAGTACAATTGATTGTCTCCCATACATTTACTTTTTCAAACGCCATTCTCAATTTGGTAAGATTCCTGAGCCATACGGTCCATGAAATCCATTCAAAAAACAATTGCATAAGTCCTAAAAATGTAGGTTATTTTCCTCCATAACCCCGGTCCTCTTGTAGATAGAGGGTTTCAAACTGACAGCGGTGGGTCTGGCTGGGGAACAGGAGCAGTTGGGTGTCCGATGCTCCAGTTTAACCACGCTACAGTACACAGTGGTCTGAGCGGCTGGCTCCTGTTTCCACACATGACATTACAGGCCCTAATCCTACTGACTGGCCAGAACTGTCATCTAAACAGTCTTAACCACGCACACACACACATACACACGCATGCACATGCACGCACGCATGCGTGCGCACACACACACACACACACACACACACACATGCACGCACACACGCACGCACAAACACACACACAGACGCTCATGCACACACACACACACACACACACAAGTGCTGTGTTATGACTCCAGCTCAACAATAATTAGTCCCCAAATGGCAGTTGACACTAGGATATCTCTCATTGAGACTGACTGAGCTCCATTACTACTGCGCTCATGTTACTCATTGCCAGTCACTGTTATTACACACACACACACACACACACACACACACACACACACACACACACACACACACACACACACACACACACACACCCCTTTACTGTTTGGCTCCATGGAAACAGGTAATAACACTGTTAGACACTTGATTGGAATAAATACTCTAGCTGAATTATGTGATTTAGTGTTGCTATTCTCTAGGCATTTGTGGTCATACGTATATTTAAGTTAATTTGAGTGACTTAAAGTTGTACAATATATCTTTCTTTATGTATATACAGTATAGCTATATGATAGAATATAGGACAGTATCCCCGCCTGCCAAAAATACAGAAAGCTTTCCGTCTTTTCCTCTCCTTTATTGTTCTCCAGTTAATGTTCATACAGTACCTGCAGTATTTACAGTAAATTCATCATTATAATTCACTTGGCTCTCTATTTATCTGATAGATTTTAAATTGTAGTGCATTAAGTCAATGCCTAAGGAGGTACTATGGATTTTTCTTATTCAGAGAGCCAGTGCCTCTCTAGGAGCACATGCTTCTCATCAGCTTCCCCGAGGTTCCCATATAACGCAAAATCTATTTTTGAATCAGCATAATCCTTAATTTATTTATATTGTTGTCATCCGTTGTTATTGAGATCCGCTGTCAGCCACCCTCAAATTCGCGATTAAATTCAATTTGCAAATTAGTGTGGGACCTCCTCGCCCGCCCTCCCTCCCTCCCTCCCCCCAGCTGTGGAGCGGGGACATAGTTTCCTCATCTGGTTCCTCTTGAAGTCACTGTAATCAGCCCAGCAGCCGTGGGCTTTCTAATTGAGATGGTTGATAACCTCCTCACCAACCACAGCCAGGCTCCAGAACCATGACACCATCTGTCATTAGCACGCCGCCATGGGAGAAGCTGTGGAAAAAGTGAAAGCCCACAACGCCGGAGCTGCAAATTGCCATATTGTTTGTTTGCAGGGCTTCTTCTCGCTCCCCGAATCAGCCGCACAGATGCATGTTTGGAAAACAGATCCACCAGGAAGAGAGAGAGAGAGAAATGAAAAAATGTCCCCAATGCTGTCATCCTCTGTGCCTTGCCAAACCCCCCAGTAATGAGATGAGAGCTTACAGAAGGCAGCCTCCTCCGCCGCATCCTGCTCGCTTCTCCACCTCAACCCCCCACCACCACCACCTCCGCCCCCGCCTCCACTCTTCCCTTCCCTTCCCATCTCTTCCTCTCCCAGGCTGCGAGATGTGTGTGTGTCCTGGCGTGTGTGAGTGAAAGCAGGCCATGTGGGTGCTGGTGGCTTAGTTTGGGGTTAACACCAATGACAGCTCCACACAATGGCCTCCCCCCCCCCCCCCCCACACAGCGCTCAGCTCTGCTCACCAGACACTGATGTCATCTGCACCAACAGGCTTGCTGGTGATGCTTTGTTATGGCGACACACGCACAGGGACGACACCTTGAAACGCACATCATCGCTTACTGATACGCTGACAAGCACAAGCAAACACTCACGCATTCAGACAAGCTAGCACACACAGCACAAGCCAGAGGTGGCAGTTTGAAGAAAAAAAGTTGTTTGTGTTCTTTTCTTTCATAAAAGGTTCTTACTTATTTTGGCCTGTTGTCTGGCTGTGTGGTTTCACGGGCCCTGACAAACACTGTACTCCGGCATCAACTCTCGTTAGCTGGTATCCGAGATGCTGGTGACACATGGGAACTGACAGAAAAAGAAAAATGCACAATACTTAAGTCCTATTTTTGTTGAACAAATCTCTCTAAATTATACCACCACAGAGTCTAAGCGCATGCTGTGGTGCCAATTTGTGCCTCAAATCTCTGGCAAGCCACCTTATACCAGCCACGGTTGCATCCAATTTGTACTGTATTTTAAGTTGTTTTGTTACGATCCTGTGTTCTTGGCGGCATCAGCTCAAATAAAGCTTAAATGAAATAAATGTGTGAGTTGTTAAGCAATACTCTGCTTGGCTCCCTATAGGGCGACTCGATGCCAGCGGGAGATGACAGTCCGTTCTCTGACACGGTGACACTGGAGCAGAAGACCAGCAGCATCGGCGGCACCAGCGGGAAGGTCAGCCTTTGGATGCAGTGGATGTTACCCAAGGTCACTGTGAAGCTGTTTGCCCCCGACAACGCTGTCAAAAAAACAACAGGTACCTGAGCCTTTATTAAATACTTCAGCATCTTACTCTTTTTCAGATTCAATGAAGTTCATAATACAGTCGTCACTGTTGCTGCACACTAGAATGTCAATAACAAGGAAAAGCCCCCCCCAAAAGTCAATGTTTTGACCTCTTCCAAGTTCATGAAAGTGTTTACATCTGCTGTTCTAAACTTAAACTTTACAAATCCAGCGGGACACAGGAGGTAATATGGCTCATCGTCACTAATAAGGGTCTCTATCAAGTGCTAATCAACTCATCGGTCTTCATCAACTAAGTATCGGTTGCCTATCAACTAGGGAGAAGTTGCATGGCTGACCTACAGTATAACCCTAACACGTTTTTTATGTCTTTATTTTTTTAAGTCTCTGTTTCTATTTCTTTATTTAACATGAGCTACAAAGTCTAGGTGCAAACAATGTATTTCGCTTCTTTCTTCTTCAGGCTTTCTCTTGGGGAAAAAAAATCTTGTTGACAGTCAGCTGATAGGAAGTTGAATATCTTAAGGTTACGTATATAACCCCGGTTTTATGAATAATATGAGTGAGATAACTCAGCCATGGGAGCAGACCTCATCTGCAACCTACAGAAACACATCGTTTTATCTACACCAATACCCTGGGGTCGGATTAAAATAATGCAACATTTTCACTGTCCGCCGCTAGGGGCACTAGCACCATCCCTTATATATGGGGACGGCGGGGCGTGTACACGTCGGTAGCAATGAAACTTCTTCTCTCCCACCCTGGCAAGAAGGGTTGTCTGGTGAGTTCTCTCACTCATATTATTCATAAAACTGGGGTTATATACAGTACATAACGTACATATATAATGTATATACATAAGTTTTATTTCTAAGAATCGTGAGTTGACTCAACTATGGGATGTGGGTGCTCCCGTATGCCAGGCAGCTCATAGCTCCGACCGGAAAAGGGGGTTGCCAGGTTCATTAACTGTGTCCTTAAACTGCCTGCACCACACGCGGGCCTGAGACGTCCAGGATATAGAACCGAACAGGCAACTTGCCACCGCACAAAGGTCCATGATAGGCACTCCCTTAAGAGATGGGCCTGCCCAGACAGATGATGGCTCACGAGACAAGCTTTCTACCGACCGCTCATCCTGAGCCCACCTGACACCTGACCCGTCCTTGTAATTGCACAGGGCATAAACTGGGCATAAAGCTCTGAGCCCACTGTCCCAGAGGGGCAGTAAGGCCACCAAAGTGATAGGGGATCACAAACTCTCCACCCCAGACTCCAGGCCTGGGTCAGGGATCATAGTCAGCCTCCCGCCCCCTGGGGTACAGGGTGCCCGAAGGGGGTGAACAGGGAGCAAAACACTAGCCTCCTAATAGCCCATAGAGCTAAGCTCTCCGGATGTGGGTGGAACATCATCCCCCCTCCCTGAGACAGCAGGTTGCTATATGCGTCGGGGGTCTCCATGCCGGGGCGCGCACAGCATCTGATAGACGTCCGCCAGCCAGTGCATTGCTGGCCAATGCGGGCCTATCAGGATGAGTGTGTGCCCGTCCCTTCTCAGTCTAGATAGAGTGAGAGGGATTAGCCTAGAGGGGTTAACGTGGGAAGCAGCTCGTGTGGCCAGGCTTGCGTCTATGCCCAGAGGGGCATCCCTGCCTTGGATCGAGAAGCAACAAGAGAAACTGGAGCCGGTCGGATCTGGCAGACAGGGAGGTGACCTTCTTGGCGATGAAAGTGGATGCAGCAGTCCTGGATCTCCTGCTAGTCCCGGCGAGGAGGTGGGTGGCCACCCCCGGGTTCCACTGTGGGGAGCTGGGAAAGCCCTTGCACGCTCACATTCATGCTCTCCAGGGAGGCGACGCCGGGGATAGGATTGTTGCTGCTGTTTGGGCCGTCCCAGGATGTCCAACACCTCAGAGAATAACGGGACCATTTGCTTCCTAGCTGCTCTAGCCACTCCAGAGTCAGATGGTAGGCTGTCAAACATGCGCCTGCTGGAAGGTAGGGCAACTCCAGACTTCCTGCCTTCTTGCGGAGTAAGTTGAAGAAGGCCGGTGACATGGGGAGGGTGCCCACTGTCACCATGGAAGCAGTGTCGGATACGACGCTGGCATTAACCAGGTATTCAGTATCGAAGATATCATCGTAGATACTGCCGTCATCATCTTCAGAGAAGGAGTCATCTTCTTCGTCTGGGTAAACCGGATGAGAAAAGAGTGCACCTCCATCTCTGATGCCCGTGGCTATCCTCAACCATATGCGGAGCGCTGGTGGATTGAAATGGCTGCAGTGCTAGCACGAGCTCGGGGACTCCACGGCTTGGCTGGTGTGAAACCAGCCAAGCCAGCGAAGACAGAGGGGGTGAGGGTGAGGGGGTGAGTGAGGTAGGGCTGCAGCTATCGATTCTTTTAGTAATCGAGTATTCTACCGATGAATCCATTGATTAATCGAGTAATCGGATAAGAACTACTTTTGCGTTATTAAAGTGCAACAGTAATTATACAAGGGGAAATAAGACATGTTTCTTAAAATGAACAACTACCGTAAATTCCGGACTATAAGCCGCGGCTTTTTTCCCGTTTTTTGGCCCCTGCGGCTTATATAACGGTGCGGCTTATCTATGGATTTTTTCAGGAAAAAAAAAAAAAAATACAAATAAAATCTCTCTTTTTTAGCACTCTTTCTAACTATAAATCCACTTCTGTTTTAATTTCCTCTCTTGCCCTCTTTTCACCACACCGCGGACACTGTGTGCACTGTAAAAATAAACAACGGTGGTGTTGTGTTATGTTGTTTTGTTGAAATGTTACGGTAATACGGTAAATGGGAGCTTCCTCAAACAGCCATCTCTTTCCCGACAATCCCCTCTGTGCGTGACCACTTACATATGGTAATTACGGTAAGCAAACGGCCACTCGGCCAACAACTCCCTCCCCCGACTACCAGGAGAAAATCACAAACTTCGGCGAATTCACACAAAGGAAGATCAAGGAATATTCACAACAAGACGAGCAGTAGAAGCAACACTCTCACTTACCATGGGGAAGGTACGCAGAAATTCACACGACGCAGCTTTCAAGTTGAAAGCAGTCAATCTCGCATTAAAAGAGGGAAACAGAGCAGCAGCGCGTAACCTGGGCATCGATGAGTCAATGGTGAGGCGTTGGACGGTGCAGCAGGAGGAACTGTCTCAGTGCAAGAAGACCAAAAAGTCCTTCAGAGGTCATAAAAGCAGATGGCCCGAACTTGAAGATTCCCTTGAAGATTGGGTGTTGACCCAGAGAGCAGACGGCCGAGGCGTTTCCACGGTGCAGATCCGACTGAAGGCCAAAACAGTCGCCACCGAAATGAAAATTGAACATTTCAGAGGTGGGCCATCTTGGTGCTTCCGATTCATGAGACGAAAGGGACTGTCCGTCCGGGCGAGAACTACTGAACAACTCCCTCCCGACTACCAGGAGAAAATCACAAACTTCGGCGAATTCACACAAAGGAAGATCACGGAATATTATAGGAGTGTGAAAACATCCACAATCACCAACGGGTTCCAAAACGCTGGACTGCTGCGGGATGAAGAGGATGACGCCGCCACAGCTGGCGCTGAGGGCCGTCAGAGGCTTCAGAGGCTGTTCGATGCCGACAGTGACGAAGAGGAGTTCGTTGGTTTTGAGTGACAATGAAGGAGAGAGGAGAGTGGTTGACGAAGCCACCCTGAACCTGTTCGTTTCCGACACTGAAGATGAGGACTTTGGTGGTTTCAGTACGCAGGAAGAAGAGGAAGACGAGGATTAGTGACTTGACTTCTCTGGTTACAGCCGTTTGCTGCACATATAGCCTATTGTTGTGTGATTTTGTCTGGGGATTAGTGACCTGACTTTTGTTTTGTTTTGTTGAAATGTTAATAAATGGGAGCTTCCCCAAACAGCCATCTCTTTCCCGACATTCCTCTCTGTGCACGAACCCTTTCATATGGTAATTAAACATCAAAACGCCCGCGGCTTATAGACTGGTGCGGCTTATATAAGAAAAAAACAGTCAATTTTGGTGCTGCGGCTTATATACCGGTGCGCCTTATAGTCCGGAATTTACGGTACATTGGTTTCCTTTTTAGAAAAATCATTAATTTTATTTCTTAAAGTGCATACAACTGTATGCAATAATCAGGTGGCATGGTTGTCAGGCTATGGGACTCAATTTCTGTTCCTCCCCAAGAAAGTCACACGTACTGTATACCCCAGATACGCCTCTGTAGCCAAATTTTTTGTCTGTACTGTATAGTCAAGAAAAAATACCGATGATATCGGAATAATATCGATATCGGCAGATATCCAAATTCAGATATCGGATCGGATCGGAACTGAAAAAAAGTGGATCGGTCCATCCCTAGTCATGTTCATGAAGTAGAGTTTTCGATCTTTTTCAGCTTAAAAATATCCCAAACCTTAGACAGATTCTGTCGTTTTCTCTGGCCTGTCTGGCCAGTTTCGTCACTATTTTCTCTTTTTTTCTCCACTTTGGAGCCGTTTGTAGCCTCATCTTCCACAACGGAAGCATGTTGTGCCACACTAATAAGCATCCATGCGAAACACAGTCTAAATATGCAGTCTATGGTCTAAATGCTGAAACACAGTCTAAATATACAGTCTATGGTCTAAATGTCGAGGCGAATATATTTTGCCGCGATCATATTTTATAATTGAATTATCCGAGTAACTGGAGGAATGGTTTCAGCCCTAGAGTGAGGGTGAGTGTGAGGGAGTGAGGGTGAGTGTGAGGGGGTGAGGGTCCCCGAGCTGAAATCCCCTCTGGCTAATCCACACTGGCACAAGCACAAGACTCCAGGGCTCCGGAAGGGGACTCCTTTTTCTGGCTCGTGTGTGACCTAGCCATGGTATCGGTGGAATCCGTGCAGAATAACGCTGAACGCCTCTCCAGTGGCGATAACTCAGGCAGAGATAACAGTGCTAGTGATAACTCAGGCAGAGATAACAGTGCTAGTGATAACTCAGGCAGAAATAACAGTGCTAGGCGACTTAGACAAAGTCTCTTTTCTTCAGCGGCGATAATAACCCAGGCAGAGGAAATGGCGCTGAATAACTTCGGCAAAGTCTGGATGTGGAGGGAATCCGGCAAAAAAACACTAGACACCTTTCCTGCAGCGGTGACTCAGGAAGAGTTATTTTAGCTGGGTGACAACAAAGATGCGGTGAGATCTGTGCAGCTTAATGCTGCTTCCTTACCACCGAGGGTTAATGCTGCTTCCTTACCATCAAGGGTACGTTTCCTCAGGCAGAGAAAAGGTGCAGTCTCCGTTAAAAACGAGCGTTCTGCGCAGTCATTAAAACCACTATGAAGCGTTAAATAGTTTATGCAGTATTATGCAGTAAATACATTCCCTGTAGCCTACATGTAAGTGTGTCGCTGTTAGTGTCACACTTACAGCCCCACACTGCAGGGAATGCATTTACTGCATAAAGGGCTGTTTGACGGCAAAGTAAAGTGATGAAAATATAGCGTACATTTACACTGACATTGATTTGTTTGGGTGAGCCTTCTTTTAGGTGGCTAAATTAAATTTGTGCTTGTGACTCCCAGTCACAGAAGCAGAGAGCTCTGTTTCCCTGTCAGAGCTGCCCTGCTGCTCCTAACTGGAAGCGCACTCGATGCAATCTATTGTGGGTAGCCCACTAACTATCGATAAGTACCTCAAACAACCCCACGGCTGGAAAAAACTGAATTATCCCTTTAAGCTAGCTAGCAACTTCTTCTACCCTTCTGGGGGAGAAGTTTGAGAATGACGTGAACGCGCCCGCTGCTCCCATATAAGGGACGGTGCTAGTGCCCCTAGCGGCGGACAGTGAAAATGTTATTTTCCCCTGACCCCAATATGAGGGTATTGGTGTAGAATCGATCAAATGATAATGCTTCTGTAGGTCGCAGATGAGGTCTGCACTCTGCTCCCATAGCTGAGTTATCTCACCATTGTTAGAGGTAAAACCACTGATAAATTGTTGAGAGTCAACAGTGTGCTACTGAAATGAAGTGATGACAAAGACGTCATAGTACGTACTGGCCACAGGTGATTGACAGATGATATCTGCAGTGCAGTGCAGAAACACCACAGCAACGACCGCTTGGCACCAAAGATGTTGCCAAAGAAAGAATATCAACACTTAGTGATCACATGATCAACACTTAGTGATCACATGATCACACGCCTCTGCTTCTTTTCTAAATCAACTGCTCCCAAGCAGCGAGAGAGAGAGAGAGAGAGAGAGAGAGAGAGAGAGAGAGAGAGAGAGAGAGAGAGAGAGAGAGAGAGACACAGGGAGGAAAGGGGAGGAGGAACAGTGGAAAAGACAAATAAATAAATGGGTGATGGATCCCAAGCGAACCGCCTCTTCTCTCCTTCAGATTTAGCGCGGCGATGAAAGGCTACATTTACCTTTAATTGGTAGCTGTAATATTTTGCATCTGCCAGCCAGATCGCCCAGCTTAAGGTCTTTAATAGTGGAAATGGAATGTTTGGGAGGACCTCACAGAAATGGTCTCAGAGATGACTTAGAGACATCCTAAATAGGCATTACGTTGGATTTGGGCTTAATATGTGCCATCTGATTTGCTAGGGGAATTTACCACCAGATTTGCTGTATGCAACACATTAAGCATGATATTGGAAACAATCTGGCACATGGGATATCAATGGAACTGTGTGTATGCAAGATATTAAATGTTTAATAGCACAAACACATTCTTGGAGATAAGTAAGCCACAGATATGGCTGCCGACAATTCACCATGATGTAATGTGTTTTTCAACTGGAAAGGAAATCAGACTCTTCGCTCTCACACAGAAATGGAAAAACATTCCTTCCAAAGGTATTGCTTCTCGGGTACATGCTATTATGTGTTGGAAGATTGGAGAAACTGTAGACATTTAAGCACGAGTCTCCGCAGGCTCTGCTGCTGAAGGCACAAATCAGTGGTACACTTTCCCTCTTTTAAGATGAACCATTTAAGCTCAGGGACTAAGGATTTCCAGCACTTCTTCAGGGTGGGTTTAGCAAACTCATACATCAACCCTGTGCTTGGAGACGGAGTTTTTGAGTATCTAACAACTTGGGAGAGTTCTTTCGAGACTGTATCCACAATAAAGCTGACAAGCCTTGTGTTTCAATATTAAGAAGCCATTAGAAACCTTTGTGTTTCTCAGGATCACCACAAGGCCGGCAACAGTACGACAACAACAGCCGCGTCTTCACGTGCACCAAGTCCATTTTCCCAAGCTAGCCTATGATTGTGGGGCTTTCTGAGTGGAAACAATGAGTGGGGAACAACAGTTAAGCTCACAGGCTTGCTTCAATACAAAGTTAATCAGTCCTGCTATGAGGCTTACTCACTTTGCCTGAGGTGGGTGGCTGTGTTTGCGCACAAGGTGCACTGAGGCACGCACATACAGTGTCCTGTACATACTGTATATGAATACACACAGAAAGGTCTGCATCCACATACTACACACACACACACACACACACACACACACACACACACACACACACACACACACACATATACACACACACACACACACACCTCCTGCTCATTACGACAGGCTGAGGGCTGTGGGGGCGGGCGGATCTCTTATCCACCAAACAGGAAGCGTTGTCTTCTTAACCAAGCGCTTTAGTGCGGCACCCCGATCGCTTGGCAACCAGACAATCTAGCTGAAGCTGTCGGACAACAAGTCACTTGCCGGTAGTGTCAATTAAAAGCTGTGTGTGTGTGTGTGTGTGTGTGTGTGTGTGTGTGTGTGTGTGTGTGTGTGTGTGTGTGTGTGTGTGTGTGTGTGTGTGTGTGTGTGTGTGTGTGTGTGTGTGTGTGTGTGTGTGTGTAGACGTTTCCACATTTGTTTGTGCGAGTGGATCTGCATGCTTGTGTGTGTGTGTGTGTGTGTGTGTGTGTGTGTGTGTGTGTCCACTGATAGACCTGCGGCTGATTAGGCCGTGTGGAGAGACCCAGCCTTAGTCAGTCAACATTGACCCAGCTTCTTCACCAACACACGTGGGTCCACAGTGTAGGAACTGACCACAGCAATGGGATTAGAACCAACGGCACGACCTGGACACTCAGGGTTAGCTACAGTGTAGGGCCTCGCCCACAGAAATCAAACACACACACACACACACACACACACACCCACACACACACACACACACACAGAGAGAGAGATGGAATTTCCTCTACTGCTAAGTGGCTTGTAGTCCAACTACTTCAGCTGGCTTGCCTGGTTGCCAAGCACTCGGGTGGCCGCTCAAAACGCTCAAACGGAGACAGACGGAGACACTCCCCACGTATGCAGCGCAGCAAACCAAGGATTTACACACAATTAAACCGCTCAAACAGTGTACATGTGTCCACTCCGATCTACCTCATAGTCTCAAAATGTCAGCGATAGTGTTTTGAATCGAGTGTCATT
>NC_139623.1:94167711-94232711 GCF_964638095.1 Poromitra crassiceps | reverse complement strand
CATACAGTATATAGGTGTGTTAAAATACAGTATATAGGTGTGTTAAACCATACAGTATATAGGTGTGTTAAACCATACAGTATATAGGTGTGTTAAACCATACAGTATATAGGTGTGTTAAAGCATACAGTATATAGGTGTGTTAAACCATACAGTATATAGGTGTGTTAAACCATACAGTATATAGGTGTGTTAAACCATACAGTATATAGGTGTGTTAAACCATACAGTATATAGGTGTGTTAAACCATACAGTATATAGGTGTGGTAAACCATACAGTATATAGGTGTGTTAAAGCATACAGTATATAGGTGTGTTAAACCATACAGTATATAGGTGTGTTAAACCATACAGTATATAGGTGTGTTAAACCATACAGTATATAGGTGTGTTAAACCATACAGTATATAGGTGTGTTAAACCATACAGTATATAGGTGTGTTAAACCATACAGTATATAGGTGTGTTAAACCATACAGTATATACAGTAGGTGTGTTAAACCATACAGTATATAGGTGTGTTAAACCATACAGTATATAGGTGTGTTAAACCATACAGTATATAGGTGTGTTAAACCATACAGTATATAGGTGTGTTAAACCATACAGTATATAGGTGTGTTAAACCATACAGTATATAGGTGTGTTAAACCATACAGTATATAGGTGTGTTAAACCATACAGTATATAGGTGTGTTAAACCATACAGTATATAGGTGTGTTAAACCATACAGTATATAGGTGTGTTAAAGCATACAGTATATAGGTGTGTTAAACCATACAGTATATACAGTAGGTGTGTTAAACCATACAGTATATAGGTGTGTTAAACCATACAGTATATAGGTGTGTTAAACCATACAGTATATAGGTGTGTTAAACCATACAGTATATAGGTGTGTTAAACCATACAGTATATAGGTGTGTTAAACCATACAGTATATAGGTGTGTTAAACCATACAGTATATAGGTGTGTTAAACCATACAGTATATAGGTGTGTTAAACCATACAGTATATAGGTGTGTTAAACCATACAGTATATATATGTGTTAAACCATACAGTATATAGGTGTGTTAAAGCATACAGTATATAGGTGTGTTAAACCATACAGTATATACAGTAGGTGTGTTAAACCATACAGTATATAGGTGTGTTAAACCATACAGTATATAGGTGTGTTAAACCATACAGTATATAGGTGTGTTAAACCATACAGTATATAGGTGTGTTAAACCATACAGTATATAGGTGTGTTAAACCATACAGTATATAGGTGTGTTAAACCATACAGTATATAGGTGTGTTAAACCATACAGTATATAGGTGTGTTAAAGCATACAGTATATAGGTGTGTTAAACCATACAGTATATAGGTGTGTTAAAGCATACAGTATATAGGTGTGTTAAAGCATACAGTATATAGGTGTGTTAAACCATACAGTATATAGGTGTGTTAAAGCATACAGTATATAGGTGTGTTAAACCATACAGTATATAGGTGTGTTAAACCATACAGTATATAGGTGTGTTAAACCATACAGTATATAGGTGTGTTAAAGCATACAGTATATAGGTGTGTTAAACCATACAGTATATAGGTGTGTTAAACCATACAGTATATAGGTGTGTTAAACCATACAGTATATAGGTGTGTTAAAGCATACAGTATATAGGTGTGTTAAACCATACAGTATATAGGTGTGTTAAACCATACAGTATATACAGTAGGTGTGTTAAAGCATACAGTATATAGGTGTGTTAAACCATACAGTATATAGGTGTGTTAAACCATACAGTATATAGGTGTGTTAAACCATACAGTATATAGGTGTGTTAAAGCATACAGTATATAGGTGTGTTAAACCATACAGTATATAGGTGTGTTAAACCATACAGTATATAGGTGTGTTAAACCATACAGTATATAGGTGTGTTAAACCATACAGTATATAGGTGTGTTAAACCATACAGTATATAGGTGTGGTAAACCATACAGTATATAGGTGTGTTAAAGCATACAGTATATAGGTGTGTTAAACCATACAGTATATAGGTGTGTTAAACCATACAGTATATAGGTGTGTTAAACCATACAGTATATAGGTGTGTTAAACCATACAGTATATAGGTGTGTTAAAGCATACAGTATATAGGTGTGTTAAACCATACAGTATATACAGTAGGTGTGTTAAACCATACAGTATATAGGTGTGTTAAACCATACAGTATATAGGTGTGTTAAACCATACAGTATATAGGTGTGTTAAACCATACAGTATATAGGTGTGTTAAACCATACAGTATATAGGTGTGTTAAACCATACAGTATATAGGTGTGTTAAACCATACAGTATATAGGTGTGTTAAACCATACAGTATATAGGTGTGTTAAACCATACAGTATATAGGTGTGTTAAACCATACAGTATATAGGTGTGTTAAACCATACAGTATATAGGTGTGTTAAAGCATACAGTATATAGGTGTGTTAAACCATACAGTATATACAGTAGGTGTGTTAAACCATACAGTATATAGGTGTGTTAAACCATACAGTATATAGGTGTGTTAAACCATACAGTATATAGGTGTGTTAAACCATACAGTATATAGGTGTGTTAAACCATACAGTATATAGGTGTGTTAAACCATACAGTATATAGGTGTGTTAAACCATACAGTATATAGGTGTGTTAAACCATACAGTATATAGGTGTGTTAAAGCATACAGTATATAGGTGTGTTAAACCATACAGTATATAGGTGTGTTAAACCATACAGTATATAGGTGTGTTAAACCATACAGTATATAGGTGTGTTAAAGCATACAGTATATAGGTGTGTTAAACCATACAGTATATAGGTGTGTTAAACCATACAGTATATAGGTGTGTTAAACCATACAGTATATAGGTGTGTTAAAGCATACAGTATATAGGTGTGTTAAACTATACAGTATATAGGTGTGTTAAACTATACAGTATATAGGTGTGTTAAACTATACAGTATATAGGTGTGTTAAACCATACAGTATATAGGTGTGTTAAAGCATACAGTATATAGGTGTGTTAAAGCATACAGTATATAGGTGTGTTAAACCATACAGTATATAGGTGTGTTAAAGCATACAGTATATAGGTGTGTTAAACTATACAGTATATAGGTGTGGTAAACCATACAGTATATAGGTGTGTTAAACCATACAGTATATAGGTGTGTTAAACCATACAGTATATAGGTGTGTTAAACCATACAGTATATAGGTGTGTTAAAGCATACAGTATATAGGTGTGTTAAACCATACAGTATATACAGTAGGTGTGTTAAACCATACAGTATATAGGTGTGTTAAACCATACAGTATATAGGTGTGTTAAAGCATACAGTATATAGGTGTGTTAAACCATACAGTATATAGGTGTGTTAAACCATACAGTATATAGGTGTGTTAAAGCATACAGTATATAGGTGTGTTAAAGCATACAGTATATAGGTGTGTTAAACCATACAGTATATAGGTGTGTTAAACCATACAGTATATAGGTGTGTTAAACCATACAGTATATAGGTGTGTTAAACCATACAGTATATAGGTGTGTTAAACCATACAGTATATAGGTGTGTTAAACCATACAGTATATAGGTGTGTTAAACCATACAGTATATAGGTGTGTTAAACCATACAGTATATAGGTGTGTTAAACCATACAGTATATAGGTGTGTTAAACCATACAGTATATAGGTGTGTTAAACCATACAGTATATACAGTAGGTGTGTTAAACCATACAGTATATAGGTGTGTTAAACTATACAGTATATAGGTGTGGTAAACCATACAGTATATAGGTGTGTTAAAGCATACAGTATATAGGTGTGTTAAAGCATACAGTATATAGGTGTGTTAAACCATACAGTATATAGGTGTGTTAAACCATACAGTATATAGGTGTGTTAAACCATACAGTATATAGGTGTGTTAAACCATACAGTATATAGGTGTGTTAAACCATACAGTATATAGGTGTGTTAAACCATACAGTATATTGGCGAAATAATGACCGACAGGTGAATGATTGAGCCCGACGCGCAGCGGAGGGCTTAATCATTCACCTGAAGGTCATTATTTCCAGTAATCACCGGCTCACTATACATTATCCCGCTTAGAACACGGCCTACAACTAAATTATTTCAGTAATCTGACAAAAATAATTATTCAAATAGATTTTTTTAATAGCGTTTTCAACGACAAAGCGGTTTCATTCGTAATTGGCACACAAGACACCACAGCTGCAACTGGTTGGCCTAATTAGTAGTGTCTGCTGACAAAATGCTCTTATCAACTGATTAATCCAGGTGTGGCAGAGCAGCGGTCGGTTGTCGAGAAATAATGACCGGTGAATCTTGTTGATTGACCAATCAGAATCGAGTATTCAAGAGAGCCGTGGTCTAAAGGTGTGTTAAACCATACAGTATATAGGTGTGTTAAACCATACAGTATATAGGTGTGTTAAACCATACAGTATATAGGTGTGTTAAACCATACAGTATATAGGTGTGTTAAACCATACAGTATATAGGTGTGTTAAACCATACAGTATATAGGTGTGTTAAACCATACAGTATGTAGGTGTGTTAAACCATACAGTATATAGGTGTGTTAAAGCATACAGTATATAGGTGTGTTAAACCATACAGTATATAGGTGTGTTAAACCATACAGTATATAGGTGTGTTAAACCATACAGTATAGGTGTGTTAAACCATACAGTATATAGGTGTGTTAAACCATACAGTATATAGGTGTGTTAAACCATACAGTATATAGGTGGGCGGCTCTGGCTCCGATGATGGAGGAGAGGATGGGGGGGGACAGAGAGGTGGAGAGGCGAGGAGGAGATGGGTGCATGGCTATTAAACTCTGTAGGCGGGCGTCTCCTCTCCACTGGGAAGTTCATAAGATTAGAAAGCGTCTTCTCTGTATTTGAGTGAGGTCTCCCCTGACAACGGGGCTCCCTGAAGAGACGCCCCCTGAGAGAGGACGGCCGGTGACAGTTCACCCCTACTCGCTCCAAGGAGCAGCTCACACAAATTGGAGCTGATGTATTCCAGCTGCTCCGCAAATGGCCTGGAGGAAGAGATGACTGGATGGGAGCAGAAAGAGAGAGAGAGAGGGTTGATGAGAGAGAGAGAGCGAGCGGTGGGGGGTCCACATGTATTAGTCACTCCCAGAACGTGTACTATGGCTGAGAGGGGAGATTACAAAGAGATATTCACACGCTCACACACACACACACACACAGAAAGACTTGTCAAAAGGCACACAATAGATAACGACACACATGCAGCGCACACATACCCAATCACTCATAGACCACCTCCTCAATGACCTCCAAGTCTCCTGGTGGGGAGTTAGGGAGGGGGAGGGGGGCAAGCCGGGTGAGAGAGGAGTTAGGGAGGGGGAGGGGGGCAAGCCGGGTGAGAGAGGAGTTAGGGAGGGGGAGGGGGGCAAGCCGGGTGAGAGAGGAGTTAGGGAGGGGGAGGGGGGCAAGCTGGGTGAGAGAGGAGTTAGGGAGGCGGAGGGGGGCAAGCCGGGTGAGAGAGGAGTTAGGGAGGGGGAGGGGGGCAAGCCGGGTGAGAGAGGAGTTAGGGAGGCGGAGGGGGGCAAGCCGGGTGAGAGAGGAGTTAGGGAGGGGGAGGGGGGCAAGCCGGGTGAGAGAGGAGTTAGGGAGGCGGAGGGGGGCAAGCCGGGTGAGAGAGGAGTTAGGGAGGGGGAGGGGGGCAAGCCGGGTGAGAGAGGAGTTAGGGAGGAGGAGGGGGGCAAGCCGGGTGAGAGAGGAGTTAGGTAGGGGGAGGGGGGCAAGCCGGGTGAGAGAGGAGTTAGGGAGGGGGAGGGGGGCAAGCCGGGTGAGAGAGGAGTTAGGTAGGGGGAGGGGGGCAAGCCGGGTGAGAGAGGAGTTAGGGAGGGGGAGGGGGGCAAGCCGGGTGAGAGAGGAGTTAGGTAGGGGGAGGGGGGCAAGCCAGGTGAGAAAGGAGTTAGGGAGGGGGAGGGGGCAAGCCAGGTGAGAGAGGAGTTGGGGAGGGGGAGGGGACAAGCCGGGTGAGAGAGGAGTTAGGGAGGCGGAGGGGGGCAAGCCGGGTGAGAGAGGAGTTAGGGAGGCGGAGGGGGGCAAGCTGGGTGAGAGAGGAGTTAGGGAGGGGGAGGGGGGCAAGCTGGGTGAGAGAGGAGTTAGGGAGGGGGAGGGGGGCAAGCCGGGTGAGAGAGGAGTTAGGGAGGGGGAGGGGGGCAAGCCAGGTGAGAGAGGAGTTAGGGAGGGGGAGGGGGGCAAGCCGGGTGAGAGAGGAGTTAGGGAGGCGGAGGGGGGCAAGCTGGGTGAGAGAGGAGTTAGGGAGGGGGAGGGGGGCAAGCTGGGTGAGAGAGGAGTTAGGGAGGGGGAGGGGGGCAAGCTGGGTGAGAGAGGAGTTTGCTTAAACGGATTAGATGTTGTTGAATCAATTCCATTGTGTGAAAGGCTGTGCCATAAATGTGTTGTGCATGTTTTGGCATCCTAGAGCAGCCAACCGTAATAACCCTATACGTGTGTGTGTGTGTGTGTGTGTGTGTGTGTGTGTGTGTGTGTGTGTGTGTGTCTGTGTGTGTGTGTGTGTGTGTGTGTGTGTGCGTGCGCGTGCGTGCGTGCCTGTGTATGTGTGCGTGCGTGCACTGTACATGCCCACACACACATGTATTCTAGATTTCACGTTTCTTAGTGATAATGTTACCTACCCCGCATTGAGACAGATGGTTATTGTGTTTGTGTGTGTTCATGTTGACTTCTTTTGGTTTCTGCTCCACAGGTGTTCTCATGGATGGTAACAACAATAAGCCATATGAAATCTAAAGTCACATGTTGATTATGATGATGCCATAGCGTATTTTGTGATTAAAGTAATTTCATGAGTGCGTTCGGGTAGCCGTAGATTCCCTGCCTACCAACATAAGGTTTGCTGGTTCGGGCCCCCGTGTTACCTCCAGCTTGGCCGGGTGTCCATACAGGCACAGTTCACCATGTCTGCGGGTGGGAAGCTGGAGTAGGGGTATGTGTCCTGGTCGTTGCACTAGTGCCTCCTCTGGTTGGTCAAGGCACCTGTTCGTGGGGAGGGAAACTGGGGGGAATCCTGGCATGATCCTCCCATGTGCTACGTCCTGCCGATGAAACTCCTCACTGTCAGATGAAAAGAAGCGGCTGGCGACTGCACATGTATCAGAGGAAGCAGGAAGCATGTGCGAGCCTACAACTCTCCCCAGATTGGCAGAGGGGGTGGAGCAACGACCGGGACAGCAGGGCGAATTGGCCAAGTACAATTGTGGAGTAAACATGGGGCAAATCTGCAAGAAAAAAAATTGATATAAGAAAAAAGTAATTTCACAAGTTTAATAGTTTGAAGCGTATCTACCTGTGCATGCTGTTGAAAGATTGATAAAGCTGTTAGTGTTAGTTAATTTTGTTAGTTTTAGTGTCAATAATCCAAAAGCAATGATAACTACAGTAGATGTTACCATTAAACTGATGGCACCAGCCCATCCAACAGCAGTGTAAGTCGGCCCAGATGCCCAAGTTAAGCCTGGCCTTGTGTGTCTCTCCAGACCAGGCCAGGGTTGGCACTCTGGCCACTATGAAGGAGTCATCCTGCAGTGCAAGGAGACAGCCGCGGTGAGGCCTCTGCTTGTCCCAGAGCCGCCTTCGCAGCCCTAGCCCGCTGTATACTGTATACTCTGCTGCTCCTAATCTAGGTCACTCATGTCGACTCATGCTGGACAGACAGGGAGAGGAAGGAAGTCACTGGAAAACTATGCTTTTGGCTGTAACTTGTGTATCAATAAGTAAACCTCAAACTAGTGTAAACAAACGCCACTGAACACATACTGTTAACCAATTGAATTCAAAATAAATTCCAACTCCCTGTCTCTCCAGTGGCTCTGATTGGCTGGATTATCTAGCCAATGAAATCTGGTGACAGCGGTTCTTCTCTGTGTGGGAGGAGACTCTGACATGAGCTCCCATAGTCTCTTGATGATGACATCATGACACTGCCTCTTGGCAATGGTCTTATACTGTCGGCTGACTGCAGAGGACACATAAACACTTGCAACTGTTTAGAGAGCAGAGTTCACATGGCTGCCCAGTACCTTTTTGTACTAGTCCTTCATTTGAAGCACCTCTAAATTGCACTTTTTCCAGTTTGGTCATAACTGTTCGAAGAAAGCTCATTTAAACAATTGCAATGTGTTCTTATTGCTTCGATAGTATAAGACCATTTCCCAATGTTTCAGCTTGTTCCAGCTGGTGCAACCTCTCTTTTTTTGGTTTTAATCAGTTCACTCTAACTTTGATTTGCCCAAATCATCTTTCAATGCCATGCTTATTGCTCTCCTGTCTCTCCTTTTCTTTTGTCATTCCTTTACCTCCCTAAAATCTCTCTTATTTGAATACGTATACTTGCCTTTTGTGGCTCCTTGCCTCCTCTGTCCACCTTTTTATCGTTTCCTCCTTCTGCCTCTCTCCTCTGTGTCTCCTCCCTCCCTCCCTCCCTCCCTCTCTGCTCCTCACCCCCAGTCCGGAGGAGGGTGCCCGGAGCTCGGGCAGCTGTGGAGGAGTGGTCCTCTCTTGCACTGACAAGCTGAACAGACGCACTGTACTGGTTCGACCCGTCAGCAAGCAGGACTCTTTCAGCCACTTCTCTGGCTTTTTCCCTCCTGTAAGAATCCAGCGCTTCTCCTTTTTCATCCTTTTTTTTATTTGACTCTGCTTAGCCTCCATCAACAGTGGCTCAAAAGAAATGTTCCAGCGTGCCCCTCAGGGATGCTTCAGAAGCCAATGCTTTCATATGGTTTTTATGGAATTTTTAGTATTCCTTTGAAATGTTCTATTGAACCTTTTAGTGCTATATTGTAGTCACTGTAAGAATCACAAATGAATAAAATACTGCACCTCTAGTATTTAACAGATTTTGCACTTTTTCCCTGAGGGTTGCATGTAACTTGGTGAAATGTAATCCACCATCTGTTCGGATTTATGTATTATTAAAAAGCCTTTCTGCATTTATAGTTACTGCACCAATCCTCCAAATCTAGGTGCATAATTTTAAGCTTTTAAATATTATGGTTATTTAGCTATCAGGTTTAATTCATTTGTAAACTACTATCAAGTCCACTGTTAATGGAGGTTCCTGCAGACTCTACCTTGATGTTTTAAACAGATCTGCCTCTCTTGGAAATATCTTTTAATCACGCTGTAGTTGGAGATTATTTTCTTTTGCTTATTACTATTTGAATGATTCCTATATTGTAATTAAGTTTTCAAATCAGTCATTAGATTGGAGATCTGGCTTTTCTGATAAATCAGAAACATGCTTTCTAATTCAGCCTCAGGGGATAGCTACAATCACTCATTGTTATTATAAGAAATGATGCTTCTCATAAAGGAGGCTGAGTTACTGCTCCAGTCTCATTTTGACAATAGCCTATGAATAAATCTGCTCTACACTCATGGATGTTGTGCTAGTGGCTTCAGCTTGGCTTGCTCTGTTAGAGCGGTATGGCACTACAGTGTATAGAGGGTTGTGTTCCTGGTAGAGGTAAAGTCTTGTTCTGAAATATATAGGCCTGACTTGGCTTCCAAAACTCATTAGGGCACTTTTAGAGACATGAATTAAGCATTGTTCAAGGCTAAAATATTTTTCAATAAAGATCTCAATTGAATAAACAAGTTCTAGAGTCCAGGCTCAATCCATGTCTGTAATTATGTATTATTTTTTATTTTGTATTTAATAGTTATAGTGATCTCCAAGACTAATTTGTCTTGGAGATCACTTGTGTACTGTAGACTAATTTGTATTAATCTTTGAATAGGAAATATTGTTGCCCATGAAGAAATGCATTAAATTTAATTGTATACAATTAAATTTTTCTAGTGCTTAACAAGGCTTAATCCTCATCCAAGAAATCAGACAAGTCTCTCAGAGAAAAGGTACAATATTGTATTATGTTGTACCTTTTTTCTTAAGAGTGCTTTGTGTGCTACTCATCACGGTGTGTTTTGTCCCTTCTCGCCGCCGGCCAGACGGCAGCTAAAGTCCTGGAGTGCTCTCACCAGCAGCATGGCTTCCTCTCCATCACCTACACCCAGGCGGTCACCAAAAACGTCCGCCACAAACTGACCACACGTCCCGAGCGGCCTTCACGCAGCTGCACCGCCACCGGTGGCCAGCGGGCGGCCCCTGATCCTTTAGCGGACGGCTCACCTCAGTACCTCAGAGAAATCCTGCTGACGGCCCAGCCCTTCGACGTGGTGCTCTCCTGTCCCTTACTGGCCACCATCGCAGGGCTGTTCCAGGTAGAAATCCTAGATTGATTATACAAGCTTTTGGTAGGGCTAGTAATAGGCCAGTATGATGAGGCTGGAGCCCCCAGGGGAATCAATAAGAAAAATAGAGCTTCATTTGTAAGCTTACATGGATAAAATTTGTAGTTATTTAAAGCAGTTACTCTAGACTGATTTTGGAAGAATTTGGCAAACTGATGATAAAACAGAAATCTCAAGACAGGACCCTCCATTGTACAAATTGTTTTTGTTAAGCTCACTTTTGTTAAAACTCTAAATTACAAAATTGGAGCAACATCCTGTTTAAGAAATTGATGTTATGACAAGAAATCAAATTTGTATTGATCGAAATCCTTTAAGATATAATTTTTCACTGTTACAGAGTTTAGTGAAGCACCGCTCTCAAGTTTATTTCCAATGCCAAAGTCTTGCATTTTGCATGCAGTTTGGTGTGCTACTCCCTGATGAGGAGTTGTTTTCAATAAAGCTACAGTACCCATCAATACAGGCTTTTTACATTTGTGCTTGGGGAGTGTCTTGGCCTATTGTTGTTGAACCTACATTGTAAGTTGATGTGTTTCCAGGCTACACTACCAAGACGCTACCGAGAGCGTGGGAAGTCAGCAGGCCAGCCAATGAGAAGCCACACCCTGACCTCTCGCTGTTTGCCTCTCATCTACATCAACAGCAGTGTGATCAGGGTCTTCTGCCCCGGAGCGCAGGACACACACACAGTGTCAGGTTGGAGCACAGCTCGTCTCCTCTGAAAACATAGACACACTAAGTACACACATGGGAAACGTATGTTTCCATTACCGCCATGCTACAGTACAACGTTATGTTGCCGGCTATGTTTTGGGTTCCTCATGCCTGCGGTGCTCGTATGAAAGCCCTTGTCATGGCCGTCCAGACATAGCAGAGCCACCACATTAGTATCCAGAGACATTTGCAAAGACAAATAGTTGAGGTTGTGAATAAGCCCACCACAGTTGCATACACTCCTACAGAATATCAAATCACTATTGTCTGAATGTCATAGATGAAGGCTTGTTGTGTCTGCTGCTAGTAAAGACTAATGGTGCTAAGTCACTCTGTGTCTGTGTATGCGCGCACCTTCATGCTTTCATGTGTATGTTTGCACATAATGGTTTTGCATATCTGTTTGTGTGTTGTTTATATATATATATATATATATATATATATATATATATATATATATATATATATATATATACATACAGGGGGTTGTACTATATAGTACATGGAGCTGGCATATATATATATATATATATATATATATATATATATATATATATATATATATATATATATATATATATATATATATATGAAGAGTTGATTTGCAAAAACAGGTAAACGGCATTGTTAAAATTAATAAACAACACCTGTTTGATACTCCCTGTACTGCACATACAAAATATTTTTGAGGTAATTTATGTGAAAATTACCAGATGAATATGTTTTAGTTGTGATTGAATGCATGACTGAAGCTTAATTTATACTCGGACGTGAAAGCCAACGCCGTGGGTAGCTCCGCGCTCTGCGAGCCTGCCGGCGAGGCTTTCGTGCAGCCCCCCAATGTGACGGCGCATCGGCTTGTGTACTGTAGCCAACGCGCTGACACACGCCTGTGTGTGTGTGTGTGTGTGTGTGTGTGTGTGTGTGTGTGTGTGTGTGTGTGTGTGTGTGTGTGTGTGTGTGTGTGTGTGTGTGTGTGTGTGTGTGTGTGTGTGTGTTCCAGCAGAGCCCCATGTGAAGAAAGAGGACACCCTGGTGTTGAAGCTAGGTTCCCTGAGCATGGCTCCTCAGGCTGATAACCCGCTGAGCCGCACAGTGCTGCGGAAAGACATCTACCAGTAAGACCAACTCAGAAAACTGCATATTTAGCATTTTTGATTGAACAACGGTGAAGTTCACCACCTACAGATCTGTTATATTGGGGTGTTTACAGGGGGTTGTAAGTATAGTACAACGTAATACAGTAGACATTTGTATAAATGGAATGCATTATTCAGCAATGAGCAGTCACACAATGCTATTTAACAGCTCAGTGTTGGTGTACAAATGTATGCAGAATAATGGAACTTGTTGGAACAATGAAAAGGCTTGGACAGTGGCATTTTGCAGTTTGCATTGCAGTTAACTGACACCCCATGATGCTGACCAGGATGTGCATTTCCAGGGTTTCTCATTGTTTTGGGGACACACATCTGATCTGCCATTTGTTTTTATTTTCCCTTTGAAATGTTCTTGTTAGTTTCTTGCTTTATTGTATTGTTGCTCATGTCTGTAAACTCTTTCTGATGTAGCTTTCTCTCATTAGTAGAGGAAAGTGCACACCAGGCCAGACAGAAAAACAAGCAAAACACCTTGTTTACCCCCATCCTTTTTCTGCATCTCGCCTGTTGTCACGTGCCGGTGCACACGTTTGTCTTCAACGCATGCACGCACACACACACACACACACACACACGCACGCACGCACACACACACACACACAGACACGCACAAGCACGCACACACACACGCGCACACACACACACGCGCGCGCACACACACACACACACTCTCTCTCTTTTCCTATTTTTAGCCACCCCAAATCTTGCCAATTGACCACAGTTCATTAAAGGTGCCACTCATAATTTGTCTGACCTCAAGTCGCACTTCATAAAAGCCTGTGAGACAAGCAAATCTTTGGTGTGTGTGTGCGTGTGTGTGTGTGTGCGTGCGCGCGCGCGCGTGCGTGCGTGCGTGTGCACATGTTCATGTTTGTGCGCAGACTTCTGTGCATGTGTGTGCTCATGATGCTTGCTGTCACGTCACTCCCGTGGGAGGCTTTGGGGTGCGGTGGATGAGAGCGCCACGGTGTGGTCAGGCTTGCCCGCCGATGACGCGGAGCAGTGAGTGACACCTCGGGGGTCGGCCGGGCCCTCCAGCTGAAACACAAGACTGTTGACACAAGCCCCCCGTGCCATGTGGATCAAAGCTGCAAGCCGGGGGAAAAGCTGCACTTCTGAGGCAAATAGGTCTGCGAAAAACACATTTCGCCGCTATAGGCAGCTAAGAGAATCTGGATTGTGTCATAGCTGCCTCAAAACCGCAGCCCCACGGTGTGTGTGTGTGTGTGTGTGTGTGTGTGTGTGTGTGTGTGTGTGTGTGTGTGTGTGTGTGTGTGTGTGTGTGTGTGTGTGTGTGTGTGTGTGTGTGTGTGTGCGTGCGTGCGTGTGTGTGCATAGGCAGAGATGGAGCTGGCAAACACATGTAATGAGGGAGATAAAAGTGGGGCCTAATGCTTTGTGCAGCTGCTAGTGAGATGTGAGCTGTGTGTGTGTGTGTGTGTGTGTGTGTGTGTGTGTGAGCTGACACTGAGAAAGAAAAAAGGAAGGTGGATGAAAACAAAGCAGAGGAGAGGCCACGCCCACTCCACTCTTCACTGCTGCCTTCAGTTGGTGGAAGTGTCAGAGTGAGGGAGATTGTATGGAGCAGGGAGGCAGAGGGGGGTCTTAGGCCTATGGGCCTGTCTGACAGTCCAGAACTATCAAGGCAAGATGGAGAGAAATACCACGCTCTGCACAACATTGCCCAAATGTCTTCCAGAGTGCCCGAGCTATCTCCGTCACTGTTTCACTCGTTCTTTTGATGTATAGAGCAAGGATGCTATTGATCAGTAACCATAGCTACTGTTTTCCCGGGACTTTTGGGGGGATTTTCCCCATGGGTTGTGCTGTGTGACATGGGTTGTGCTGTGTGCCATGCTGAAAGTGTTTGCCGTTTGTTTCGGTGCAAGTTAGTACAGCTATAATGGGTTGAAACTCCACTATTTCCACGAAAATAGTGCCTAGATGTATTTTGTTGACAGTTTGACCATGTTGTTATCAAGTCAGATGATAAATGATGATCTTGCGGCCATGGAAAATATCTATCTGAGTTTTTCTCAGACTTTAACCCCAAAAACCAGTCAGACCAGCCATGCAATTTCACCCCATATTGGCCAGCAGTGTTCTGTCTCTGGTAGTTAGAGGATTGGTGGCTCTGTGGCTCTGGTGCCCACATCTTCCCATAGACATAGACGGCTTGGCAAGATGCTCCACCCTCCACCGCCCAACCTTACACACCAGCACCCAGGCATGGCTCTGTGCACAAACACACCCACATCCACTCACCCCATCAAACCTCTGCACACAGAAGCCAAGAGTCACCACCACTTACTTCCCTCTCTGCAGTGAAACCCGGGAATTATCTCAAACCGCTCTCTGTGTTCATTCTTCCATTCCAAGCCAGGAATTATCCTCACCACCTTCACTGTTCACATCTTCTCTCCAATTGAGGATGATCACACTTGTGACTCACGTGATTGATAGGCCTGAGATTGGAGGCCTGTTACCAAGCAGCACTGCGACATGAGGGCTCTGCACTGCGCTCCACTGCATACAGTATGCTCCCCCAAGTTGTGTAGAGAAAGTCATATTGAGAATCTGTAATCATGCAAACCAATGTGAGTGCACCATCTATAACATCCTGCAGCTAGAGGAAGAAATATGTCTCAAAGTGCCGGTAGCCGTTTTCTACACGTCTGTTTAAAGTCCGCCACTAATTACATCCGTTGTCATAATTGAATGAGTGATGTAAGCCGCTGTGCTGTTACTGTCTACTGTACATGAAATGATTGCTTCACCATGTCTGAAAGCGGGCTTTACTGTTAGTGCCACCCTGAGAGAGAGCAAAGAGACTTCAGCCTCACATGCAGAGTGAAGGCTAAAATAGCCAGCATGTATTGTATAGTGTAAACATCCTGACTACTAAATACAGTGTGTTTCTCTGTCTCTGTGGCTGTTCAAAGCTTCTCGGGTTCCCTTTCAACCCCTGAACATTTTGGGGGTGCTGTGTGTATTTAACATTTCGAGTAGATAGGTTTCCTCAAAGAAGGTCAAATAAACCTGTTGGACTGTGAAGCCTCAGAGGCGAGTTGCGATCCAGCACCAGGTTCATTTGGTAACAATTAACACGGTTTCATTTGATCGTGTGATGTTGAATGTTGCTTCCCTGAAGGAGCGGCTCCCCAGCGGAATGATGACGCGGAGCTGCAGGCTTTCCCCCCTTTCTCCCTCTCCATCTTCTGCTACAAGGCCGCGCTGTCAATTGACACAGCTGAAATCATTTTCCTGTCTTGAAAAAGCGCGGATTTTTCCAAGTACATGAGCGGGCGGCCCGGGGAATGTCCAGCATGCCTTCAGCCCTGACTTTCTTGTGGTTTGGGCCCTCTGTAAAATCTCACAGATCTTTCACTCCCCACTCCTCTTTGCTTTCATTCTCTCTCTTTCTCCTTCTACTTTTTCCACTCAGATTGTTTTGCACATGGAACACTTCACTGAAAGCTTCTTGGGGCAAATGGCGCGGGCGGGTGTCCCTTTGAGGGGAGCACTGTGTGACATTTCCAGGCACATGTTGGAGTCTCTCTGTGATAGAGAGGGAACAATACATGTTGGAGTCTCTCTGTGATAGAGAGGGAACAATAGTCCGTTTGCCAATTCCTCCGGCCTAATATTGGACTTCTTTTTCTTTTCTTTTTTTTATATAATATGTTTATAAAATTTTTCCCTGTACAATTATCAACTGTTATTGCAAGTATTACAATATAGGTTTTGTACAATAAACACAACAAAACAAATACAACCCTCCCACACACACAAACCCCCACTCTCTCTCCCTCTCGCTCTCAACATCTATCGACCAGTGGTACCTAATAAAGTAAAGACAATTTTGAACAAAAAACAAATATTAAAACAACATTTTCAGAAGAAACCTGGAATCTACCACATACTGTAAGTCTTCAAGATCCCTGTCCTGAGTCCGCCTCCTGTATGACTAATATTGGACTTCTATTAAAAATTCAAATTCAATGCTACACAAAAAATAAATATGTTGATAACACTTTATGATAACCATCACTAATAAGTTAATTATAATGTAATTGTTTAGTAAAAAGTAATTGATGGTTATTTAATTGTCTTATTAATTACTAGTAAATGATATAGTGCACATTACTTAATCATTAATTGGTGTGTTATGTTATGTTATAAATTATATTCCTACTACTATAATTGTAGCTGTGTGTCTGTGTGTCTGTGTGTCCGTTGCTCCAATCGCCTCAAAAATCTACCGAAACACTGTTCAAGCCTGGCGTGAATTTGCTGGGGGGGAAGCACCCATAGTGGGCGCTACAGCGATATTTTACCTATTTTACGCCTTCACACTCACACAGACATTGTGTGACATCAGTCACAATGTGATGCGATGTGATATATGACATCACTAATAGTGTTGACCTGGCCAATCAGGCTGAGCCGTCTAGAGCTGTATAACATCATCAGTGATTTATGACCTCAACAGTGATGGTGTCATAGCAGCGTGAGCTGTGATTGCTCTACGTAAAATATTGCTGTAGTGATGTCATAACAGCGTGAGTTGCGATTGATCTACGTAAAATATTGCTGTAGCACTCTCCCATCCCGAAGCCAAGCTCAAGAAATTGGCTCGAGCCAAAGAAACCCTGTTTGATTGCGCAAAGCGCCAAGCATGCAAATTTCATTTACCGTACATGCAAAGTAAATTATTTTTTTACAGAGTTGCAATTGATATTTACAAAGCTTGCTAAATTGTTTGTAAAACATAGACAATATTTGGACCCTTACTTGCAATTACACTGTAATGAGTGTCAGTGTGTTATGATCTAAATGCTGTTTCAGAGGCATGTGCACAAATTTCAAGATATTGAATTTTGCTACAAAGTATTAGCTACAATCTCAGTATTGGCCTTCCCAAACGCATATCGGTCGAAACCAAGTCTGGGTCTTTCACATGTGAAACAGGTTGAAATCTTAAGAGAACACTTAAGGACCCACTTAAGAGTGATTAACAGTGATTCGGTGAAAGTAGGAAAAGATTAAAGATTCTTGTGTGTGTGTGTGTGTGTGTGTGTGTGTGTGTGTGTGTGTGTGTGTGTGTGTGTGTGTGTGTGTGTGTGTGTGCGTGCGTGCGTGCGTGCGTGCGTGTGTGTGTCCCTCCCTGCCTGCCTGCCTGTATCCATGTGTGCACATGTTTCTGCATGTGTGCATTTCTGTCTTAAAATATCCCACACACAAGTTCCCGTCATGCCCACACCTACATGACAGCTTTAGATTCCATCACACGCTGGCCTGTGACCTCATGGTCTGTCAGAGGGACACCTACATGACACAGCTTTAGATTCCATCACACGCTGGCTGGTGACCTCATGGTCTGTCAGAGGGACACCTACATGACACAGCTTTAGATTCCATCACACGCTGGCTGGTGACCTCATGGTCTGTCAGAGGGACACCTACATGACACAGCTTTAGATTCCATCACACGCTGGCCTGTGACCTCATGGTCTGTCAGAGGGAGCATCCCGTCACCGCAAAATATGCTTTTTGTTTTTTTGTTTTGATTGGTGCGTATGTCCGCGTTTCCACGGCAACGACAGAGCGGGCTGCTCTGTCAGTGGTGATGCAGAGCCGAGCCAACGTGATGTGGCTATATCAAGAGGCTCTCCCTATGTTTTGGTTCTGTCTCTCTTTCCTTTTCTTTCTATATCTGTCTCTCTATCTAGCTGCCTCCATTACTCTCCATTCCATTTCTCCTCCATTTCTTTCCACTCTTTCTCACCTTCCCTTATCCCTTTCTCCCCTGTCTCTTTCTCTCTCTCTCTCTCTCTCTCTCATTTTCTCTCTCCCTCTTTCTGTGTCTATTTGGTATTTCCCTCCACTCTCTCCCTCTCTGTTTGGTTGGTTAGACTGATCCCACTGCCTGTGTGCTGCAGCCAGTGAGCCAGCCCCTTATTGCTGTTGAATGGCTGCCTGGTTTGGCCTGTAGATATGTCATAATACGAGGTTGTGATGGGGATCTCCCTCTCCGCAGATAAACACAGGCCTGTGAAGCCAGGGCCCTGCCTGTCACTAATCAAATCCCCTGGCAGGCCGCAGTATGCAGCGTGCAGCGTGCAGCCTGCACCCTCTTTGCCCAGTAGCAGCCTGGGATGGGGATGTGCAGATGGAAGGCTGTTGAGATGGAGGGATATAACTCCCTGGGGAGGAGAGAAGTGTACTTCCTCTCTCGCTGCCTGACAGGAACTGTTTTCATCTGCTCAGAAAAACATGGAAGAGCACAATTTTTTTCCCTCTAAATGGACCCACATTTTGCACAATATGTGTGTATAGAATAAAAAAAAATGCTTTTTGTTGTTTTGGCTATTAAACCCCCTTCAGGCTATTTACTATTAAGTTGTTTACAGTCAAGATAAACTGTAGTAGAGCATAGAGTTAATGCTGCATTATCTGTCATACTCTATACTCAATGATGGAGATTTAAAATATAAATTTTACCACATATATAATCCATAATTATGGTTTTACAGTACATATATACCTGTACTATCAATATCCACTGTGCCATGAAGTGAATCTGCAGACAGACTGTGCCCTATGCTTTTTACTTCTGTACAGAAGTAGATACGTACATGTGGCTTATTTGGGCCACTCAGATGTACTGTATAGAGAGCCAAAGTGGAACGTCACTTCCTGCTTCAGCCCTGTACCAGAGATTTTCATCAGCCATTTATTTTCCCATAGACATTTCATAAAATGCTTATAAAAATAGTTTTACTTGTTTAAACGAAACGGTTCAGATATTAGAAAAAGGAGAGACCGCAAAACATTTCACTCAGACCAAAACGTTAAAAAAAAAAGAAAAAAAAAGAAAGAAAATATTTTTTCAATGTTTTTTTGGTTTTGTTTTTTGGTCTGAGTGAAATGTTTTATGGTCTCTCCCGATTCTAAATATAGCTGAACTGTTTGGTTTGACCAAGTAAAAACTATTTTTATGCGCATTTTACAAAATGTCTATGGGAAAATAAATTGCGGAAGAAAATCTCTGTTACAGTGCTGAAGCAGGAAGTGACGTTCACTTTTGCCTCTCTATAGTCTCATATTATCTCAGGCAGCCAGGCAGATTTGTCCTGAGGCCAAAAGACACACCCCTCTGGTGAACAATTTGAAAGCAAATTCCATTGCAAAACCACAGGAAATTGTTTGTTAACAAACACAAGACTTTGATTGTCTTTACGATCGACCGTTGGATTTCGCTGTTCCTGCATTCGGTAGTAGAGTTTACGCAGCGGCCTAAGTAGTCTTTTTCTTTTCATTAGTTTGGGGCAGTGGGAGTGAAGGCTATAGGTGTGGAATAAAGCTGCTGATAGGCCCTCAGCACAGCCGGCACTGTTCAAAGGTGCAGAGCTGTCACAGCGTCAGCAGGCACCTCGCTAAATTCACCATCAGCTCACTGGGCTTCAGGTGGCGCTGCCGTGCTGGTAGCAGGATTAGGAGGCCTTGCTACTTTTATACATTCTAATCTCTTGTCCTCACATCGAGGGCAATATACTGAAGCAGCCACTCCAGCGTCTGTAAGACATCTGCCTCTCTCTCTCTCTCTCTCTCTCTCTCTCTCTCTCTCTCGCTCTCTCTCTCTCTCTCTCTCGCTCTCTCTCTCTCTCTCTCTCGCTCTCTCTCTCTCTCTCTCTCTCTCTCTCGCTCTCTCTCTCTCTCTCTCTCTCTCCCTCTCTCTTTTCCTTTCATATGGAATGCCCTTCTTTTTTTTGTTTGCTCTCAACTGGTCTTTCTCTCTTTTTTGTCTTCCCTCCTCGTCTGTCTTTTTCCTCATAAAAACGCAGAGTTCCCAGCAAATGATTCATTAGATGCTTCAGTGCACACTTGCCTCATCACTCACTTGAGTCGGCTGCCAAGTGCCCCATTTTCCCCGTTTGTTTACAGCAGTGAGAAGTGCGGCGGGCTCGCTCCGCTGCCGCAGCAGCAGAGAGGCCGGGAGGAAGAGGAGCTGCTGCACGGGGCCACACACAGTGACACCCAGGACCTGCACTTATTTACACTGATCCACTGTGTTCAGAGGCAATGATGGCTACATACGGTACTACAACCAACAACGTTTTGTCATATCTCTCGCAAGAATTAAAGTGCATTGATTTAAAGCTGCCTCGATCTGCCAAGCCGGTGGAATGATCAACGCCATTCGCAGGTGATGCATGTTACACACCAAAAATAAGGTTTTCTAACGGTAGTACTGGAAGGAATTGGGTTGTAAAACTTCCCCAAACAGCTTCCAGTCGGTGCAGTAATACTACTGTACTGTGTTTCTATGCAGAGTAGCATTTTTGAACAATAGAAGTTCCATTCTGTGGGGATTACCCAGGCAGACAAGACCAATTTAAATCAAAGGGCTTTTTTATCTATTTCGGTCTTTACATTTAGGCTTTAAAGAGATAATCAGGGGGATCTTAATTCCCGGCGAAACACTCACTGTTCTAGATTTATCTTGTATTTTTGTGAAAATATGCCAGTGTGTCATTAACACTGAACTGTGGCAGAAACCAACTTACTAAATCTCTCTAATTGCTCTGGTCCTTTTTTTGGCTCACTAGCTGTTTTGATCCCTCAGTCGGTCCTTGTGTGCATACTGATGTCAGCACTGCATTTAGGAGCCTTTTTAATGATGTAAACGCTAAAAACACAGCTTTTCTTTGTTTTTTTTACAAAAATCCCCTTTGAGTCCGTTATACTACATGATTGTCGTAAATTTGGTCTAGTTATAGTGTATTAAAGGCAAATGTTTCAATCACCATAATGTAATTCAGTAGTCCATCAGGGTATTTTAGTTATGGGGGCAGAAAAAGGCCACGAATGCCTCTTAAAGGGAAATGGCAGCGATCCATGAGGGTTTGTTGAACCTGAGCCAGCCGACAGAAGGACCCGAGAACAGACCCACCCAGCAGTCAAGCAGAGGTAAAGTGGCTAATAGTGCAGAAGAGTTCAACAACAAGAAGAGAGCCCGGGTTCATTCCTGCTCGGTTCTGCTCTGTTTGGGCCCGGGAGGCTGAGGAAACAGGCATCCTACTGGGATGATTAGCGCAGCGCTGGACCTTTCTTGGTCAATTCTAAATCATTTAGCTCCTTTGCTGCTCTCCCCTCTCGTTTAACCCTCTCCTCTCATTCCACATCTACATCCCAATTCCCCCCCTCCTCCAGAAAGAGAGAGAGAAGATAAAAATAAGCAAGGAAGGCAGGGTCAGCCAGAATAAACATCGTTTTTTGTCAGTCAGCAAATGAAACACCTGGTGCTGGTAAACCCAGAAGAGATATGTCACGTCGCCTTGACACTCAGGATTAATGCAAGATCAAATTGTTTTAAAAAACGGGGACGGCCGCTACACAGGGTAAATCATGCATGCCCTTTTATTAAAGTTGACCCTAGAATATACAGTATGTTTTGAATGGGAGGGGATGGCCTGCACAGAGCCCACAGATGAGACTGGGAATGGGCTGCACAGAGCCCACAGATGAGACTGGGAATGGCCTGCACAGAGCCCACAGATGAGACTGGGAATGGGCTGCACAGAGACAAGAGATGAGACTGGGAATGGGCTGCACAGAGACAAGAGATGAGACTGGGAATGGGCTGCACAGAGACAAGAGATGAGACTGGGAATGGGCTGCACAGAGACAAGAGATGAGACTGGGAATGGGCTGCACAGAGCCCACAGATGAGACTGGGAATGGGCTGCACAGAGCCCACAGATGAGACTGGGAATGGGCTGCACAGAGCCTACAGATGAGACTGGGAATGGGCTGCACAGAGCCCACAGATGAGACTGGGAATGGGCTGCACAGAGCCTACAGATGAGACTGGGAATGGGCTGGGATCAGTTCTCATGTCCAAACGGCTCTCAGACAAAGTGTCATAATGTGAAGAGGAAGTTTACACTCAGCCACTGAGTCCTGCTGCGGCTTTGAGGTGGATTCTCTCCCCCCTTAAAACATTTTCTTCAGATAAAGTGATATTTGTCATTCTTTTCTGTGGGAACCAGGTTGATGGATGGATTTCTCCGTGTCCCAGATGATACAAAGAACATATCGTATAACGTGCAAGACGCTTTCCTGGAAAGGGAGAAAATGCCATTTGCTTCCACTGGCGTTACGGACAGAGGGAGAGAGTCATTCTGTGTGTTGCCGAGCCGATGTTTAGGAAAGCAGAACAGAGGAAACCAGATGAATGTTAGTGGATTTGATCTTTGATCTGTGAACCAGAGTACCTGACCGCTGTGTTCAATCAAGCTAACCGCTTGGTATGAGGCTATCAGTCTTCCTAAGGGTCTGCTGCAGACTGTCTCCACACAGGCTGACCGCCAGCCATGTCTCTCTCTCCGACTAGAGCATTGGTTCTCAAACTGGGGTCCAGGGGTCCTAGAGGGGGTTCCAGGGGGTCCCCAGCAAAAAGGGGGATAATTGATTGTCACATAATGCCATACAAGTCACACAATGACAGAATCTATGATTATTTTGCTCATGGGTTTCATACATTTTCTGTAATAAAACCTCTAAAATGCTAAAATCTAAACATATGGGGGACCCTGGGACAAAATCTTATCAAATGGGTGTCCGTGGTCTAATTTGTGTCAGTTTAGGGGTCCTTGACATGAAAAAGTTTGAGAACCACTGGACTAAGGGGCCCTTTAAGAGATTTTGAAATTTTGAAATTCATGTAAATATCGAATGAATTTAAAAAATGTATATCCCTATCTATCTGTCTACAGTATTGATCATCTTATCCTTATGTGCCCTCACCATCTCCACCTCTCCATCATGGGTGCGCTCTCCACCGCAGCTCTCCCCCTTTACCTCTGTGTTTAGCCGGCAGTGTTGTGCTGTATGTGAGCAGGGAGCTGTATACATGGTCCTGTGTGCTGTGTTGTGGTGTCTGCTGACTTCTGTGTACAGCCTGCGGTTCATTCCATAAATAACTGTGGCCTCTCTGATGTTATTCTCAGGGCCTCTCCTCTGTGAGAAGCTGCACCGCAACACTTGTATTCCTCGGCCTGCACTTACAGCTTTAGGGGGATTAGGGGGCAGAAAACCCCAGCCTGCATGGGCCTTGCCATACATTTTGATGCATACGATTCAGATGTAGTGTGTGTGTGGACAAAGATTCAGATGTGTGTGTGTGTGGAGAAAGATTCAGATGTGTGTGTGTGTGGAGAAAGATTCAGATGTAGTGTGTGTGTGGAGAAAGATTCAGATGTGTGTGTGTGGAGAAAGATTCAGATGTACAGTAGTGTGTGTGGAGAAAGATTCAGATGTGTGTGTGTGGAGAAAGATTCAGATGTGTGTGTGTGTGGAGAAAGATTCAGATGTACAGTAGTGTGTGTGTGGAGAAAGATTCAGATGTACAGTAGTGTGTGTGTGGAGAAAGATTCAGATGTGTGTGTGGAGAAAGATTCAGATGTGTGTGTGTGGAGAAAGATTCAGATGTACAGTAGTGTGTGTGGAGAAAGATTCAGATGTACAGTAGTGTGTGTGGAGAAAGATTCAGATGTGTGTGTGTGGAGAAAGATTCAGATGTACAGTAGTGTGTGTGGAGAAAGATTCAGATGTACAGTAGTGTGTGTGGAGAAAGATTCAGATGTACAGTAGTGTGTGTGGAGAAAGATTCAGATGTACAGTAGTGTGTGTGGAGAAAGATTCAGATGTGTGTGTGGAGAAAGATTCAGATGTGTGTGTGTGTGGAGAAAGATTCAGATGTACAGTAGTGTGTGTGGAGAAAGATTCAGATGTACAGTAGTGTGTGTGGAGAAAGATTCAGATGTACAGTAGTGTGTGTGGAGAAAGATTCAGATGTAGTGTGTGTGGAGAAAGATTCAGATGTACAGTAGTGTGTGTGTGGAGAAAGATTCAGATGTACAGTAGTGTGTGTGTGGAGAAAGATTCAGATGTGTGTGTGTGTGTGTGTGTGTGTGTGTGTGTGTGTGTGGAGAAAGATTCAGATGTACAGTAGTGTGTGTGTGGAGAAAGATTCAGATGTGTGTGTGTGTGTGTGGAGAAAGATTCAGATGTACTGTAGTGTGTGGAGAAAGATTCAGATGTGTGTGTGTGTGTGTGTGTGTGTGTGTGTGTGTGTGTGTGTGTGTGTGTGTGTGTGTGTGGAGAAGATTCAGATGTAGTGTGTGTGTGGAGAAAGATTCAGATGTACAGTAGTGTGTGGAGAAAGATTCAGATGTGTGTGTGTGTGGAGAAAGATTCAGATGTGTGTGTGTGTGGAGAAAGATTCAGATGTACAGTAGTGTGTGGAGAAAGATTCAGATGTGTGTGTGTGTGGAGAAAGATTCAGATGTACTGTAGTGTGTGGAGAAAGATTCAGATGTGTGTGTGTGTGTGTGTGTGTGTGTGTGTGTGTGTGTGTGTGTGTGTGTGTGTGTGTGTGTGTGTGTGTGTGAAGAAAGATTCAGATGTACAGTAGTGTGTGTGGAGAAAGGGGAGAAGAGGGAGGGAGGCAGGGTATTAGGAGGACCGCACGAGAATCAAACAAGTTAACCACAACTGTTTCTCCCTCGCTTTTTTAATTTCTCATGTGCTTATCCGCTCACTCGCTCACCCAATCAAACCAATTGCTTCTTTACTGGCTTCATTCACTTACTCATTTATTTTTACGTCTCTCTCCACTCTTTCTGTTGCATTCTTCCATAGTGACTTTTCCTTATTATTATATTCTCTGGTTTCCTCAATCATTTCTCTTCTTCCTTCCAGGGGACACTGACAGCTGTGACAGCCCCCCCCCCCCCCTCCCCCCCCCTCGGAGTTTCGATCCCATTCACTGCACAACCAAAACACCTATCCATTCCCAACAATCCGCTTTTTCTTTCTTTCTTTCTACTTTTTCATTTGTCCTTCCCTGACAGTGTGTTGCTTTTGGAAGCAGCGTTAGGGGGGTGGGGGGTGCAGCGTTAGGGGGATGGGGGGTGGGGGGTGCAGCGTTAGGGGGGTGGGGGTGGGGGGTGCAGCGTTAGGGGGGTGGGGATGGGGGGTGCAGCGTTAGGGGGATGGGGATGGGGGTGGGGGGTGCAGGGGGAGGTGGGGGGCTGCTGCATTGCTTGTGTGGTGGCACACGAGGTGACAGACCTTATTTCAGAGCTTCCCGGAAATGAGCCTGGTGTTTTTGCGTGTGGCTGTCAGTCAGGTGGGGATGTGCGCTGACAGAGGCGAGAGGGATCACCCCTCAGCTGTCCTGCGCTCGTAAAAGGGCCTGATCCAGGGGTTGACCGCCTGGCCACACAGCCACAGCCTGTGTGTGTGTGTGTGTGTGTGTGTGTGTGTGTGTACGCACACGCGCAAGTGTGTGTAGTTCATCCTGAGGCAGGATGCACGGCTTCTAAGAATACACACCCACACCACTGAGCTGGGAAACACTCGGCTCTATCACAGCTTGCAATATACACATTCTACTGGTGTTACTCTGTCTGCCTTGTGTGTGTGCGCTTACATGTGTGCGCATGAACCAATGCATATGTGTCCATACAATTGCACTTTGTGTGTGTGTGTGTGTGTGTGTGTGTGTGTGTGTGTGTGTGTGTGTGTCAGCCTGACGCATTGTAGTGTTTTTGTTCCTTCTCTCCCTGCTCATGACATGTTGATGTTCTGGCATCCTGTGCGGTTGGTTTGAGGCTGTCTACGTGCTGTCAGGGAGCCTCTGACTAGCCAGTCACACAGCAGCATGGCAGACCAGGCGCTGGGCAGGAGGGCAGTCACACAGCAGCATGGCAGACCAGGTGCTGGGCAGGAGGGCAGTCACACAGCAGCATGGCAGACCAGGCGCTGGGCAGGAGGGCAGTCACACAGCAGCATGGCAGACCAGGCGCTGGGCAGGAGGGCAGTCACACAGCAGCATGGCAGACCAGGCGCTGGGCAGGAGGGCCAGTCACACAGCAGCATGGCAGACCAGGCGCTGGGCAGGAGGGCCAGTCACACAGCAGCATGGCAGGCCAGGCGCTGGGCAGGAGGGCCAGTCACACAGCAGCATGGCAGACCAGGCGCTGGGCAGGAGGGCAGTCACACAGCAGCATGGCAGACCAGGCGCTGGGCAGGAGGGCAGTCACACAGCAGCATGGCAGACCAGGTGCTGGGCAGGAGGGCCAGTCACACAGCAGCATGGCAGACCAGGCGCTGGGCAGGAGGGCCAGTCACACAGCAGCATGGCAGGCCAGGCGCTGGGCAGGAGGGCCAGTCACACAGCAGCATGGCAGGCCAGGCGCTGGGCAGGAGGGCCAGTCACACAGCAGCATGGCAGGCCAGGCGCTGGGCAGGAGGGCCAGTCACACAGCAGCATGGCAGACCAAGCGCTGGGCAGGAGGGCAGTCACACAGCAGCATGGCAGACCAGGCGCTGGGCAGGAGGGCCAGTCACACAGCAGCATGGCAGACCAGGCGCTGGGCAGGAGGGCAGTCACACAGCAGCATGGCAGGCCAGGCGCTGGGCAGGAGGGCCAGTCACACAGCAGCATGGCAGACCAGGTGCTGGGCAGGAGGGCAGTCACACAGCAGCATGGCAGGCCAGGCGCTGGGCAGGAGGGCCAGTCACACAGCAGCATGGCAGACCAGGCGCTGGGCAGGAGGGCAGTCACACAGCAGCATGGCAGGAGGGCCGCGGGTGGAATGCTGGATCGTGATAGTCAGTTTGTCCCCGCTGTATCGGCTTTCCTTCAGCAGGATTTACGTGGAAATAGCTTAACATGAGCCATGTGTCAAAATGTACAGTAACGTCCATTTGGAAGGACAGTTGTTCACATGGCAACTGTTCTTTTTTTCCTCAGGGCAGTGAGGCTTTGTGCCTATAGCTTCAATGCAATGCTGATACTAGTCTCATTCTCAGAAGGCAATTATGTTATTTCAATATCAATACAGCATTATGAATATAGTAATTGTACATGTTTCTCTGTCCATCTGTGCGTGTGTGCGCGCGTGTGTGTGTGTGCGTGTGCGGGCGCGTGTGTGCGTGCATGTGTACTGGCTGTGTGTGTGGTCAGCGACTCCTGCCAAATGGCAATTATCGGTAGGCTACACAGTAGATCTTCAAACCAGAGCAGAATCAAGTGGAGGACAGAGTAAGTAAAATAGGAAAAAAGGAGAAGCCAACCTCAAGAAAGAAAGAATGTGCAGATGCTTTCAAATGTCCATGTGTGAAGCCACAAGCCCTCTGTGGCTCTGATGCTTTCAAATGTCCATGTGTGAAGCCACAAGCCCTCTGTGGCTCTGGGAGCCCGATGGGCTAATTGGCTGGTGCTTGTGTAATAAGAGGCACATTACAAACCCAGGGGGCCCAATCAAAGTTGAAAGAGGCAGAGGCTGGCACAAGAATGGCTTCAGTCTCTTCCTCCTCCTGGTCTTTACCAGTTACTCCACCCTGCTCAACATACAATACTTACTTGATCATATTGGCTAGACATGTTGTGCGCTTCGCACGCTCATTTATGGAGTGAAGACTCTCCAGACAGGGGCGGAGCGACCCTATCAGCCCAGAGGGGGCGGAGCGACCCTATCAGCCCAGAGGGGGCGGAGCGACCCTATCAGCCCAGAAGGGGCGGAGCGACCCTATCAGCCCAGAGGGGGCGGAGCGACCCTATCAGCCCAGAGGGGGCGGAGCGACCCTATCAGCCCAGAGGGGGCGAAGCTCTTAGGGGGGCCCACAAGGCCGGCGGCGAAGAAAAATTTGCCTTTTTTGCATGTTTGAATCTGTTTTAGCCATATTTAGTGGAATATCTCATTTTAAACACACCAATGTTATTGTCTATTGATTGAATTCCTCTCACACTCACACCACTGACTTTATTAAATAAAGTCATTTAAAGTCACAACTGTAAAATAGCTGATAGCCCCTATATCCGAAAACACAATTTGTCACTCATTGAGCCAAGTAATATTATGTCCAAGAAAGCCTACAGTGAAGCCACTTTACAGACAAGCTTGTTCTGAAGAAGAAAAAGAAAAACACAGGTTGCCAGCCAGGCCTCTTCAGATGTTTCAGCACCGAGGCACAGCCCTCGGTTCAGCACCACCGCAGATGGACAGGCTGTCACAGACAGCACCCTGTCTGCCCCTGTCTCCCTCTCTCTCTCACACACAGACAGGCGCGGACTGCATAATCGGGCACGTCGGGCCTGGCCTGGCCTGGCCTGCAAAAATAATAATAATAATAATTGATGGGAGCCCACTGTGACGAGTGGGCCCGGGGCGGGTGCAACCTCTGCCCCGGTGTACCCTCCGCCACTGTCTGCAGACGATGCACCATGGGTGTACTTTTTTGGGGGGTGTGACCAAACTCATGCCAACTCATGACCAGTGATGTCATTTGTGTGCATGAATGACATCACTGGTCCACAACTTAACTTAACTTAAAGTGTAACTTACCCCCAAAACACTTTTTTTCAGCTTTTAACCAATATATATGACTTTGGGGGTGGTGTGTGAAGAATTCTGGTCAAAATTTCCACATTTGAGACCAAACTGTTGCCATTGTACTATTTGTATTCTTTTGAGCCGCATAACTGGCATAAGTGCCCTCTATGGGTTGAACACTGCTTTTTTTTTGCCCTCAAATGAATGGGAGATTTGGTACAACCTGACGTCACGTTGTCCCCAAAGACTATGGGATTTTAAGATAGTTACTCCCCTACTCCCCCTGTACCCTTTCCCGGCTCCTCACAACTCCAAGCCTATTCCCATGATGTCACAAGCATTTTCCTACCAATACAGTGCTACAATACACACAGCTCATTGGCTGTTTGTGTCACTTGACCTGTTAATCACCTGTTAATTGATTACAATCGCCTGTTATTTTCCTACCAACTCCTATGTAACACAATACTATCAATAAACGCCACTATAATCATAAAAGGAAGGAAATGGCATTGTGTTGCTGTAAATCATTCCCAACCTTTTTCATACTAAGGAGCCCTAACTTAGTTCACATTGTGGCAATGGACCCCCATATGATGAGATTTGGTCTCTCAGATGCAAATCTGATTTTATTTTTATTTTTTATGTAGCCTAGATATGATTTTGTCCAGAATTCCATATATATTAGGTGGTGAGACAACAGAGAATGCTGGAATCCTCTCAAGGACCACTGGTGGTCTTCTGTGCCCCACATTGAGAACTACTCAACCACTTGATTGTGCAGAGAGAGAAAGGAGGAGGGAGGGAGGGGTTATTGTGTGTTTGCAGCAGCTCCGAGCGGACCAAAGTGAGCCTCCCCTCACACAGCAACTTTCATCCCCGCCGTCATTTCCGCAAACAAATCTCATCGCAGTTTAGCACACATGTAAAATATAACGCTATACTACAACGTGACAACGTGACAAAGCTGCTCTAAACACATCGGCTACTATAATATATTTCCCTGCATCTCATACTGAGATTAGATCGGTATTAAATTTGGACAGACTGGAATGGATTGAGCAGAGGAGGAAGAGGAGGGAGCTCTGCCCTGCACTGTGCTCGAGAGGAAAAATCAGAGGTGCAGTACAACTTTTAACAAGAATCACGAAAAGCCCCCAAACGGGCTAGTTGTTGATATTTATAAAGAATTTGGAGCTCTCATAACTTTGTCTTGTGATGTTTTGGGGAAACTGCGGGGAAACTGTCATGGCGTCGATTTCCGGAAAAAAATCCTGAGCTGAGCACAGCCAAAGAGTATAGTATAGACAAGAGGAGACGTCATTTCTTGGTTTTTCCCATAGGTTTTTTCAAATCAAGCAGCATGCCGTTTTGTTACATATCTGGGTGGTAAGTCCCCCTTTAACTTAACTCTCAATAACCGTGGCGATTTTCTATGTGGATTTTAGCAAGACTTTAGCTTTGCCCCTATTAATGCATCTCGTGGTTTATGTAACACTTCATCACGAATATAGTTTTCAATTTTTTCATAACCATTCAAAATTAATAAATTGAATGTGTACCAGTCACTTTAGACCAGGGGTTTTTCAAAGTGGGAGGCGGGGCTCCCCAGGGGGGCTCTGAACAGTCTCAGGGGAGATTCAGTAAATGAAAGTTAAAAAATATGACATCAGTTATTGCATTAGTTATCAAAAGGACATCACATAGAATAGCCTGTAATTAGTTTGAGTTTTGAGGAAGTTTACTGTGAAACAAACGGGGGGGGGTGTTTTGTTTGTTTTCTACCCCCCCCCCCCGATTTTTTTTATCCCATTTCTATCCCCCATTAGTGCTAATTTTCATTTGTTTATCGTGGTTGCTGCTCCACCCTCTGCCAATCTGGGGAGAGCCGAAACTGGCTCCATGTTTCCTCCAAGACATGGGCAGTAGCCAGCCGCTTCTTTTCACCTGACAGGGGAAGCTTCACCGGTAGGACATAGCACGTGGGATCACGCCATTCCAACGAGTTCCCCTCCCTCTGAACAGGCGCCCCTAACGACCAGAGGAGGCACCACATCAGCGACCAGGATATTGCATGTTTTGCAATATGCCCAGGGGGCACGGGGAGAACATGCAAACCCCACACAGAAAGGCCCTTTTGACGACCCCACCCGGGCGGCGGGCACTCGAGGACATGCGGACGGGCATGGGGTGGGGGAATGATTGTCCAAGCTTTGTCTGAGTGAGGGGAGGCCCACAGTCTCAGACTTTGAAAACCCCTGCTTTAGACCTTCATGCTTACATAACCTTATAAACCATGTAGCCAGGTAGCCAGAGTGACCCGGTAGTCTTTTCCACAGTTGACTGTATGTGCTCATGCATACGTTTGCATCCATCACAGTGTGTGTGTTTGTGCGGTATTGTGTGATTGGGTATTGTGTGTGTGTGCGCGCGTGTGTGTGTGTGTGTGTATTTTTCTGTATGTGTATATGCTGTAGTCATGTTACCTCAGCCGCAGGTTGGGGACAACCGCAGGGGGAAATGCGAAGCCACCGTGTAGACAACTCCACTGCGGTGGTCCTCTTTCTTCTCTCCTTAACCTACAGCAACCCCCCCCCACACACACACACACACACTTAAACATACTCCGATCAGCACTCCACCCCTGTCACCATATCACACGCATGCATGGCTCTAGTTACACACATTTAACCGGGGCAAAAATTATGAACTTGAGCAAATGTGCTTTGCTAAATGTACTTCAAGCCGAATCAAAACGTCTAAGTGTTGGCAAGCCTTGCCTCCATTCCTCAGTAATGACGAGGAGCCAGCGTTTAAAGCATCATTGTTCCCCCCTTGATATTTTTCCATCTCCTCTCCTCTCTTAACAAGTGAGAAGGCATTTGAAGATCTTTGAAAGGAGGCAGTTTTTTTGTGTGTGGAGGCCCTCAGATTGTGCCTAGCCTGGTAATGGACTGATATTATTGGCATTTGAAAGCCACTTAAGAGTGGCGTTCAAAGGGGCAGAAGGCTGGTTTGATGGCTGAGGGAGAGATCCAGCTGACAGACACATGTTGGACAGACACCACAGGGAGCCAAGAGGCTAACACTCACACATCACACACACCATACCACACACTGTGAATATGAAGACATAACGCACGCACACGCACGCACACGCACACACACTCACACACACACACACACACACACACACACACACACACACACACACACACACTATGCATACTGTATGCATGCGCTGCCTGTGAGAGACATGCTTGTGAACTAGACCTATACAAAAATGAACTTAACTTGACTCTGCAGAGGTCAGTAGTAACATTATATATATAACATACAGTATATATTATAACAACATTTATTCTGTTACATGTCATTTTTTTAATTGTACTTCTGAGAGTAGTTTTCTTTTGCAGAATACTTTGAACTCTTACTCAAGTACATTTACGAGATGTACTTTTACTCCATTACATTGGGCTACACACTTCTCGCTACATACAAGACCTACCATAAAACCCCACATGCAGCTATCAATCCATGATGTTTAGAATGGAGGCGTAGCATTTAGCACATGCGTAAAAGCACAGATCTGACAACATTTCATCTGCCATCTAGCATGCTCAAAACTGAAAGAGTCAGAGGGGACTCAGACGCATCAGATATACTCGCCAGTGAGACAGACACAATGTAAACCTGTGTGATGGCGTCTGCATGATTGAACGGATCTCTGGGCTCTCAGATCAAAGGGTTGCTCGTTTAGCTACGCGTTGTCTTTTACTCTCTCTCTTTTGAGAAAGGTTAACGTGTTTTGCTCTGAAGTCACGTTTAATCACGCGAGTTTCTGCGAGATCCCAAGTCCTCCGTGGTGACAATCTTCAGCGTAATCGTCAAGTGTGTGGGGTTGTGTCTGAACGGTAGCCATTGTGTGTGCGCTCCAAGATTTAAATGTTGAAAAATTGCTTATCTCTGTCGTGAGGTGTGTGGACACTCAAGATTTTTATCATCTTCAAGGATTTGAAAATCTTTAGGTGTGGGGGAGCCATACATGGAAGTAGATTCCCATCAGTCATCAATGTGGGAGTCTACATGTGACACACTTGTGTTTGTAAGAGGACCTGATGAAGAGCTGAGGCTGTGAACTATAAGAGTGTGTGTGTGGGCTCTGTTCTTTCCATTGTGTTTCAGCACCCCCAAATTTGATGTGTGCAAAATCATACTGAGACACACACGCACTGGGCGGAGTCTCATTTCTGGGGGGGGGGGGACCTTGAGGGGAATAGTTGTAGGCTTGGAAACTGGAATTGATAATGTCCCTCACTCTACTGATTGCACATACTCTGCTCTGTATCGTTAAATCCATCCAAGTTCTACGTTCTACTTTCCATAATATTCTTTTTGCTCTTTACTCCTCCTGTCCACTAAGCACCTATCTGCAGCATGCTGCTTAGTTCAACTTGATGTCCTCATTTCATGCCTGCTTTGCTTTCTCTTCTGTCCCATACCTCCGTCTCTCTCCATGCATCCCACAATCCACTTCTCCTCCTCCCCATCCAGCGGCCCCGCCCATCAGGGCCTGCGTCTTCTCACAGGATATTGTACAGCATTTCCTACCCTCTCTTCACGCCTTCTCTTATTTCCCCCTCTGCTTGTTCTCTCCCTCCTTTCTGCCCTGATCTCTCTCTCCGTCTCTCTTCTCTGCCCTGATCTCTCTCTCCCTCTGTCTCTCTCTCTTCTCTGCCCTGATCTCTCTCTCCCTCTGTCTGTCTCTCTCTCTTCTCTGCCCTGATCTCTCTCTCCCTCTGTCTCTCTCCCCCCTTTCTCCCCTGATCTCTTTCTCCCTCTGTCTCTGTCTCTTCTCTGCCCTGATCTATCTCTCCCTCTGTCTCTCTCTCTTCTATGACCTGATCTCTCTCTCCCTTCTCTGCCTCTGTCTCTCTCTGTTCTCTGCCCTGATCTCTCTCTGCCTCTGTCTCTCTCTGTTCTTTGCCCTGATCTCTCTCTGTCTCTCTCTCTTCTCTGGCCTTCTGTTTTTCACCTCCCACTTTCTCTTCCTCTCCCTGTTGCTCCCTCTCTTCTCTCCTCGTCACCTCTCTGGTCAGCTCGCAGGATGCTGTAGAGCATTTCCTGCCACCAGTTTGACAGGAAAGAGGCGGGGCGAAACCCCCCATTTGATGTGCCATCTCCTCTTAATTCTTTACACCTGGACTGTTCTCCACACTGAAGCACTGCTCCTTCCCCTCTTCTCCTCCCTCACTACCCCCTCCCTCACTACCCCCTCCCTCACTACCCCCTCCCTCACTGCCCCCTCCCTCACTGCCCCCTCCCTCACTGCCCCCTCCCTCACTACCCCCTCCCTCACTACCCCCTCCCTCACTACCCCCTCCCTCACTGCCCCCTCCCTCACTGCCCCCTCCCTCACTACCCCCTCCCTCACTACCCCCTCCCTCACTACCCCCTCCCTCACTACTACCCTTTCATCGTATGTGGCACTGTCATTCTGTGTATATTCGATTCTATCATTAGTAGTTGTATGGATAAAGAGTATATTTGTTAAATATGTCTGCTAATTTGACTGAATTTCTTCTTTGTTGCCAGCAGCACTCAGGAAGAAGTAGCCGTAGTGTTTTGGTGTCACGGAGCTTAGTGCTATGTGCTTCCGGGACTACAGCTCCCTGCAGCCTATATATGCTGCTAACAGGGCAGTGTGCTGGCCAGTATGCTGTGAAGACTTGTGCAGGGGGTATAAAGTCCCTCTCAGAGGCACAGAGGGGGTTGTCATGTTAGCCGCCTGTCTTTCTCTTCTCTCCATTCATTCTAATAAAACCAAGGCCCGTTCTCATCCCCATGCAGCTGAACACAGACGCCCCCCCCCCTTTTTTTTTTTCTTTTGCATGTTTTTGATTTTTATCCTCCCCCTTGCTGCCGCTTCTTCATTATTCTGTCCCTGTTTTTCCCCTTACATTAATGCTTCTCAGTGCCTGTGTGTGTGTGTGTGTGTGTGTGTGTGTGTGTGTGTGTGTGTGTGTGTGTGTGTGTGTGTGTGTGTGTGTGTGTGTGTGTGTGTGTGTGTGTGTGTGTGTGTGTGTGTGCCCGGAGCTGTTTGCATGTCGACGTTTGCTCTGAAGTTTTGGCATTGTGTTGTTTGAATGCCATGTTTTCACAGCGCCGCCTGTTTAGAGCTGTGGTTTGTCAGAAGCCTGGCCCGCGGGGGCCACTTCCTCCTCACTGTTCTGGATTTGCCATACTGTATGAAACACTGAGTGGCGGGAGGAGAGAGGTGTGGAGAGGGAATAGGAGAGGAGGAGAGAGGGAATAGGAGAGGAGGGGAGAGGGAATAGGAGAGGAGGGGAGAGGAGGAGAGAGGGAATAGGAGAGGAGGAGAGAGGTGTGGAGAGGGAATAGGAGAGGAGGAGAGAGGGAATAGGAGAGGAGGGGAGAGGGAATAGGAGAGGAGGGGAGAGGAGGAGAGACATGTGGAGAGGGAATAGGAGAGGAGGAGAGAGGGAATAGGAGATGAGGAGAGAGGGAATAGGAGAGGAGGAGAGAGGGAATAGGAGAGGAGGGGAGAGGAGGAGAGAAGTGTGGAGAAGGAATAGGAGAGGAGGAGAGAGGGAATAGGAGATGAGGAGAGAGGGAATAGGAGAGGAGGGGAGAGGAGGAGAGAGGGAATAGGAGAGGAGGAGAGAGGTGTGAGGTGTGGAGAGGAGGAGAGAGGTGTGGAGAGGGAATAGCAGAGGAGGGGAGAGGAGGAGAGAGGGAATAGGAGAGGAGGAGAGGTGTGGAGAGGAGGAGAGAGGTGTGGAGAGGGAATAGGAGAAGAGGAGAGAGGCAATAGGAGAGGAGGAGAGAGGTGTGGAGAGGGAATAGGAGAGGAGGAGAGAGGGAATAGGAGAGGAGGAGAGAGGTGGGGAGAGGAGGAGAGAGGTACTGTAGGGATGCACGATATGGATTTTTTCAACCGATACGATAACCGATAAATATCTGCTTCTCCTGGCCGATAACCGATGATTATTATAACAAAAAAATATATATAATATATTTTTTAAAGTTTTTAACCTGTATTTTATGCACACCTGGGGTTAAAAAAGGCAGATGTAGTGAGCATAGCTCTGACCTAACCAAATCTGACATCACTGTGAACACAAAACAAAGAAAACTTCTGATATAATATGATTGTTTTAATAAAGTGTATCACTCAATTATAGTCAATACAAAAATAAAGGCTTTTATAGAACGGAAAGCCAATGACTGCTTAGTCTGCAGATAAAACACAATGACAATTTAGACTCTTATTGTCATGTTACTGATCTGTTCGAATTTTGCATTGGTTCCAGTTCTCAGTTAATTGTAGCCTGGGCCCAGTGAATGGGGCAGGCACTATAAACCATCTCTGTTGTTTCACTTTTTACTGAAAAATGCTGCCACCAGATTTAAGAAAAGACACTATGTAATGTTGACTGATGCTTTTTATGTAGCCTAGTGTGTGCCTTTGTTTTCCTTATTATTGGCTCTGTTAGATGGCTCTGTCCAGCAGCTGCAGTAGCTAACTCAACTCCAAAGTCCCTTTGTTATAGTGGGAGTCCCGGCTAGCGCGTTAGCTTAACGTTAGCGTGTTGTTCTTTGGAGTTAAATACACAATCCCTGGATGTTTTATTTCGGGTAAAGGAGTTTCCATTAGTTTCTATATGTTTACGCCAGCTCTGTGAGTATGAAGTGCTTTTGTGGGGCTGTTTGATCACAAGTAGTTTGTCTGTCAAGCGGGCGAGCCTGAAGTGTAGGCCGCGCTATGAGCTAACGCTAAGCTAACGCTAACACTCGCTAACAAAAGCTAACGTAAACAACAAACAAATCCGCTGCATCATCGTCAGCTTTGGTTTAGCGTAATGCCAGTTTAGACGTTTCCCCTCCTCTCAGAAGCCGTGCGGGACATGGATTGCAATTACAATAGTGTTGTAATCATCTGAAACTGTGAAAAACAGCAACATACTGGCACCAGCCATGTTTGGCCAGGCAGTGCTGCAGTCGCAGGCTGTGACGTCACGAGCGTGCGACAACAATAGCTCCGCTTCCGAGGCAAAAACAAAGCCTGATTATCGGCTGTTAATTTATCGGAAAAAGGCCATTATCGGAATAATAAATAATGACGCAAAATGGCCATATCGGCCGATAATTTATCGGTCCGATAATTATTGTGCATCCCTAGACAGAGGTGTGGAGAGGAGCGGAGAGGGAATAGGAGAGGAGGGGAGAGGGAATAGGAGAGGAGGAGAGAGGGAATAGGAGAGGAGGAGAGAGGTGTGGAGAGGGAATAGGAGAGGAGGAGAGAGGGAATAGGAGAGGAGGAGAGAGGGAATAGGAGAGGAGGGGAGAGGAGGAGAGACATGTGGAGAGGGAATAGGAGAGGAGGAGAGAGGTGTGGAGAGGGAATCGAAGAGGAGAGAGGGAATAGGAGAGGAGGAGAGGGAATAGGAGAGGAGGAGAGAGGGACTCACCTGCCTTACTGTGCCAGCCAAGCAAATGTCTGTCACCTGCTTTACTGTGCCAGCCAGGCAAATGTCTGTCACCTGCCTTACTGTGCCAGCCAGGCAAATGTCTGTCACCTGCTTTACTGTGCCAGCCAGTCAAATGTCTGTCACCTGCTTTACTGTGCCAGCCAGGCAAATGTCTGTCACCTGCTTTACTGTGCCAGCCAGGCAAATGTCTCTCACCTGCTTTACTGTGCCAGCCAGGCAAATGTCTGTCACCTGCTTTACTGTGCCAGCCAGGCAAATGTCTCTCACCTGCTTTACTGTGCCAGCCCAACTTCAACTTGTTTTTGTTTACACATCATTCCCCTCAATTTGTGTCCATATAGCAAAATTGCATCCAACTCACTCCCTCTGTTTGCCCCCTTCCTTTTGCTTTGCATGCATTTCTGCTGCCTTTACATTTTCTTTCTCTCTCTCTCTCTCTCTCTCTCTCTTTCCTATACTTTCTTACCCTCTCTTTCCCATTTTCACTAGTCCTCCTTCGCTCTCCCTCCCAAAATCAATAGCATCATTAGGGGAATTAGATAAGCCTTCACTCGCTCATTGTGATTTCCTCAGTAAGAGGAGGGAGATGTGCAAATCACCTTTATAGAAATGTCACTTTGTATAAATAAGCTTGGCGGTTTGGATGAATGCGAGATCCGCTTCAGAATGCTAAACACTGGCCATGCAGTCAGTCACGGAGGAGGAAGAATTAGCTGATGTAGGAAGCATGTGTGCCCCACATTATTCTCATTATTTGATGCTGTTTTTGACTTGCTGACATCAAAGTATTTGCACACTATCTCATGAGAAAGTGGTTGTTGTAGCCCTGTTGTCTTGGGCGGCACCAGAGGCTTCCAAACGGCTCACATGTTCTCAAAGTGGGACCTGCCTCCCCTCAAAGCTTGTGATTTAGACATACGTTTTTAATTCCATTATGTGGGAGCTTCCAGCAGCAAGACGTTGTGTTTTGTTTCATTCCGCCTTTTGTTTGCTGGAAGGAAATTTGAATTAGAACAAAATGTTGTTTAAGGTCAAGGCAGACGTCAAGGAGAAGGACCTACTGTTTTAGCTATCCCATTACATGTTTGTTCAGCCTGTCTGCTAAACCTGTAGCATACGTTAACCTAATCAAATATGGCCATCATTTTCCCTGACTTTGTTTAGGAAAATTTCCATGCTTTATCCCAAGAAGGATAAGGCCTTGATATGTAATCTGGCTGCTTTAAACATTTGTCAGAATTCAATAATTGCTGTAAACAATGTGTAATCAACTTCAAAGTGCTCTGCCAAAGACCCTTATTTTCACAGATAAAAATGAGCATCTTCAGAAACACGCACACACACGCACACACACACCGCACCGCGCCTGTGTGTGTGTGTACTAATGTGAACCAGCTTGGCAATATTGAACCGCTGAATCAATTTCAAGTGTAAAAAACAGTAGTGGCTCATGCTGTTGAATCCATAAAGCCGGCCTAATTTTACAGCTCCATAAAACACCCTCCTTGCCTGAGCGCGCATTGAACAATTGATGTGCTGAAGTAGATCAGGAGTGCAATGAAGATGACGTAATGCTCCTGCTCTGACCTTCATAGCATAGAGTGTATGTATTATGTGTGTACTGTACTTAATGTGTGTGCGCATGACTTTGTGCCTGCCTGCTTGTGTGTATTTGCTGAAGAAGTGACGCGTTTACATGTGTGTCCCTGCCCATGTGGCTGTGCATGATGTCGGTTCTGCTCCCCATGCTGTCCATCATGAGTGAAGCGCTTAAAGACGCCTCTGCACTTCTACTCAACAACTGAGTGAAATGTAGGAATGAACAGAGAGACGTGCACCTCTGGTCCATGTGTGTGCTCATGTTCTGGACGGTCCATGTGTGTGCTCATGTTCTGGCAGTCTGTGCACCTCTGGTCCATGTGTGTGCTCATGTTCTGGCAGTCTGTGCACCTCTGGTCCATGTGTGTGCTCATGTTCTGGCAGTCTGTGCACCTCTGGTCCATGTGTGTGCTCATGTTCTGAATGAACAGAGAGACGTGCACCTCTGGTCCGTGTGTGTGCTCATGTTCTGAATGAACAGAGAGACGTGCACCTCTGGTCCGTGTGTGTGCTCATGTTCTGAATGAACAGAGAGACGTGCACCTCTGGCCCGTGTGTGTGCTCATGTTCTGAATGAACAGAGAGACGTGCACCTCTGGTCCGTGTGTGTGCTCATGTTCTGAATGAACAGAGAGACGTGCACCTCTGGTCCATGTGTGTGCTCATGTTCTGAATGAACAGAGAGACGTGCACCTCTGGTCCGTGTGTGTGCTCATGTTCTGAATGAACAGAGAGACGTGCACCTCTGGTCCGTGTGTGTGCTCATGTTCTGAATGAACAGAGAGACGTGCACCTCTGGTCCGTGTGTGTGCTCATGTTCTGAATGAACAGAGAGACGTGCACCTCTGGTCCATGTGTGTGCTCATGTTCTGAATGAACAGAGAGACGTGCACCTCTGGTCCGTGTGTGTGCTCATGTTCTGAATGAACAGAGAGACGTGCACCTCTGGTCCGTGTGTGTGCTCATGTTCTGAATGAACAGAGAGACGTGCACCTCTGGTCCGTGTGTGTGCTCATGTTCTGAATGAACAGAGAGACGTGCACCTCTAGTCCGTGTGTGTGCTCATGTTCTGAATGAACAGAGAGACGTGCACCTCTGGTCCATGTGTGTGCTCATGTTCTGAATGAACAGAGAGACGTGCACCTCTGGTCCGTGTGTGTGCTCATGTTCTGAATGAACAGAGAGACGTGCACCTCTGGTCCATGTGTGTGCTCATGTTCTGAATGAACAGAGAGACGTGCACCTCTGGTCCATGTGTGTGCTCATGTTCTGGCAGTCTGATACAACATGTGAGGTGCAGCTGTACAAGTATTGTTCTCGCTGATATCATACGTCAATCCATCTGAAAGTGCGTCAGCTGGAATAAATGGTTTTGGTCCTGGGTGATTCTGGGCCCTTTTTAGTTTCAAAGGAGGTTTGATGCAGTTCAGGCTTTGTCAATCAGAGCAGTGAGCAGGTTGAGCGGCTTGCCAGAGACCAGCGAAAGACTTCAGACCTGGAATCTTCCCCCAGCTAAAGGATTATTTTCCTTTCATTAGTGTTAAAGTAGCATTGAGCCTGTTCTACTTGAGCTGAATGAAAATGACTGTATATGAGGGCAAGCCAGATCCTTGGCTACCCCTGCCATGTTCCCCACTGCAGCCACTTATGAATAATCTATCCCACGCATGTGTTTAGCCATTAATTAAAGATAAGGCCTCTCCAATTAAAATGGCGGTGGGATGACATCACTGGTGCGGGGACACAAATCTGCTTTCAATCGGAGGTCAGAGGAAGTGAACGAGGCATTCCCTTCACACCTCTGCAGCAGCAGGCAGTCATACCCGCTGCTCTAACTCCACCTGACATCTTTTATAAAAGCACTATTCTGTGTGTTTTCAGAGCAGGGAGGAAGCATATCAAATCTGTTGCTGCTAACAGAGGAAGTGATTTCACAAGCCCTGGCCCACTCACTTTTATGGGAAAAAGGCTAGCTTTGTCCACACAAAGCTCCAAGTGATTCTCAGCAGCGGCTTCAATTGCACACAGACACACACACACACACACACACACACACACACACACACACACACACACACACACACACACACACACACACACACACACACACACACACACACACACACACACACACACAAACCTCCCAGTGATTTTTAGCAGCAGCAGCAACTTCAGTCGTGCACAGAAGAGGATCCAAGGCACATTTCTCAGTAGATCCATTGCAGATGTACCTACCTTATGAAGGAAGCCAGTGAGAAGTCGATGTCTTTAAAACGCCGCTGAATTACTGTCCCTATTATCCAGGAATGCTCCGTGTTTAGAGCTACCTGCAAGAGAAGAGCACCGTTAAAGCTAAGCAGACCAGGGAAAGTGTGTGTGTGTGTGTGTGTGTGTGTGTGTGTGTGTGTGTGTGTGTGTGTGTGTGTGTGTGTGTGTGTGTGCACGCGCGCGTGCGCGTGCCCGTGCGTGCCCGTGCATGCACGTGTGTGAATGTGTGTGTGTGCGTGTGTCTGTGCGCATGCGTGCTTATGCGTGTTTTAACGCTAAGCAGAACAGAAGCAGTGGGAATGAGGAGGACATCTGTGTGTCCGTTAGCAGGGACAAACTGCAGAGCTCTTCATAGACTGAAATCTACGGTTGGAGTAGCTTCAACATTCTGACTGATGAACAGCCAAGGATATGTGTGTAGCTTTAATCATTGCTCAGGATTGTTATGATGCATTAATAAATGGATCGCTATCCCATATTTGATTATAAAAGTGTGTTTTTACGATCCAATGATTCATGGTTTAATGTGGTGGGGGAAAAGAGCAGCTTAATGTGGATAATCACTGGTATGTGTAAATCCCATGAAATACACGTTGAATTAAGCCAAATGAAATATCTGCTCAATCTTCACAACTGACAGATGGCTTCTTTGCAACAGCTGATGCAAGCTCCAACAGCGTTTGAATTAGTGCATGATGAGCCTAGAAACGGCACAGAAAACACGTGTTAGCCAGTGTCTTCAGAGCAACACGTCTTAATACTGGCTGTGTTTATAACAATATAGCTCCTCTGACATGTAAACGCCATGCGAGATAAATTACTCCCGCAATTAAGATGTTGAAATCAAAGTGCAAACACTGCCTTTTGGTATACACCATGTCACTGTAAACACACAGCCTTTTTCTATAGTGCTCTCCTCCACTCCTTACTATCTTATAGCACTGTCATGAGGGTGCTATGAGCTCCAGCTACATCCTGCTTGTTCTGTATATACAAGTAATAGTTTCCTCCTAAGATCTTGTGTAAATATGATATAATTGGTCGAGTATGAGTGTCTTTAAAGTGCAATCAGCCTAATGAATAACAGGCTTCTGTTGGGAGAAGCAGTGCATATGAGTAATGCAGTATGGCTCAAAGAACAGAGATTATTGAGCTTTCTCATGTGGACATGACAGTGCACCACAGCTTAGACACAAAGCAGGCAAGTTGACATGTTTTCTTCAGTGTGAATGAAGCCAGTGAGAGAAAAGGAACTACAGACTGAAATCACTGTCTTCTTGTCTTGTGTTAAGTCTTTTCTTCAATGTGAATGAAGCCAGTGAGAGAAAAGGAACTACAGACTGAAATCACTGTCTTCTTGTCTTGTGTTAAGTCTTTTCTTTAGTGTGAATGAAGCCAGTGAGAGAAAAGGAACTACAGACTGAAGTCACTGTCTTCTTGTCTTGTGTTAAGTCTTTTCTTCAGTGTGAATGAAGCCAGTGAGAGAAAAGGAACTACAGACTGAAATCACTGTCTTCTTGTCTTGTGTTAAGTCTTTTCTTTAGTGTGAATGAAGCCAGTGAGAGAAAAGGAACTACAGACTGAAATCACTGTCTTCTTGTCTTGTGTTAAGTCTTTTCTTCAATGTGAATGAAGCCAGTGAGAGAAAAGGAACTACAGACTGAAATCACTGTCTTCTTGTCTTGTGTTAAGTCTTTTCTTCAATGTGAATGAAGCCAGTGAGAGAAAAGGAACTACAGACTGAAATCACTGTCTTCTTGTCTTGTGTTAAGTCTTTTCTTTAGTGTGAATGAAGCCAGTGAGAGAAAAGGAACTACAGACTGAAGTCACTGTCTTCTTGTCTTGTGTTAAGTCTTTTCTTCAGTGTGAATGAAGCCAGTGAGAGAAAAGGAACTACAGACTGAAATCACTGTCTTCTTGTCTTGTGTTAAGTCTTTTCTTTAGTGTGAATGAAGCCAGTGAGAGAAAAGGAACTACAGACTGAAGTCACTGTCTTCTTGTCTTGTGTTAAGTCTTTTCTTTAGTGTGAATGAAGCCAGTGAGAGAAAAGGAACTACAGACTGAAGTCACTGTCTTCTTGTCTTGTGTTAAGTCTTTTCTTCAGTGTGAATGAAGCCAGTGAGAGAAAAGGAACTACAGACTGAAATCACTGTCTTCTTGTCTTGTGTTAAGTCTTTTCTTTAGTGTGAATGAAGCCAGTGAGAGAAAAGGAACTACAGACTGAAGTCACTGTCTTCTTGTCTTGTGTTAAGTCTTTTCTTCAGTGTGAATGAAGCCAGTGAGAGAAAAGGAACTACAGACTGAAATCACTGTCTTCTTGTCTTGTGTTAAGTCTTTTCTTTAGTGTGAATGAAGCCAGTGAGAGAAAAGGAACTACAGACTGAAATCACTGTCTTCTTGTCTTGTGTTAAGTCTTTTCTTTAGTGTGAATGAAGCCAGTGAGAGAAAAGGAACTACAGACTGAAGTCACTGTCTTCTTGTCTTGTGTTAAGTCTTTTCTTCAGTGTGAATGAAGCCAGTGAGAGAAAAGGAACTACAGACTGAAGTCACTGTCTTCTTGTCTTGTGTTAAGTCTTTTCTTCAGTGTGAATGAAGCCAGTGAGAGAAAAGGAACTACAGACTGAAATCGCTGTTGTCTTGTCTTGTGTTAAGTCGCAGTACTTGGAATAAAAACACCCACATGCAAGAAGCTACCCACTGCCAATTGGTGACAAATTTGGATCATTGTTGCAGCTTTGTTGACTTGGATATTTTGCTTGATTTGTCAGTGTATTTGACTCGTGTTGAAATGCTCCAGTCATCAAAAAAATAATTTTAGTAGCAGCAGTATAAAAACCCGAGTGACTGGGTCTTATATTCTGCTGACTCGCCATGTTCCACGACATCATTTTCCCCTCTCACTCCGAGGGCTGCTCAGCGTTCTAATTTCGAGCCTTAATTGCTATAATTGGTAGATGCAAATTAACAGCAATTGGACTTGACTGGGGTCATAAATCCACAGCTCAGAAGTTGCTGAGATTTTGGCAATTCGGAGTGGACCACCGTCGGCAGGGGCGCTTAACTTACTAAGTAATTGCAAGTTTCATGAATCATGATGCTTATGAATTCCCCCACGACGCACACACAGACCCAGTGGGACTCTGATTTAAGCCGGTGAGACTCGTAGTGAGCCAATGGAGAAGCTGCTACGCAGCTTAGCGCTCTCCACAACAGAAATAGCATTGAAGGGGCTGCTGGGTGCTGATGGTGGTTGGCTAATGACATTTGGAGCCACAGAGAAAGAATATTGCAACCTCAATTGAACACTGGCTTCTTTTTTAGAATTCATGGCTGAATGATATATTTGATGCCGGCCACGCAAAAACACTTTGCCTCATGGATATATGACTTTAGAGTTTGAGCAAAGTGGTACAGACCCCACCACAAAATGAAATGACACAGCAAAGAAGACATGCACCGTTAGCATTTCATGTAGCATGTGTTCTTTCAGTTCAAATATACAGTAGTTGGAGTCCGCTCAGAACAAATAACACACAACACCCATGAAATATAGCACATCTGTGTACAGAGTTAATTTAGCTTGACTTGGCCGAATTACGCCTGAGATCTCAATGAAACTTCTACTCAGTATGTATGTTCTACCAGGAGAGCAGAAACAGAGGGCCCCAACGTACTTACACACACACACACACACACACACACACACACACACACACACACACACACACACACACACGTTCACAGACGCGCCTGCCTCTGTCGAACGTGTAAGCAGACATGTATTGCATGTGATTGTTGGGGAAATGGAGTGAAAAACAGGTCCGGGGTTGCAGGTTCAGGTTGCGGGTTTCAGAGTGACGAGATCCAGAAGCCGGTGGGCTTGGTATTACCCTGGTGCTTCCTGCCCCCGTGGCCCGGGGCAGGGGTGTGGGGGTGGGGGTTGTGGGAGTGAGGGAGGGAGGGGGGGGATTGTGGGAGTGAGGGAGGGGGGGGAGGTTGAGAGAGGAAGGAGGGAGGCCTGTTAAAGCCAGGGGGCACGATACTACACCCTGCCCCACAGGAGTACCTCTGGAGGGGGGTTGAACGCAGCCCACGGCTCCCACAGTCCTACCATCGGCACCTTCAGCCTCACTCCAGATCCACTCCCACTGCGGTTTGTTTTACAACCCTGAACCACAGTTAACCTTCTAAACCTCAGCATGGTAATCGAGGTCTCCCAACTACCTTGCGCGTGTGTGTTTGCGTGCGCGCGCGTGTGTGTGTGTGTGTGTGTGTGTGTGTGCGTGTGCGTGCGCGCATGTGTGTTGTCTATTTGTGGTTTATCAGTATGTGTGTCTGCGTGTGTTATCTAATGTGTATGTTAGCTAATGTGTTATACATGTGCCCAGACGGTCCGTCCATGAATCCTACACACAGTCCCAGATCTGCTGTACGTTAAGCAACCAATCCTCCCACACGTCTACTTAATAACACAAATGATGATTGATGCTATGCCCAGCACGTGCATGGACCCAAAGAATGCTAAACAGAGAACACAACTTGCAATTAATTGCCGATTTGTAAATTTGTCTGCATATTTTCTGTTCAAGGGAATTTGGAAAAAAAAAAATTCTCTGTGATGAAGTACCAGTGAATAGCTGTCTCTAAGTCCTGCATTCTAGAGGCATATCACTGCCATGTCTTCACTATTTTCTCTGCATTTTCCCACTGGAGGGCTTGAATTAGATGGAGGGTTTGAGTTTGAGCCATCATAATTTTGGATTGGAGCCCTCATATTTCTGCTCTGATGCGAAATCGGCCCAGTGGCTTTTCAGACTCAAATTGGGTTTAAACTGTGTCAGAAGAAGGAGAAATGTTTTTTAAAATAATAGCCATGAATGCCATGAAACAGAACTTTCTTACTGCTGAGCTTTTGATCCATTTTTATAAATAGCAGAATTTTGTCGTAAAAAATAATGTTTCTGCCATCTTTTCCTGCAATTAAAATAAGGTTTGGCTCAGGAACAAGGGGCAAGCTAAGTACTTGTGTTTGAGAAAAATGTCTCTCTCGCTCTCACCCTCACCCTCGCTCCTTCCTCCCTCATCTGTGAGAGCATATGTCATTTATGACTTGTTATTTTCATTTTCTCTCTCGTTTTGCACGTGGCAGCGGCAGGCAGATGTCTGATAATGGCATGTGAGAGCCAGCAGAACAGAAGGGTGTGTTCCACCTGCCCCGCTCTGCCCCCAGTGGGCAGAGTGAGCGCCGTGCTTTCCCAAGACATTCTCTGAGTCCTCTTGGCCGAGTGGTGTGGTCTTCACATGACCAATCAAACATGTCAAAGCGCCAGTGTTTTTCCCCCCGCATGTACAACAAGAAAATCTGCCTTCAATTATTATTGCACCCAGAGGGGAACTTCCAAAATTCCTCCCCTCCTCATTTGTCAGAAATGAAGCTCTCTCGTTTCCTGCGATTGGCTGAAATATGTCTTTTGATATTAAATCACGCCGGGTTTCCACTGGCTGCATGACCAAGACAAATGTTTATCATATTTATTTATGTCATTGGAGATGACCCTGCCGCTCAGCAATGCGGAGACTTGGCTGCAGACCCCCATGTTATGTTGATTATGAGTAAGAGAGTCTCCTAAATAAGCTGAAGTTAGGAGATAATTTGGAAAGCACATGAGGTAACTGTGGTTTGTTTAATGTGAAAAATACAGTTTGGGGTTGGGGAGGGTGATGGAGGTACTGTTACAAAAGGCCTAATGAATCTAGACGGACACATCCCACCCAAACCTTACAGGGTTCTTGGTTTGACTTATACCATACTCTGTTGATACATGTGCTTCCAAATGTTGATTAAGGATCTGTTTCACTTGTTTGTATGTCAACAAATCCAGCTAAATCAGTTCTACACCTCTGATCTCCCATTGCCGTTGTTTTTCTACTTGGTGCTCATTGTCATAACATCACGCTCTGGTAGAGGCCTTCCCAGTGTGGCTAAGGGAGGGAAACGCTATATGAAAATTGCCATTGACGTTGCCGAAACAAATAAAACCACTCATGCCGTCGCTACATCTGTAGCCATTTTAAGCCCTTATTTATACCGTTTAAGCTCTCATTTGAATTCACCAGCACAAATAAACATATCATAACGAAGCGAAGGCCGTGATGTCATATGCAGATGTTGAATTTTGATTATTCCTTTTGCCTCGTGAATTCGTCAGGATCTTGTCTCTCAAAGGCAAAATAGATGACATCATGGTTCCTTGGCGCTGATGGGATGATGTTTGCTCACTTGACTGTAGCACTGGAACTAAAGAGACAGCGCTGCCCACGCTGACATATCTCTACATCTCCTCTAGCATGTGAAAGGTTGTGTATACTGTAACAGGCCTGTGTTCCTGGAGAGAGAGAGAGGCAGTGAGGGCCCCAGTCTCCAGACTACTGTGCCATCCTGCCGGCTCTTAAACAATGTTTACTGCTGATGATAAGCTGGCATAAAGCAGAACTTTTTAAAAGGCAAATGATTTCACCTGAGGCCTGCAAGGTTCTTTCTCTGAGTTTGGGTATGTGAGTGTCTCCCATAGGCTTTCATTTAGCCATAAATCAGCCTGGAAGGAACTGGGCCTAATAAAGCACTGACTGGTGCCAGCACCTCTGAGTATAACAGACTACCTGCTCTACTGCTGGAGCTGTACTGTGTAATGTACTTTATTGTAATTGACTATATAAAGAACAGCCTGAGCCAGACACCATAAAGAGAACATGTTCATGTTTTGTACATTTAGGGTTGTACTGTTTAGCTTGTTGCGACTTGTACTCAAACACCACACGTACTGTGCATGTAAGCAAAAAAGACAAAGACAAAAGTAACTTCTTACTAATGTACACAACTAAAACCTTATTCAGTTTTCCCTGTTAGTTACCTCTGATAGGCAGTGGACCTGCTGATGTCCTCACCTAAATTCTCATTCTCTATCATCATTGATCTCTTCCAGAGAATTAGTGCTTAACCTGTGCTTTCCTAGAATTACTACAAAACTAATATACGGTAATGAATACTCCAAATCACCTTTTCTCTCTCTCCCCACTAGACGTGCGTTGAACCTGGGCATCCTGCGCGACCCGGGTTCAGAGGTGGAGGACCGTCAGTACCAGCTCGACCTCCAGTCCATCAACATTGGCACGGCCCAGTGGGAGCAGCTCAAGCCGGAGAAGGAGGGAGCGAAAGGCGGGGTGTCCGCGGACACCGAGAGGAGCTCCCAGAACCCGGCGCTGGAGTGGAACATGGCCAGCAGGTTGGGCTTCTGCGGTGGCTGCACACAAACTAGCACATTTCAATGACAGCCACAAACACTTTTATGGTCCCATTCACTTCCTCCAGCTCTATCATCAAGATTTACAGTGTGTGATTTTGTTGTTCCAAAATTGGACATACTGTAGGTACCAATCAGATAATTATCACAATGGTCTTGAATCTCCAACTCCTCTTTGGTGATTGGTATAGATTTAACAAGGAAAATTAATAAGGGATAATAACCTATTTACCTGGATTAACCCTGTCAGTGTGCTTCGTGAAAAGAGGAAGTGTGCCTAATCTTTTTATCAGATGCACTTTGTCTTGATATTAGCTCTGGTCCCAGCTAATTATTTTAAGACTGATGCGTTTTGAGAAAGAAAAGGGAGGCTTGTTCGTCAAAGGGCCTTTTTGTGTGGAGTTTGCCTGTTCTCCCCGTGCCCCCTCGGGGTTTCCTTCATATAGGAACCCCTCACCAAAACATGCAATATCCTGGTCGCTGAAGTGGTGCCTCCTCTGGTCGTTCGGGGCGCCTGCTCGGAGGCAGGGGAACTCGTTGGAATTGCGTGATCCTCCCATGTGCTATGTCCTACCGGTGAAGCTTCCCCTGTCAGGTGAAAAGAAGCGGCTGGCTACTGCCCATGTCTCGGAGGAAGCATGGAGCCAGTTTCGGGGGGGGGGAGGCTGGATTTCACCCATTCTCCTGTATTTGTGTGACACAAAATGTGGTCCAAATTTAGGCTTGCTCACCTTACAGTTTCAGTAAGAAACTTGTGTAACGGGCTCAGTTCTCAAAATAGAATCAAGCTCGCGTCTAGACAAACCAGACCCGCTACAACATCAACAGAACGACTTTGCACAAGTTATCACACAAGAAGTCAAACAAACAGGAGTTGGCTTACCTGGGACTGGCCGGGGCGATGACAGATCACGTCAATGGACAGCTCAAGCCTGGGTGTGGAGACTAGCTACAACCAGCCTCCTCTCATAAGACGCTATTAGAAAAAAGTATCACACACACTCGCACCCATACGTGAAAATAAATGAAAGACTCTAGAGAACAGCAGTGACAGAGACTATGTGGCTTGCTTCATCTAGCACTGGGAGAGAGGGAATGGCAGCGGAAATGCCACGACATATATCCTATCTAAAGCCAACTCCCACTTCCTGGGTGATAATCTTGTGCAATCATAAATCACTTCACAAATTAAACAGGGGGTATCTGACACACATCTCGACCTGTGACACTTGTCTATCCAACAATAAATGGTCATTTATTTATATCATGCTTTTCTAGTCTACCACTCAAAGCACTTTACAACACATGCCTACATTTACCCGTTCACACACACATTGATAGACTGATGGCGGCAAGCTACAGTACCACGCAGGCACAGCCATCGAGAGCAATTTGGGGTTCAGTGTCTTGCCCAAGGACACTTCGACATGCGGACTGGAGGAGCCGGGGATTGAACCACCGACCTTCTGATTAGTGGTGGACGACCCACTCTACCTCCTGAGCCACAGCCACCCCACAATATAAAATGGCATATCAGCAACACCTCATTAACCGAATGCCTTGAAGGTTCATCCAACCCCATTTCTGTCTTGTTGCTGGGAGTCATTCATTAAGACCTCAAATATCCATTATCTATCTTCTGTGTTAACATGTATCACTGTGTCAGGTGCTACAGTGTGTGTGTGTGTGTGTGTGTGTGTGTGTGTGTGTGTGTGTGTGTGTGTGTGTGTGATCTGCTGTGAACGTCCCATATTTCATCTGCTCACACTTGATGTGGGAGCAGCGTATAGTTATTGAGTTAGCTCCCTCTCATGGAGCCTCTCCATGCACAGTCATAATTACAAACCCTGTCATTTTTTTATAGACTCGGGAGCTAAAACAAGCACTAGTGTAACGGCCTGTTTGGCCCCACGTCCTTTTTTTTCCGCTCATGTTTTGAGAGGGAACAGGCCCAAAAATCACAGAATCACAGGCAAGGAGTCCACATTTGTTCCCTGTCAACTAAAAATAAGCCTAGTGGAAGAATGCAGCGCCGCGCAAAATCAACACGGCCTGATTGAGACTGAGCGCGCTCGGGTCATCAGGGCTTTGAGCGGGCCTGGCGGAGAATTCACGCACATCTCACACACACAAACGCACTCTCATCACACACTCATCACCAACTCTGATATGTTCTTTGTGGCTTATGCACACTCCATATACACACGTACAAATACACCCCCCCCCCCCCCACACACACACACACACACACTAAAGGTTGGCTTTTTGCAGCTAGCTCTCTACAGTCTCAGTCTCTGAAACAGCTGAGGTCAAGGCTGTTTCAGAGAGAGCCCCTTCACTGTGTGAGTCTATTGAGCCTTGCCAGGAAACAGCGAGACTGCCTGCTTCTGCTGCTGCTGCTTCTGCTGCTGCTTCTGCTGCTGCTGCTGCTGCTTCTGCTCCTGCTGCTTCTGCTGCTGCTTCTCCTGCTGCTGCTGCTGCTGCTGCTTCTCCTGCTGCTGCTTCTGCTGCTGCTTCTCCTGCTGCTGCTGCTGCTTCTGCTCCTGCTGCTTCTGCTGCTGCTTCTCCTGCTGCTGCTTCTGCTGCTGCTTCTGCTGCTGCTGCTGCTGCTTCTGCTGCTGCTGCTGCTGCTTCTGCTCCTGCTGCTTCTGCTGCTGCTGCTTCTGCTGCTGCTGCTGCTGCTGCTTCTGCTCCTGCTGCTTCTGCTGCTGCTTCTCCTGCTGCTGCTTCTCCTGCTGCTGCTTCTCCTGCTGCTTCTCCTGCTGCTGCTGCTTCTCCTGCTGCTGCTGCTTCTCCTGCTGCTGCTGCTTCTCCTGCTGCTGCTGCTTCTGCTGCTGCTTCTCCTGCTGCTGCTGCTGCTTCTCCTGCTTCTGCTGCTTCTCCTGCTGCTTCTCCTGCTGCTGCTGCTGCTTCTCCTGCTTCTGCTGCTTCTCCTGCTGCTTCTCCTGCTGCTGCTGCTGCTGCTTCTCCTGCTGCTGCTGCTTCTGCTGCTGCTTCTCCTGCTGCTTCTCCTGCTGCTTCTCCTGCTTCTGCTCCTGCTGCTGCTTCTCCTGCTGCTGCTGCTTCTGCTGCTGCTTCTGCTGCTGCTTCTCCTGCTGCTTCTCCTGCTTCTGCTCCTGCTGCTGCTTCTCCTGCTGCTTCTCCTGCTCCTGCTGCTCCTGCTGTTGCTGCTGCTGCTTCTGCTGCTTCTCCTGCTTCTGCTGCTGCTTCTGCTCCTGCTGCTGCTGCTTCTGCTGCTGCTTCTGCTCCTGCTGCTGCTGCTTCTCCTGCTGCTTCTCCTGCTTCTGCTGCTGCTTCTGCTCCTGCTGCTGCTGCTTCTGCTCCTGCTGAGCCCAGAGCTCAGACCTGCCATCAGACCCTTTATTATTACAACAATTCAAGACTGTCTTTTTCTTCCTCTCTTCTTATTTGTGTTTTCTTTTTCATCAGTCTCTCTACCACAGTTCATCTATCTCGCTGTTTCTGTTTCTCTCCTGCCCGCCTAAGTAAGTTGAGTAACTACCTCCTAGGTCAAGCAAAGACGGCCATTTAGGAATAGGAAACATACGGTGGAATTAGGCCAATGTCAGGATGTGGATGAGGTGTTTAGGAGTCTTGTGAGAGCTAAGATAAAAGTGATGTTTTCCAGCTGCAAAGCATTGAGACATCTCGTTGCGTCTTGGCTCTGTGTCTCTTTTGTTTTGTGTCTTTTATTTGATGCTTTCAGCCAGATCGACTAGGGATTGAGTGTCTTGCTCGAGGACATTTCAACAGGTCAGAGGATTGAACCCGTACAGTTTTGTATTGGGACAGTCTCTAACCACTAGACCACCCTGCTGTCTCTCCTTTTGACGCTCCCTCTCCCCAGTAGTTTTGGCCATCCATCCAAAAATCCTTGTACTGACTTACTCTAAGCATGGCAGCCAGGATCTGTTGTAAAACATCCCTTTTTAGTAGCAGTCTTGGACCTATGTTGTAGTCTTACACTCTGCCTGGCCATCCTACTACTAAGTCTGACTATTGGGCTACTGGGGCTCGGTCCACTTGCATTCTTTCTTTCTTACTCTCTTCTCTCTCTGGATGAGAATGAGGCTGTTGGGGCCGAGTGCTGACAAGCTGAGACCGGATTGTCTGAACGGGCAATGAGGTGAGATTTTGGGCTCACACTTTGGGCTCCGTAAGATGTTGAGTGTCTTTTGAGCCGACTCAACTTTCTTTTGAAACGCTCGTGGGTCTGGATTTCTATTCAGACATTGATTGCAGCATGACCTAACATGTACTGTAACTAAACAGTAAACATGTGGTACCCACTGGACAGATGCACACTATTGTTCAGGCCGTTATTGAAAATAAGAATTTGTTCTTAATTAACTTGCCTGTTTAAATAAAGGTTGATGATGATGATTCAGTTGTTTTTTAGACCAGTGGTTCTCAAATGGGGGTCCGGGGACCCCCAGGGGTCCTTGGCACTTTGCCAGGGGATCCGCGAAAAGTTTTCAGGAAAATATATATATACAGTATATATATTTTTGCAAAAGCTTCATATTTCAATGAAAATATTTTATGCTTTTTAATCTAAAATGCTTCATGGATTATATTCTAATCTAAGACACTAAAGAGACAAATTTTAGACACCTAGTAACTCTCAGCGCAGATTCCTGTTTTCTTGCCTTTTCTCTGTCATTTTCTGTTTGCGTTTTGCTTCCTGATGACTAAGGGCAACAACAGTGAGTGCATTAGTCTCTGTGTGCTCACGCTGCAGAGGTTCAGGGTTATTGTTTTAGTCGAGGTCTTGGCAGCGACAGTTGGTGTTTAACTGCCTTGTAAGTTAACTCACCCTCACTGACCGGCAGCTGCCAAACCAACCATTCAAGGTGGCTGTGGTTGCTTCCTCGTTCCCGTCTCTCCGGGCCGTGGAAGGCGCAGCACTGGAGGCTCTGTGCTGCACTGTATACCCCAGCCTCAGCCACTACCACAACCCAGCCATAATTAAACATGGGATTTAGAATGTTCCAACAAGGAAAGGGGAGTCAAGTTCACGGCTTTATTTGCCTGTCGCCATCACCCACAGAAACACACCGCCTCGGCTGTAACAAGTTTTGACACACACCACTTCCAAGGTTCACACCTTTCCCTCCTTCCACCATCTCTCCCCTCCCTCCACCATCTCTCCCCTCCCTCCACCATCTCTCCCCTCCTTCCACCATCTCTCCCCTCCCTCCACCATCTCTCCCCTCCTTCCACCATCTCTCCCCTCCCTCCACCATCTCTCCCCTCCCTCCACCATCTCTCCCCTCCTTCCACCATCTCTCCCCTCCTTCCACCATCTTTCCACCATCTCTCCCCTCCCTCCACCATCTCTCCCCTCCCTCCACCATCTCTCCCCTCCCTCCACCATCTCTCCCCTCCTTCCACCATCTCTCCCCTCCCTCCACCATCTCTCCCCTCCTTCCACCATCTCTCCCCTCCTTCCACCATCTCTCCCCTCCCTCCACCATCTCTCCCCTCCTTCCACCATCTCTCCCCTCCTTCCACCATCTCTCCCCTCCTTCCACCATCTCTCCCCTCCTTCCACCATCTCTCCCCTCCCTCCACCATCTCTCCCCTCCCTCCACCATCTCTCCCCTCCCTCCTTCCACCATCTCTCCCCTCCCTCCACCATCTCTCCCCTCCTTCCACCATCTCTCCCCTCCTTCCACCATCTCTCCCCTCCCTCCGCCACTCCAGCGTTGGTCTTGTGGCGTGATCGCTCTCCTTTTTGTTTTGGAGGGGTTCAATTCCCGTAGTGGTGGATCGGGGAGCGGGGAGCGGGCTCGGCCGGCTTCCTGAGGTCTTTGAGAGGAAATTCCAGCACCGTGGGTCCGCTGACAGGATCTGTCCTCGTCGCAGCGTATGGTTCCAGGCTAGGAAAGACCCCAGTGTCAGGGAGCTGTGAACTCCCTCCACCTCCCCTCCTCTCGTCGACCTGGGGCTCTCTCTCTCTGTCCGTGTCACTGAATTTCCCACTTACTGTTCACAGCGTTCAGCTTTGTATGAATCATAAGGTCTCTGCACACTCACTCGAAATATTCTCCCCATCTTTTGTTGTTTACACCACACCCATTCAGAGATGTGCACAAGCATATACAGTATGTACATGCAGAAATAATTATATGTGCGTAGGCACACATGTACACGTGTATTGACCACAGATGCATGAGTAAATGCACACATACTGTATGGTCCTGGTGGCTCACCTGGTAGAACGCGTACCACAAAGCTGCTTAGTCCTTCACACGGCCGACCGGGGTTCGAATCCCACCCGTGGTCCTTTGCCGCATGTCATCTCCTCTCTCTCTCCCCACCTTTCCTGTCTGCCCACTGTGCTATCTAATAAAGGCAAAAAAGCACACATACAGTACACACAAACACGCACAGTCACAAATCCCCAGCCAAATCCTTCCATGGGGGGGCTTTCCATGCAAGGCTCCGCGGCCCAGTCTGAGGCCCCATATCAGTGGTAAGGTGAGCCGCACGCCTCCTTGCCTTACTGGTGAATGATAGCACCTGTCTCCTGCAACGGGACACTCAGTGTTTCACTCCCTGTCTGAGGGGAGATTAGCCAACACCAATCGGCCACTCACACATGACTTGATCTGTGAATTAGGCCTCTCTCAAACCCTCTCTGAAAAGAAATGTGTCTGGGAATAATCCCTTAAGGGCACCGGTAATGCACATTTGTGTAGCAGAAGTGAATATGATATTGGTTCTGGTGAAGTACTGTACTCCAGGCCACCTAGAAACAGGGTCTTTTCTAATCCTGGCCAACTATAAATATTGGAAGCCGTGCCGCTTGATTGTTTTAATAGCAGCAGATGTGGCAATTAACACCACCTTATAAAGCCCACTTGTATATTTGTTTTAGTGCTAACAAATGTTCCCACAAATATGACTTGATTGTGGGAATGAACATTAGTGAAATGGAGAGAGTTGATGTGAGAAGGTCTCAGTTTGAGCTTGTGTATACAATTAAGGGGTGTTCCCAATTGAGACTTGTCAAATAACGTCTCACTCTGTCTCTGTAACCATATTCAAGCTTCCAGCTAAAATGTGTTAGACCAGAAATTTGAAATGCCCAGTTATGGAAATATTTCACAAGTCTGGCCTGCAAGGGAAAATCGATTTTGAAGTCTGTTATTTGGATTTCAGCTATTCCACCCTACTGGTTTGAATTTTGAAAAACCAGAGCAAGTTTGAAATGTGTGTCTGCTTGTCAGCTAGGGGCATAACAATAGCTCAGTTGTGAACGTTTTGCGGTTTTGACTGTGTTGTGTTGACTTGTCATTCTTAGGCAGATGGGACAGTCTTACAGAGATTTTACAACTGGTAACCATAACAAGTTATTAGTAAATAGAAGTGGGTGAATTTTAGTGAATAAGTGGTCCCTTATGGTTGTTGTTACTGTTGAAGGATAACGCTGGAAACGCTGTGACATTGGGATTATATTTTGTATCCTATAATGTAATTATGTCGTTACTTGCATTTTCAGTGAAAGTGAAAATACCTATTAAATGAACATAAAGTACATTATGGTACACATAAAACTGAACAGTTCATTTCAATGTAAATATCCCCATTAGTAGAACCTTGATTACAGTCCCCATCTGCAATTGTTTGCAAAGGTTTTTCCCAAAATGGTAATGGTAAAATACAAGTGATTGAGCCTTGCTGATGATGAAGTACTGTATATGCTAACTTACAGGGGTGGCCAAACTTTTTTGGTTGTGGGCCGCATACAGAAAAATATAAGGAATTGCGGGCCAAACAATATTAAGCGTGGCAGTTTTCAACCTGTTTAGACAGAAAGGAGGGGAAAACCCTTGTGCCATAAAATTTTTAATTTCCACCTAAATAAATATATGACACATAGTTTATTGATGTGCTCACCTATTACAATGGGTATTTCTGTATGTTTTCAAATCTTTTCCTGTGCCAACAGTTTAAGACAGAGATAATTTCACCAACATTCAGTATTAAAAATGTAAAAGAAATAGAAATTAATAGACCAGGTCAGGGTACTCAACTACCCAATTTTCAATGGTTTTACATGGAGAAAAAAAAATGGGAAAAAAAAAAATTGTTTTTCCGTTTCAAACTTTAAAATTGAAATAAAAAATATATACCGGTACTGTATATTTTTTTAATATATTTTTTGTGTGCTAAATTCATGGCGGGCCACTTAAAAACGGGCAGCGGGCCGCAGTTGGCCCACGGGCCGTAGTTTGGCCACCCCTGCTGCATACTGTTAGCAGCTAACTGTATGCTCCTGTGTGTGTCTCTGGCCAGTATCAGGAGGCACCAGGAGCGCCGGGCCATCCTGACTCCCATTCTGACGGACTTCTCTGTCCGGGTGACCGCCGCCCCGGCCATCATCTTCAGCAAGACTCTGCCCCCAGACAGCGGACCGGCAGAGGTCAGTACATACTCAACACAGCCTTCCATAAATCAGCATTACATCTTTTTCTTAAGATTAGTCAGATTTTCTAATAGAGTGGCGCTATTGGCAAGTGCATTGAAACAGTAAAACAGTCAACATTATAATTTGCAAGATTCTTGCTTTTCTTGATTTTGGCAACACCTTTGGGTGTTGAACAGGTTTTTACTGTGGTGTTTAACACTCAGTGTAGTCACTCGCCTAACATACTGTAATAATAAAAACACTCAATGTAGACTGCAGCTTCTGATATTTCATCTACCTTCTTATATGTATTCCAAACAAACCACTGTTGTTCCATAAACATATCACTTCTGATGCGGTAGAGGAATCAGAGACCCTTTCAAGTTGTTTAAAACTGCAAAGGTAAAAGATAAGGGGCCCTATCTTCGCAAAAGCGGTAATTTAGCGTTTGCGCTCGTTTAACAACGGGGCCAGCACAAGTGCATGCCTGTTATAAAAATATATATATATATATTTTCAGATTTTTTTTAACAATACACAAACAAAACAAACAAACAAGCTCAGTCACAGGAAAAATAAATGAATAATATATACATGTACACATACATATTATCGATGCTCAATATTGCAACATGGTGCCACCAGCTCCACAAGGTGCTTATGTGCTTGTAAAGGAGACTGTGCGTGGGAACACACACAAGGGGTCCATGAAAAACCAGCCATGCAAATCACCCGTCGCCCCTAACCTCATCAAGTAAGTTAAAAACAGGTCCCAAATAGTTGAGAATTGTTTAAGTGAGTTGGTCCTCAGGAACCTAAGTTTCTCCATCCGTATGACAGAGGTCATGTCCATCAACCATAATTGAAAAGAAGGTGAAGAGGGGGACTTCCATTCCTGCAGAATGAGTTCTTTGGCAACAGTTGTCCCCTGCGTCAGACTGTTGCACAGCTGTAGGGAAGTTCAGAGAGGACTCAGAGCAGCCGAAGATGGCGAGTTCTGCCTCCGGCTGAAGGGTTATTTTGTACGCCTTAGAGTACCAATCAAATATTTTTGCCCAGAATGCCGTTAGTAAGGGGCAGAACCAAAAGGCATGAGATAGTGTGCCCTCCGAAACCTGACACCTGGCACACAGTGGCGAGACAGAGGGGAAGATCTTGTTCAATTTATGCTTGGAGTAGTGAAGACGGTGAGCGACTTTAAATTGCATCAGCTGGTGTCTGCTATTAACTGAGCAGAGTTGAATCACAGACAAACTCCTTTCCCATATAATGTCAGATAAATCAATACCAAGTTCCCCCTGCCACTCCTCTCTGATCCTCTCAGTAGAGGCCATGATGCAATTGTCAAACAGACATACAAACCAAGAGATGAGATGCTTGGATTGAGGAGGGCTCAGAAAAACATAAAAAAAGCATGTTCATTTGGGAGCACTTCAAAGGTGCGAATCTTGGATCAAACATAATTTCTGATCTGCAAGAATCTGAGCCAGTTTGTGCCAGGCAGCTTAAACTTCCTCTTCAGTAGTTCAAAGGATGCAAAATGACCATCTATGTATAGGTATTTGATGGAAGCCAGACCCTTCTCACTCCAGGCATGGTAGCTTCTATTCGACCAAGGGGGCAAAAAAGAGTGATTGAAACAAATAGGAGTGTGGACGGAAACATCTGGTAGGCTCAAAGCCTTCCTAACTTGGTTTAGAATTCTGAGGGAGTTTCTCACAACAAAACGCATATCCTGAGAGGCCCCCGGCCTCTCTGGCTTAGAAAATAAGATTGCTGGCAGAGAGGAGTTGGCCATAAAGCTGGCCTCCATTTTCGTCCACAGGGGGGCCCCGGGTGCTAAATCCCCAGCGGTCCCCTGCCCGCCAAAACATTAGAGCCCTAACATTGGCAGCCCAGTAGTAGTGTCTAAACACTGGTGAGGCCAGCCCTCCCTCAGACTTGTGCTTTTGCAAGTGAATTTTCGAAATTCTATGATTCTTAGAATTCCAGATGTAGGACAGAATTATGGAGCCCAATTCTTTGAAAAAAGCCAATGTAAGGAAAATATGAAGATTTTGACATAGATAGAGGAAGCTGGGAAGTGAAACCATCTTGACCGAGTTTATGCGGCCAATCATGGACAATTTTCTATACATTGTTTGTGTCGTGTGTTTGTGTCTTAAAATAAAGTCACCAAAATTCAACTTAAATATTAGTTTAGGATCTCTGGGTATGGTCAAACCGAGATATGTGAGGCGGTCCTTTGCCAATTTGAATGGGAGATTTTCCAGGAAACCAGGAGTGAAGACATCAGAGAGAGGCATAAAGTCGCTCTTTGTCCAGTTAATTGTGTATCCGCATAGCCTACCGAAGGTTGTAATTAATTCTAGGAGAGGGGGGATTGATTGTTCTGAGTTATGTAGGTATAATATTATGTCGGCATACAAACTGATACGTGTCTCAATACCCTCGACCTTCAGGCTTGCAAGGCTTGGGTAAATACGTATTTCTAAGGCAAGGGGCTTGAGCGCAACGGCAACCCTGCTGGACCGAACAAAGTAATGGAAACCTGGTTGACTTATCGCCATTGGTTATAACTGAACACGTCCGACTGCCATACAGTATATTAGCTTTACCCAGGATATGAATGAGTCGCCAAACCCGAATCTGTGCAGTGACTCGAACATATAAGGCCACTCAACCTGATCAAACACCTTCTGTGTGTCGAGTGATAGAATTGCTGCACCACTAGTCTTACTGTGATCTGCATATATGGTGTTGAGGAGGCATCTGACATTAGAGAAAGAGAACCTATTCGGGATGAAGCCTGTTTGGTCAGAATCGCTGATGGATGACAAATGTTTATTTAGCCGGACAGCAAGAGTTTTAGTGATAATTTTTCTATCAAAATTCTGAAGCGCTATGGGTCTGTAGCTAGCCGGGTCTATTTCCTCCTTCCCCTTTTTCAAAATGACGGAGATGTTAGCTTCATACAGTGTTTTAGGCAAGACTTCCTCCTTCTTAGAGCTAGATGTCATTCTGGCCCGGCTGCTTTACCTGATGGGAATGATTTAATGGCAGTTAAGTTATTTCTTCCAATGTGAAATCAGAGTCTAAGTCCTCTCTGGCAGCATCACTAAGTTTGGGTGTTTCAAGAGGGTCAAAAAAAGTCATTCAAATCAGATTGAGCGGCATCACACTTAGATGAGTAGAGTTCACTGTAAAACTCCCTAAAACCATGGTTTATCTCTTTGGGGTTAGTCAGCAGGGTGGAGAGGATTGACCTGGAGGCCTGGGCGCCCTTGAGCTGCATGTCTGTTATAATTGTACTGGACATAGGCCTGCCACATGCCAAACCAGCCGGTTCAGCACAAAAATGTGGGATAGATGGCATTATCCTATCGTCAGCAGCGCGCAATTACTTTGCGCTAAGAGCTTTTTAAAAACACCTCTTACACGCTAAATACCTCGCTGCGCTTGAGCGCACCATAATCTCCGTTAATCTGCTGCTAAAATTGGGTATCGCAGATAATTCAGTGAGGCAATCAACTATAACTCACTGAGAAACTTTTATCACATCGCAAAGAGGGAAATTAATTGAGAAAACTTGTTGGACAATGGACATAGGCTATTCCCTTCACCTATCCCATAACCCGGAGGGTCGTTGGCACCACAGACGATCTGTCAATAAGCTCTCTCCATGTCTCTCTGTCCTCGGCACGAGTGAGTCCACTCTATTACGCATGGAGAGAATTACAGCATATTGCATGCCTCGCGCAAACAGCGATCGCGAGACCGGAATCTGATTGGTTTTGATTGACGTAACGCCCAGGCATTGCCTGGCCACACCTGTGAATAATTCTGGAACTAAGACCGCCCAAATCCCATTTGCGCTGGCATTTTGGGGGCTCAGATGATTTGGCACGGCTCTAATTTGCGCCTGCAGCACGTGCCGTGAACGTTTCTGCATCCCCGCCGAGAATTGCATCCCCACCATATTTCGGGGCTGTTTTAACTTAGAAAACAGGGAGGTCACGTCTACCCAGACAATTATATCACTTTTAAACAGTTACATTTTTGTATAAATCATTACAATATGCTCCCATGAGGTGGGGATGCGTTTAGTTGCTGCCGGGCGGACACTGGCGCAAGGCAGACTGCTATCTTCCCTGCCTTAAGGCACGTACAAACAGGTGCGCAAGTGCAAATAAGGAATATCGCCTGTACCAAGATAGGGCCCATTGTATCATGTCAATCGGCGACAGAAAATAAAGTTGCATATTATTGCTTTAATGAATATGTTAATATTAAAGTCTGATGATAACCACTTGTCAAGATGGTTGTTTGTTGTACACTGTAGGGATTTTCTCAAACATTCACATCAATCTGTGAATTTACTACATAGTAACATACAAGTTTTCTCTATAGAAGTATTCAATTTGTTCAGTACACACTGACCACTTGTGCCCTTTGACCATAAACTGTTAACCATGATTGCAGCCATTACTCTCCCAATCCGTTTTTCATACTGAAAATAGACATTGATTATGTGAGATGTCATATGTATTTAAGTTTTACCTCTTAACATACAGTAACTTCCTCATTAGGAAGCCCTCAGTCAGTCCACTATGTAATGGAGGCTTTTGACCCACAGAGTTCAAACCTTTCTGCTTATACAGCTGATGTTTTCTGGCATGGCTCTCTGAGACTTCCTGCCTCTTTGATGCCTCATCCGTCCACGCTAACGTGCCCCTTGACAATGCATAACAGCTAATCCATAGTTTGTGCACTGACACACACACAGACATGTGCGCGCACGCACACACACACAAACACACACACACACACACACACACACACACACACACACACACACACACACACACACACACACACACACAGGGTGATTGTAAACTCCCTGAGATGTGGGGGACGCCAGTAACAACACAAACAGAACAGGAGGACACTCATGGTAGCAATTGAACTACATACTGATTCATGCATGTGTATACTTTATTCTAACTAACATATTAATAATACAAAGGGAACAGCTATCATTATTTAGCCAATATGTAATCTCATTATGCTGACCGTAAACTATAATACCACTACTACTAATCTCACTACTATAACTAGCAATCTCGTGATCAGTGATGACATCATCACTGATGACATCATCACTGAACTTATCCTCAGCCAGGAAGGATGACATCATCACTGATGACATCACATTTCATTTCATTTCATTAGGTAATTAGGGCAATCACCTAATTAAAAAATCTGGCTCCGTCAGGTCACCCACACGGGTGCTCTTTACACCCCCTGGAAGTTTCAGCCCGATCGCACGTAAAACAGCATAGCTGTGGCCGGCCGAAATTCTGCACACACACACGGATAAGGTGGCTGCACGGTGCACAGTCGCCCAGGTGAGCAGTGAGCACGTTCACTTGCGAGGCACACTAGAAATTAGCACTACTGTACTAATGATAACTAATAGCAGTGTTTACAGAGTGCTTTACAGGCAGACATAAAAACAAGAATAGCAAATGTTGATGTTTATTGGAACTCTTGATTTTCAACAGTCTAACTGAAAGTAATATGTTTGCACAGCGGTGGTTAACATCCGTGTGTATGTAGTTATATGTTTCAGGCCTGTGCGTGCGTGTGTGTGTGTGCATGTGTGTTTCAACCCGCAGTGTTAGTGAGTGATATCCTGTTAAATGTAGCCTCCAGGGTGAGGACTGGACTGCTAGTTGTGGGTGGGACCCAGGAGAGGACGGAGTGGAAGGGGGAAGAGCAGATTTTAGATAGGGCACCGGAGAGGGGAGATAAAAAGTAAATAGAGTGAAACTTGGGAGAGAAAAGAGGGGGAAGACAAAATGTGTGAGGTCGCAAACAATCCTGATGTTGTTTTGTATTTGGTTTTCCCTGCTCCCTCCCTCCTCCCGCTCTCCCTTGTCTCTTCCTCTCTGTAGGAGGTGGTGGTGTGTGGTCACTCTCTGGAGGTGAATGTGACCAGCAGTCTGGACTTCTACCTCAGCGTTGCCCAGGTCCAGTTTCTTCAGCAGCTAGTCAGAGACAACATGGTGGGCATGGAAGCTCCTGAGAAGAGTGCTGAGGTACTGTGCTGTACACACAAATACAAGTGCAATGCACATGCATGAACTCACCTATGCCTATACAGTGCATACATACTCACAACACACTATACTGTGCATACATACTCACAACACACTATACTGTACATACATACTCACAACACACACACATAACCCTAGCATATGTATGTATTTTATACATATGCTATAGAATGTCTGATAAGTCTGGAATCATAGGGAAACTGCCAAATAACCAAGTATCACATCTGCTTGTTAGAAGACAACATGCCAAAATGAGTCAGTTTTATTACTAAATCTTTGTTGTCAGTACTGCAAGTGTTTCTATGATTCCAACTTTTTTTCTACAGCCTTTGGATTAGATTAGATTTGGTTAAACAAAACTTGAATGATTGCTGTAAGATAATTACAACATTAAATAATAGGATACAGCCAAGAAAAATATACCGTAGGATATAAACAAGAATTGAGCACTTGTCCTTATAAAAACACATAGTAAAAGTGAAGCCTGGCTATACACTGTACATGTGGAGTGTGTGAACTGTACACACACACACACACACACACACACACACACACACACACACACACACACACACACACACACACACACACACACACACACCACACACACACACACACACCTTGACATCCTGTATTTCATTATGATGAATGTCCTCTTTATTTTCACATCCTTTTTTCTACTTCTTTCTACATCTACTTTCACATGGTGGCCAAACTTACTTGACGTATGCATCAATTTACAAATCATTCCACAGGCCCATCCATGTCAGTTTCACAAAGACTCAGAATCTGAGTCAGCGCTAACCCCTAACTATCCCCTCTGACTATTTGGGGTGAATCTAACACATTTAAATATTTACTCACTCAGAGCCAGGCAGCTCGCTAATGTGGCCTTAGTTTACTGTGCTGTGCTCAGCTGCCTTCCTATTGTTTACAGGACAGGCAGCTTCCAGGCGCCATTTGCCCCGTCTGACCGCTTAATAAAGCTTTCTAATGGAACAATATAACAATATTGACCAGCTGTGGTGAGGATGAGGGGGCAGAGAGTAGGAGAGGGGATGAGGGGGCAGAGAGTAGGAGAGGGGATGGGGGGATGAGGGGGCAGAGAGTAGGAGAGGGGATGAGGAGTGATGGTGGGATGAGGGGGCAGAGAGTAGGAGAGGGGATGAGGGGGCAGAGAGTAGGAGAGGGGATGAGGAGTGATGGGGGGGATGAGGGGATGAGGAGTGATGGGGGGATGAGGGGGCAGAGAGTAGGAGAGGGGATGGGGGGATGAGGGGGCAGAGAGTAGGAGAGGGGATGAGGAGTGATGGGGGGATGAGGGGGCAGAGAGTAGGAGAGGGGTTGGGGGGATGAGGGGGCAGAGAGTAGGAGAGGGGCTAAGGAGTGATGGGGGGATGAGGGGGGGATGAAATGAAGTGAAATGACAGAGTGATTTGACTGTTATCTCCGCTTGGGTTTCTTTATGGGCTCGTGGGTACTGACGTGGAGCGACTTGCGTCAGATCCAGTAAGGGCTGCTGTAGTGTGGCCTAGTTACAGGACTTAGAATGCAGATTAGATGATATCAGTACAGTGATTGTATTGTGTTTCTGGTCACCCCCACAGACATGCTGGATCGTACACTGTACCAGAGACATTTAATATAGATAGAAACACCCCCACAGACATGCTGGATCGTACACTGTACCAGAGACATTTAATATAGATAGAAACACCCCAACTTCCAGTTACTTCCTGTATCTGTGCCACAGAGGTTTTGCCACTGCCACGCCCACTTAGGAGACTGGTCAGCAAATGAAGTTTCATACCAGTGACAGACAGCCAATTACAAGCTGATTTAGGAGACCGGAAGAGTACCATTTCTTATTATTGGTGGAGCCTGGAGTTTATTTGTTTATTAAAAAGATCCCCATTAGCTGACACCTACACACACGAGCAGGTTCTCATTCCAAAGCACCTACAGCATCAATAAGGTCAACAACAGCCTTCTTAAACCAGAATCAGCGTAGTGACACCTTAAAAACGAAGTGTCACAATCAATACCTTAAAGTCAACATTTCTATTACATGTGTTTATGTAACGCT
>NC_139623.1:94135211-94162711 GCF_964638095.1 Poromitra crassiceps | reverse complement strand
TTCTCTGTCCATCTCCTTCCTCTCTCTCTCTCATCACAGAGCAGAGTCTTTCTCTGTCCATCTCCTTCATCTCTCTCTCATCACAGAGCACAGTCTTTCTCTGTCCATCTCCTTCATCTCTCTCTCATCACAGAGCAGAGTCTTTCTCTGTCCATCTCCTTCCTCTCTCTCTCATCACAGAGCACAGTCTTTCTCTGTCCATCTCCTTCCTCTCTCTCTCATCACAGAGCACAGTCTTTCTCTGTCCATCTCCTTCATCTCTCTCTCATCACAGAGCAGAGTCTTTCTCTGTCCATCTCCTTCATCTCTCTCTCATCACAGAGCAGAGTCTTTCTCTGTCCATCTCCTTCATCTCTCTCTCATCACAGAGCAGAGTCTTTCTCTGTCCATCTCCTTCCTCTCTCTCTCTCATCACAGAGCACAGTCTTTCTCTGTCCATCTCCTTCATCTCTCTCTCATCACAGAGCACAGTCTTTCTCTGTCCATCTCCTTCCTCTCTCTCTCTCATCACAGAGCACAGTCTTTCTCTGTCCATCTCCTTCCTCTCTCTCTCTCATCACAGAGCAGAGTCTTTCTCTGTCCATCTCCTTCATCTCTCTCTCTCTCATCACAGAGCACAGTCTTTCTCTGTCCATCTCCTTCATCTCTCTCTCTCTCATCACAGAGCACAGTCTTTCTCTGTCCATCTCCTTCATCTCTCTCTCATCACAGAGCAGAGTCTTTCTCTGTCCATCTCCTTCATCTCTCTCTCTCTCATCACAGAGCACAGTCTTTCTCTGTCCATCTCCTTCATCTCTCTCATCACAGAGCAGAGCACAGTCTTTCTCTGTCCATCTCCTTCATCTCTCTCTCATCACAGAGCAGAGTCTTTCTCTGTCCATCTCCTTCATCTCTCTCTCATCACAGAGCACAGTCTTTCTCTGTCCATCTCCTTCCTACTCTCTCTTCTTCAGGGGACTGGCATGGCTCCTGGTTGGAAAAGCACAAGTCCTTCCAGAGCTGGCTAGCTAGTAGCTAGCTATAGCTGGCTGGCTGGCTGTCAGTGGACGGGGTTCCTACTCTAGAGACAGATAGAAGTTGACAGTCCGTAGATTATGATATTATGTGATTACCTCCTTGTAGTCTGCGCTGCACTAAGGAGACAAACGGGCTGCTCTCTCACGCAAGCTTGACTAACGCAGCACTTAGCGGGTGTCACAAGTGGTGTAGGTCGCCAGCCAAGATGAGCAACTCTGCGAAAGAGATTCACAGTAGGCACGAACACGCTGGTCGGTAGCTGCTTTGGTCTGTCAGTGGGTTTGGACAGCAGTTTTACGTTATTAGTGGCGAGCAGAATGCTTACTGATGCGTGTATTTTTCTGTGCACATCACCCACACAACCACACTCAACCACACACAGTGATACAGTATGTGTTGAGACAGTCCGCTAAAGATTTTCTTGTTGTTGGTGTCATTGTTTCAAAATGATCTATCATAGAGGCTGATGAAGGCTCGCAATCAAACCATGGTCTTTTGTCTTTCCGTATCCAAGCCCTACTGCAATGTAGAGCAGCCAGCAGGCATGAAAGATGAAAGGTTCCTGCCCCAACAGTTTTTGGACTCACCCTGAGTGTCAATGTGAAATGTATACAATGATCTTTCCATACAAATGAAGAGCTTTCTACGCCTCAAACCTCTCTCCAAAATGCTACTAAATGTTGGACACTAACTGTGGGAGCATGGAAGCTTGGTGACCTAGCCTGCTCTCTTCTACATCAATGTAACTCTGGTCCATGTAGGAGTATTAGCTGGACGTCAGAAGCACAGCACATGGCTTATCTAAGCCGTGGTGTTGTTGACAAGCTTGGCTTGGTGCGTGGCCTAGGGCTGGATCCTTGTCTGTGTATGTTTAAAGTCAACCATTTTCCAAGAGCGCTCCTCCTTGTGATGAGTGTTTCATATTGTCTCGTAGCTGTTGAGCTGTGAGAGCTGAACTCTACCTCCGAGCTGTCCAGGACAGTGAGGTGTGAGACGAGCTGCTCTGGACGCTGCTGCTGGCCAACAGAAAGAGAGACACGCCGGAGACAGCGTGTCCAAAAGCACAGAAAGGATAGAACAGACAGCGAGAGCGAGGGAGGGAGGGAGGGAGCGGAGACAGCGTGAGACAGGACGGCAAACTGACAGAACGTGAGACGGAAACAAAGAGTCAGGGTGAAATCGTGAGAGACGAGACATGACAGAGTGAGAGGAGGCGAGAGTCCGGGCCCTGTTCTCTTTGGATTCCTGGCTCTGTCCTAAGTGTTTGTCTGTAAATGTGGGAGCTGACGTTCCTGAGAGGTCAGCTCTGAACCGGTCAACCTGGCTATTAACCCCCTCTGAGGGCCAGATCCCTTTCACCCGGACCTCTCCCCGTCCTGCTCGCAACTATTTTCACTCGCCCCGTTGCTGCTGAGAGCAATAATAAATACGGCTCCCTGCGCCGCCGGCTCCTTTTCCATTTTGGCTGCCTTACATCTGTTAAGTAAGCGCCGTTGTCTCAGCTTATCTTAAACATACATATTTTTATAGCCAGTGTTCATCTCGCTGCCCTTCTTTTGTTATGAAACCGTATCTTCTTCTTTTTTTGCGCGGGTCTCGCTGACCCCTCCTATGTGAATCAACTGCTAATTGACAGCCAGTCATAACAACTCACCTTCCCTGTTTCACCCCCCCACCCCCAACCAACCCCCGTCTCAAAGCACCACCGTGCCACATTCTTAAATTGGCCCCCTTGGAAACTCAATCTATTTGAGATCAGTAGCAGCTGAATTTGCTCTCCCCTCAATCGGTTTTGTCGAAATTGGCGTGAAAACTCCAGATAAAATCACCAAGGTTGGAATTCTATTAGAGGAGCGAAACAAACGCCGCCTTTGAGGAGAGGCAGCGGGCCCCCGCCGTGAACCCTGGGATCGGGTGTCGGCTCAGGTGAGGAGGAGTCGGGGGTGCCCTCTCTCTCTCTGCCTGCAGGGGAAACAGGCTCACACACCCAAGGGACTAGTAAAAGCAGGGCACACCGGGCCAACTAGTACAGACACACACACACACACACACACACACACACACACACACACACACACATACACGCATACACGCATGCACACCATAGTAGACTTTGTTCAGTGAACAGCCCTGAATTTCTGTCTGAAACAGGGTAAAGAGTTTTTTTTTCTTCACACCTGTATAAGCAAGATTCCACCTAGAATAACAGGTGATGGGGAGTGTTGGGTTCGCTCTTTGTGACTTGGAAGGTGTAGTGAAAATGTGTATCATGAGTGAATGTGTGGGTGTGTATGTGCCTGCGTGCATGTATCTATTTCTCTCTCACTGTGACTTCTAAGTCCTGTGGATGATTGGAGTTCTACTTGGACCCTAAAACAAAATTCACTCATCATTCCTTTGACCTTGGACAGATACAGTAGTGCCAACATGAACAGATCTCTCCCAAAAGTGAAAAGCAGATAATTTGGAAGATTCTTTTTTTTTTTGCGCTTCTATTTGATGAAGATTGGTTAGGTGTAAAATATCAAAAAATATCCTCAGTCCACAAAGTCACTCTTCTGCTCATTGTTAAAGCCATCCAAGATTATAATTAGGGCTGTCAAACGATGAATTTTCTTAATCGCGATTAATCTTGCGATTAACTATAGTTAATCGCATCTTTGTATCGCATGTTTAAAATGCCATTATTTTGCATTTCAAAGCATTGTTAAATCAATATTAATAATTCTTACCATGATTGGGACACGTGATTGGGAATCAAATGAATGCAAATAAATGGACTTTGTGATCTTGAATTTTAGATTTATTTTCAATTCAATAGAAGTGCAATGTAGACCAGGCCCGATTTTAGCCTGCTACATTAGGGTGGGCTGGTAGGGGGCAACTTTGGCAGTAGTATGCCAGAGGTTGTGGGTTCGGGGATGGGGATTAAGTTGCATTATATTCTAATTTATAAAGAACGATTTGAAGCAGGGTGTAGAAGCCATTTCCAGAGTTAAGTGTAATGGGTACACCAAATTGTTCCAGTAGGAGTCAGCCACCTACTTGTGACATGTTGACAGATATGGGAAGATGTCATTATAATGTTTATGTTTACTATGGGGGACCAACAACTTATTTTATTTACCTTATTGCACTGACAGATCATTTTATAATTTTACTAGTTTCAAATATTTGGGTTTTCAGGATGATGGGGTTTATTTGCTAAAAGTGGAACTGCATTCCTTCTGGTTTTCTTCATTGTTCATGATTTTGTGGAAAGCATTCACTATCTATAGAGTCTATAGTGAATGCTGTTTACTTGTGCTACTAAACCAACATCAGGACATCCAAGCAAGTTCTGACAGAGAGCAATGCCATTGGACCGCATTGGACAAACACATTTGCATATTTCTCCCAGAATGCATTGTTCCTTCCAAACTTTTGACAAGAAAGTAACCACAATAAATAAGTGGTGGGTGGACATAATCATTAGCCTATTCTTAGTTAAACATGCAGTTTTGGAACATTCAATAAAGACAAATAAAAAATAGATATGACTCGACACCCTAAGTGATTCACACATGTTATGAGAGTGGTATATATGCCCATCACACCAATATCCGTTTCAATGTAGAATGGTTAGTTCCTTGCTCTGCTCTCCCCTAAGAGTGCAACAGGACAAACAACCATGTCCAACCCTGTATCACCCCATATCGTGCTGTGAATCTGTATTTTCCATGTACGGGTGCATCGAAGGGACAAAATAGCAGCATAGCGCATTATGGTCAGGCCTTAATCGCATCGCGATTAACGCGTTAACGCTGAGAGCCCTAATTATAATACATGAATGATGTTTGTAAGGTGGATGTTAGTTTTCAGAATTGCTTCATTGTTTTACATGATGTCTCTTCAAGGGCATCTTTTAAGAACTAAGCAGTAGTCTAAGTATACCCTAACTGCTATCTATATACACAGTGTGTGAGATGAAGGATGTCTTTGTCTGTACTGTGGCCCTGAAACCTGATCGAGGCATGTAAACCAAAATGAAGTCTATGCAATGATAGATATGCATGGATAGATGCCATGTAACCACTTGAGACCTTGGTCAAAAACATAACTCAGATGTTTTGGATGCTCAAGAGGTGGACTTGATTTTATACCTCACCTGTTTCGTTTTGTCCACTTGGAGCCGGTCCAGTGGTTAGATGTGCATGTCAAAAATGGATTGTCAAGCGCACCTCACATATTCCAACACTTGGAATAGTCCTCTATCTTGAATGTATTCTTGATCATGTCAGTGACAGTATTTTGAGATTTGTTTTCGGATCTAGACCGCATAAAACCAGGTCCAGTTCAAAGACCATTACATTTACACATTTCAAATCTGGGCTAGATTACCAACGGGACCCTAGACTCTCACCAAGAAACACTTTGAGATTTGTGAAACTTTTATCCTATCTGTGAAAATGGAAAAATGGAAGATGTAATTGTTTTCCCCATCTAGACCGTATAAAACCAGGTCCAGTTCAAAGACCATTACACTTACACATTTCAAATCTGGGCTAGATTACCAAGGGGACCCTAGCCCAGGGGTGGGCAACTATTTTTTATGGGGGGGCCACATGAGAAACCCAGATTGTTGCCGGGGGCCGAACAAATATTGTCATGCCGTAACCCATGGATGGGCAACTTTGATGATAGAGAGGGCCACACAAAAAATTCCTCGCTACGATTTTGCTGAGGGCCGAACGGTGCCAGCACGAAACATTTGGGGCATTTGAAGCCAGGTTTAGAGGAATAACTCATTTTAAATGAACAGTTGTGATGTCATTATTCAGTCTTAACCACCAATATTTGATCCTTTTCTCACTCACTCCTATGTCACCACCTGCTCTCCCTGCAGGGCTTGAAATTAACTTTTTTGACCACCTGCCAATATGGCTGCTAGATTTCAAAGTTAAATGTTTTTCTTGAAATAAACCAGAATATGAGTGGGTTAATTTAAGTATAAGTATCAGTAAGTGGCCCGGGATTCTCAAAGCCTGTGTTGAGGGTCACACAAGAACAAAAATGCACTCTTGAAGCTAAATAAATCCAAAACCAACGAGTTAATAATTTAAATTTCTACTTCAATGTAGAACAGTCATTTCTTACACATGAGATTACTTTGAGCCTTTTAGTCATAAAGATTATTGAAAGAAATTTCATATTCCAGACTGAAATGCTATAACAGAAGTGGAGTATTGGCCAGAATGACATGAACATTTGGACACTTATTCAGCGGGTATCTTGCATGTTGAGTTCAGGTGCACTGTAAAAAAAAAAGAAGAAAATCGCAATTCCATCGCCGGCCGTATTTTGCCCATGTGTGCCCTAGACTCTCACCAAGAAACACTTTGAGAAACACTGAGATTTGTGAAAATTGTATCCTATCTGTGAAAATGGAAAAATTGAAGATTTCATTGTTTTTGCCCCATCTAGACCACATAAAACCAGGTCTAGTTCAGACCATTACACTTATACCTTTCAAATCTGTTCTAGAGTACCAATGGGACCCTATACTCTCACCAAGATATACTTTCAGATTTGTGAAACTTTTATCATGGTATGAGCACACTTGAACATTAGACCCGGGAAAATGACGGCCATCTTGGAATTTTGGTCAAATCTGACTTCCCTCCACATCTGAAAATAAACCTTATGGTATTCCCTAACTGTGTGAAATTACACGTTTCTCTCAAAAAGTGCATGATTATTGTGCTTAGCGTTGTGCGATGTTAGGAATTTATCCATCGTGATTATTCCACAGTGAACCATCGTGATCCACGATGGCATCGTCATTGGCGGGGGTGGGGGGAATAATTAATAATTTATTAAGTCACTGCGGTGCGGTAATGCCATTCATTGCAATGCGTTCATTACAACTGGACAGCTGAGCTCTTCACGGAGACCAGCGGGCTTGATAGGCTACTAAAGCCTCTGTGCTAACAGCACAGAGCCAGGTGACTGAATGAAGCAGTGGCTCTCACTACCAACAATTTGAACGGCGCAAATAACAAAACGTTAACTAGCTGGCAGTAAACTGACTGAATTACTGGCTGATATAACGTTAGATTGTAGCGTCAGCAGCAGCAGCTGTGTTTCTCTCTCAACTCTCCTCTCGTCAAATCGCTCTCATTAGGTTCAAAAGCCCACGCGAATCTAACGTTATATCAGCCAGTAATTCAGTCAGTTTACTGCCAGCTAGTTAAATTCAACACATACACGTTGGTGAGGACCTGTAACGTTAACGTTTTTTCATTCAGACTGATGCGTCTAGCGTTGAGGCTGCTGCTGTGAGCGACTTCAACTTTCACTTTGGAAACATGCGAGTTAAATTCACAGTTGAAGACTTTGGGTTGAAAACAGGAAAGAACGTGAAGTTTCTTCTTTGTCTTAAAAGTTTTCGCAACAAAAGAATTGACTTCTCATGCGCGGGGGACGCCCATTAAACAAGCAGACATTAAACAAGCGCTCCCAGTGCAGAGAAGCACTAAAGAGGAGGAGGGGGAGGGGAGGCTTCTCTGAGTCTGAACTGGGCGCGCTCGTTTAATGCCGCCGGCGCGTCCCCCACCCGTCACGGTGAGTGGACTTGGTATTTTTTATTATTAAAACGTCACAAATTTATTTCGAACAGATAATTAATCACGATGATCCGATGTAGACGGCTCAGAGGTCGATGGGGGGTCGGCCAATCACGATGGTCGATGCCATCGTCCATCGTGCCAACCCTAATTGTGCTTATAAAACGATTAAAAAAAACGATTAAAACGATTTTCAGACGGCAGCCCGTCTTTATTGTCACACAACACACTACAACACATGCATGCGGCCACTACACACACTCATGCTGATGGTGGCCGGTGAAATATGTCCTCTGCATTTGACCCATCCAGGCTTGTCCTTTCCTCCAGGGGGGCAGGCCAGGAGCAGTGGTCGCTTTCTCGTACAGCGCCCGGGGACCAACTTCGGATGTTGTCGTCACTGGTCGGATGACGATGACAATCTGATCTTCTGCATGTTTTTAGTGGGGGGTTATATACGGAGGAACCCCCTGGGGGAGCACGGGGAGAACATGCAAACTCCACACAGACAGAAAGGCCCTTACGACGAGATACCCCACCTGGGCAGTAGGCACTGAAGATATGGGGGGGGAACACAACCACAGCCCCCACAGTGTCCCAGGCGAGAGTCGAACTCAGGACCTTCTGACTGTGAGGCGACAGCTCTACCACTGAGCCACCGTGCCCCCGTGCTTATCCGCTCTAATATATATTTTACCATATTTATTTTTATTTAACGTCTTTCCGCTGCCCTTTGCGTCCCCCTTATCAAGGCCCTCCCAGCAAACACAGATCAGGGGCCAGGGGGTCTTGCATCATTGTCCTCTGACTCTGAGGGCCCAACATGCAGCACAGCAGAGCCTGGGTCTCACTCAGTTAACATGCAGCACATCAGAGCCTGGGTCTCACTCAGTCAACATGCAGCACAGCAGAGCCTGGGTGTCACTCAGTCAACATGCAGCGCATCAGAGCCTGGGTCTCACTCAGTCAACATGCAGCACATCAGAGCCTGGGTCTCACTCAGTCAACATGCAGCACATCAGAGCCTGGGTCTCACTCAGTCAACATGCAGCACAACAGAGCCTGGGTCTCACTCAGTTAACATGCAGCACAACAGAGCCTGGGTCTCACTCAGTCAACGTGCAGCACAGCAGAGCCTGGATCTCACTCAGTCCATCATTCTCCTCTGAGGGCCCAACATGCAGCACATCAGAGCCTGGGTCTCACTCAGTCAACATGCAGCACAACAGAGCCTGGGTCTCACTCAGTCAACATGCAGCACATCAGAGCCTGGGTCTCACTCAGTTAACATGCAGCACATCAGAGCCTGGGTCTCACTCAGTCAACATGCAGCACATCAGAGCCTGGGTCTCACTCAGTTAACATGCAGCACATCAGAGCCTGGGTCTCACTCAGTCAACATGCAGCACAACAGAGCCTGGGTCTCACTCAGTCAACATGCAGCACATCAGAGCCTGGGTCTCACTCAGTTAACATGCAGCACATCAGAGCCTGGGTCTCACTCAGTCAACATGCAGCACATCAGAGCCTGGGTCTCACTCAGTTAACATGCAGCACATCAGAGCCTGGGTCTCACTCAGTCAACATGCAGCACATCAGAGCCTGGGTCTCACTCAGTCCTGAGGACAGGGGGTCTTGCATCATTCTCCTCGGAGGGCCCAACATGCAGCACATCAGAGCCTGGGTCTCACTCAGTCCTGGGAGCACATCCAGAGAGAAATTAAAGGAAGATTACTTCAATCCTCCTCTGCTAATTTCAGCTCTGTAAATAGACATCGAGCCAGGATTGTTCTCGTCTTCATGCCGTTCTGTGAATTGTGCGTGCGTGCCTGTGTGTGTATCTGCGTGTGTGACTGTACACTATGCATTTGCGGGTGCATGTGTGCTGGCTTTTGCACATGTATACAAGCTGGTGTGTGCTTGCAAGTGTGTCTTTTTTGCAGCCGTGTGGGTTGATCAGAGCAGCATCGCTCATGGTCCTCAGCAGGCCACCTGGGGCTCATCTGCCCTCCCCTCCCCTCCCCTCCCCCCAACAGCCTCCCTCCCTATCCTGCTCCAACCAGCCCCCATCTCACCCCGGGTCGCTGTTGTTTTCCCTGCCGTTGCCGTTTCCCCGCGACCTCGTAACTAAAGCAGAGAACACAGACATGGCCGCCAGGCAGCGCAGGCAGGCGTTTCAGAAGAACACTCCATGACCTAATGGAAGGCATCTCCGCTGCTTTTTGAAGTCCCCCAGACGTCTGCTTTCACGAACCGCCGAGCCCGCGCTGAGGACAATGCAGTTTGAAGGCTCTTTTGTTGTTGTGTTTGTTGAAAACATAATGCCAAGCCTAATGATGTGGAGTTGAAAGCTTGGGTGGATGAACTTGAGGGCCAGGCTGAAACATGATGATTAGCCTGCTGCATAGTTCTGTTTTGTATTGGGTATGTTTTCTTTGTGTGCGTGCCTGAGTGTTGCCACACTCTGCTTTAAGCCACTAAATATAAACACTGGAGAAATGAAACAAGAATTACATTGGGTTAGCGCCATAGCGATAGCGCTCTTTGAAATTCACTTGTTATTCAGAGAGTTATTCAAGCAAAGCATAATCTCACACACTGTATCTCTCACACACACACACACACTGTCTTACCATCTCCTTTTTCAGTCACTCAGTCTCACACCAATGAAGGCCAGCATCACCGCCGTAGCCCACCTCGCTCGGGGACCCTCGGCATGTGTAAACACTGAAGCCTGAATATTAGATTAGAAAATTACCCCCGCACAAATCTCAAACCTAAATAGAGATGGTGATGGCTAATGAGAGCCAGTTGTTCTCTACCGCACTCCCAGGGAAAGAGAGGAGGAAGGAGAGAAAGATGATCATTCTGCTGCAGCAGAGAGCCCGGGATCGCAGCAATTAAGAGAGACCCCAGGGGGCCTCTGTGTCTCATTCCCTCTCACTTTTAGTGTATCTTACCATCACACTTCTGTCCACATCTGGCCTTTGTCTCAATTTCATCAGTGTCACCGAAGAATGTGAAATGCCGGGAATCTGGTTTCATCTGGTTTCATTTGCCAAGGGATATAGGAAAGGAGTTGTTGATATAGACTTATATATATATGTGTGTGTATATATATATATATATATATATATATATATATATAAAAGCCATTCGTCTGGTCCATCTGTTCTGCCAAGTTCTCCTTCCAGTTTTAGACTCATGATAGCTTTATCTTAAAGTTTCCATGTTTTTACTATCCATTTTTGTTTATCATATGACTGATATCTTGTTTATCAGCAATGATGGAAATGTTTTGCGATAAAGTCTGTTCAGCACCATCCGATCCCAGCCAAGAGATTAAGTCTGTTCAGCAGCATCCGATCCCAGCCAAGAGATGATGTCGGATGGTCTGTTCAGCAGCATCCGATCCCAGGCAAGAGATTATGTTGGATGGTCTGTTCAGCAGCATCCGATCCCAGCCAAGAGATGATGGATGGTCTGTTCAGCAGCATCCGATCGCAGCTAAGAGATGATGTTGAATGAGCGGAAAAGGTCTGTGTATCATTTCTGAATACTTGGATCATGACGCTTGAGCCCCTGTTTGTTTTCACTCACACAGTCGCCGTGTTAATCTACAATTGTCTTTTGGCATTTTTGAACAACTTCCTTCACTGACTAGTGCTACTACTGTATACTGCATCCTGCTTATTCAAACTGCAAGTGTTATAGTAGAGATATGGGTTCAATCCAACATGTCCTCACGCTCACCCCTAACCAACCATTGGATTTGATGGGTGGATCTGGATCAGGGTTTTGGTTTGGATTGGTGGATCTGTTGCAGATGATTGAAGCAATAAGTCCCCTATTGAGCTCCAAGGGTGATGTCTGTCAGGCCTTTTAAATCATTCTGGATTGCCAAAGATTAAGAGCGGGGCACGGTGGGTTTGGCGAGCTTGTCAGAGGTCCTGGAGTTGTACTGCGAAGGCAAGCGCCTTTAACTCAAAAGTGTTGAACACCACAGTGTAGCCTGCTCCATGTCAGAAGTCTGGATACAGCTCTGTTCTATTGAGTGATTGCAATCTGCATTGTATTTGTGGCGAAATATTTGTAAGCAAACCAATGTTGTGTGTGCGTCGGCGATAACCGTTTTTGAAGTTCAATAAATTATAAAACGGAGGCTCTGGCCGCCTCATCTCCAAGAGCCAGCTTTTTGTTTAGCAGCATTGAGCACATTCATGCACTGTGTTCAGTTTGTATGCCTCTGGCCAGCGATAACCATGGCTGGGTTATGTTTTCAGGTTGTCCGTACATACCATACATACCTATGTACATCTGTACGTACATACCTGTCCGATGTTCGTTAAGGCGATATCTCATGAACGCCTTTCGTCTGATTCAAACATTCACTTGGACTCAAGGATAAACTGATTAGATTTTGGTGGTCAAAGGGCAAAGTTCAAGGTCACTCTGACCTTACGACCACCTGTTTCATGCTTGTTAATGCGATATCTCAGGAATGCCTTGAGGGAATTTCTTCAAATTTGGCTCAGACCTTTAATATAGATAGAGACACCCCACTGTCTGCAGGCTTCGCCAATAATAATACATTGTACTCTTCCAGTCTCCTAAATGGGCATGGTCACCAGCTTGTGATTGTCTGGCTGTCAATGGTATGAAACTTCATTGGCTGCCCCAAGTTGCTCCTAAGTGGGTGTGGCAGTGGGTAGAAACCTAGGTGGCTCACATACAAGAAGTGACTGGCAGTTGAGGTGTCTCTATCTTAAAGGTCTCTGGCCATAGCTAGGGATAGGAAAGTCGTAGAGAGTCAAGGTTCGAGGGGTGGCTACAGGGAGTGGCTGGGGGGATGTGAGTGGTGTAGGGGTAGGACCCTTTTCCATGGTGAAAATTGTTAGCCGTGTTGTTGAGGTATCCCCAAACATTGCCTAAGGCTGAATGTCCACACCACTGCGCTGTGGGCTTCAAGGTGTTTGTGCTTGTATGAGTCTGGACAGACATGGATGTAGACTGCAACTTGTTGGCGGAGGCACACAACAGTGAGGTAGTATTTCTATTTATTTATTGATCTCCAGGCTTACAATTTTACATCTTTGTTTATTTATTGTTCTCCAGGCTTACCATTTTACATCTTTGTTTCTTTATTGTTCTCCAGGCTTACAATTTTACATCTTTGTTTCTTTATTGTTATCCAGGCTTACCATTTTACATCTTTGTTTCTTTATTGTTATCCAGGCTTACCATTTTACATCTTTGTTTCTTTATTGTTATCCAGGCTTACCATTTTACATCTTTGTTTCTTTATTGTTATCCAGGCTTACCATTTTACATCTTTGTTTCTTTATTGTTATCCAGGCTTACCATTTTACATCTTTGTTTCTTTATTGTTATCCAGGCTTACCATTTTACATCTTTGTTTCTTTATTGTTATCCAGGCTTACCATTTTACATCTTTGTTTCTTTATTGTTCTCCAGGCTTACCATTTTACATCTTTGTTTCTTTATTGTTCTCCAGGCTTACCATTTTACATCTTTGTTTCTTTATTGTTATCCAGGCTTACCATTTTGAGTTTTTGTTTCTTTATTGTTTTCCAGGCTTACCATTTTACATCTTTGTTTCTTTATTGTTATCCAGGCTTACCATTTTGAGTTTTTGTTTCTTTATTGTTCTCCAGGCTTACCATTTTACATCTTTGTTTCTTTATTGTTCTCCAGGCTTACCATTTTACATCTTTGTTTCTTTATTGTTATCCAGGCTTACCATTTGGCATCTTTGTTTCTGAGCCACAGCTTCTCCAAACCATAAAGCAGCTGAAAACACAAGAAGAATCTCTCTCTGTTCGTGTTTTCTCCTCTGCTCTTCTTTCTTTGTTCTGTTGAGTTAGGTGCTCCGCAGGTCTCCTCCCACTACACCGGCCTGCCATGCAATGACAGTGTGACTTGTAATAATGAAACGTAATGACAGTACGTCTCCTTTCATCTCCTCTCCTCTCCTCTCACACTTTTACACTTCTGTCTTCTCCCGTTCTCTCCTATCTCTCCTCTTTCCTCCTCTCTGTTCTCCTCTCTCCTTGCTTCCAGCAGCCTTTGCTGTGTGGAAGTGTTCCAACTGACCCATTCCTTCAGGAATGTCAATATGCATGAATTATGACTGTCACCCGGATGTTTGCTACCCCCCCCGTCTGTGACATGTCATCAGAGGAACAAAAGAGCCTCTGACACGACAGGGAAAATATGATCACATTCTTATTTCTCCCATCCTGTCCAGAGGAGGGAGAGAGGGAGCGAGTGATGGAGGGAGAAAGAGGGGAAGAGCGAGGGAGAAAGTGGACAGAGAGGAACGAGAGATGGTGGCCCGCGCGGGGGGTGGGGGGGGGGTGTTATAGCCTGCAACAGGTCTCCCACCCACTGCTCTCTAGAGGAACATGCTGTTATAGCCTGCAACAGGTCTCCCACCCACTGCTCTCTAGAGGAACATGCTGTTATAGCCCGCAACAGGTCTCCCACCCACTGCTCTCTAGAGGAACATGCTGTTATAGCCTGCAACAGGTCTCCCACCCACTGCTCTCTAGAGGAACATGCTGTTATAGCCTGCAACAGGTCTCCCACCCACTGCTCTCTAGAGGAACATGCTGTTATAGCCTGCAACAGGTCTCCCACCCACTGCTCTCTAGAGGAACATGCTGATAGCCTGCAACAGGTCTCCCACCCACTGCTCTCTAGATAGCCTGCAACAGGTCTCCCACCCACTGCTCTCTAGAGGAACATGCTGTTATAGCCTGCAACAGGTCTCCCACCCACTGCTCTCTAGAGGAACATGCTGTTATAGCCTGCAACAGGTCTCCCACCCACTGCTCTCTAGAGGAACATGCTGTTATAGCCTGCAACAGGTCTCCCACCCACTGCTCTCTAGAGGAGCATGCTGTTATAGCCTGCAACAGGTCTCCCACCCACTGCTCTCTAGAGGAGCATGCTGTTATAGCCTGCAACAAGTCTCCCACCCACTGCTCTCTAGAGGAACATGCTGTTATAGCCTGCAACAGGTCTCCCACCCACTGCTCTCTAGAGGAACATGCTGTTATAGCCTGCAACATGTCTCCCACCCACTGCTCTCTAGAGGAACATGCTGTTAGACCCTGCAACAGGTATCCCACCCACTGCTCTCTAGATCTGCATGCTGTTAGACCCTGCAACAGGTATCTCACCCACTGCTCTCTAGATCTACATGCTGTTAGACCCTGCAACAGGTATCTCACCCACTGCTCTCTAGATCTACATGATGTTAGACCCTGCAACAGGTATCCCACCCACTGCTCTCTAGATCTGCATGCTGTTAGACCCTGCAACAGGTATCCCACCCACTGCTCTTAAGAGCTACATGCTGTTAGACCCTGCAACAGGTATCCCACCCACTGCTATCTAGAGGAACATGCTGTTAGACCCTGCAACAGGTATCCCACCCACTGCTCTCTAGAGCTACATGCTGTTAGACCCTGCAACAGGTCTCCCACCCACTGCTCTCTAGAGCTACATGCTGTTAGGCCCTGCAACAGGTCTCCCACCCACTGCTCTCTAGAGGAACATGCTGTTAGACCCTGCAACAGGTATCCCACCCACTGCTCTCTAGAGCTACATGCTGTTAGACCCTGCAACAGGTCTCCCACCCACTGCTCTCTAGAGCTACATGCTGTTAGACCCTGCAACAGGTCTCCCACCCACTGCTCTCTAGAGGAACATGCTGTTAGACCCTGCAACAGGTATCCCACCCACTGCTCTCTAGAGGAACATGCTGTTAGACCCTGCAACAGACCTCATGCTCTCTAGAGGAACATGCTGTTAGACCCTGCAGCAGACCTCATGCTCTCCAGAGGAACATGCTGTTAGACCCTGCAGCAGACATCATGCTCTCTAGAGGAACATGCTGTTAGACCCTGCAGCAGACATCATGCTCTCTAGAGGAACATGCTGTTAGACCCTGCAGCAGACCTCATGCTCTCTAGAGGAACATGCTGTTAGACCCTGCAGCAGACATCATGCTCTCTAGTCTAGAGGAACATGCTGTTAGACCCTGCAGCAGGCCTCATGCTCTCTAGTCTAGAGGAACATGCTGTTAGACCCTGCAGCAGGCCTCATGCTCTCTAGAGGAACATGCTGTTAGACCCTGCAGCAGACCTCATGCTCTCTAGAGGAACATGCTGTTAGACCCTGCAGCAGACCTCATGCTCTCTAGAGGAACATGCTGTTAGACCCTGCAGCAGACCTCATGCTCTCTAGAGGAACATGCTGTTAGACCCTGCAGCAGACATCATGCTCTCTAGAGGAACATGCTGTTAGACCCTGCAGCAGACATCATGCTCTCTAGAGGAACATGCTGTTAGACCCTGCAGCAGACCTCATGCTCTCTAGAGGAACATGCTGTTAGACCCTGCAGCAGACATCATGCTCTCTAGTCTAGAGGAACATGCTGTTAGACCCTGCAGCAGACATCATGCTCTCTAGAGGAACATGCTGTTAGACCCTGCAGCAGACCTCATGCTCTCTAGAGGAACATGCTGTTAGACCCTGCAGCAGACATCATGCTCTCTAGTCTAGAGGAACATGCTGTTATAGACTGCAGCAGGCCTCCCACCCACCCGCATTACAGGGTGGGGGGAGCTTGTTAAAAAGGCCCCACTCGGCGTCCTGATCTTTGGAGTATGTTGTGTTTAAAGTGCAGTTGACAGTCACTCTGAAGTGCCCGGCATCCATTTGCGAGCTCCGGGGTCGCGACCTTCCACTGCCTCTTTGTTGTGGTTCAGCTGAAGTGCATAGCAGGTTGCCTTTGTTATTGAAACAAAGTTCAATGTATTAAACGACCGCCTTTGATGCCATTTTTTGCTTTGTGGCCGCTGTTACAGCTTACAAAGAGCGGTGACTTCATAATATAAATGTCTTCCCCCCTCTGCGTTCCACCAGAAAATGAGAGAATGAATTGTGGTCTTTATGGCATTTGGTAAAGTATTATTATTATTATTTTTGATTAAGATGAGGTATTGCTGCATTGAGGCTTTCTTCCGTCAGCAGAAAAGCACAGAGGCCTGCTATCAGCTTTATGGTTCTGGTAAACAATAGCGGGTAGCGCAGCAGGGGCTTAACCTGTAAACTCTGATGTAGTCAAGATACAGGAGTTCATTTCCATGCAGACGTCTTGCGAGTTAAGTAGCTCCACTGAATAGTTCTGTCAAAAAGATTTAATAATATTGCTTCCATGTTTTTGAATGGGAATTCTACTGGAGTTACAAGAGAACATGGGAAAAGTTCAATAAACTTGGAACCTTGCTTTTTCAACATGAAATGCCTGAAAAGCAGCCAGTTGACCTGAGTACCATGACTACCGTGACTGTTTTTTAAATTTCATATGACTAATGGAATGCAATTGCCACTTTAAAAAATGGTTACTAAAGTTAATTGCCTTGCATACTGTATGTCATTTTCTTACTTTACGATGTTGCTTTCTCACCACAGTACATTTCACATTTGGCAGAATTACTAAACAGATCGTTCACCTTGACAGTAAAACATGAGGAGTTCACTGCCAGAAATGGAATCGATGCAGTGATATTTGCATACTGTACATTTGCCTACAAGGAAAATGACTGTCCAGATAGTTATAGTGCCCCAAGCCATGTGTCACACCAGCGTTTCTGGCTCCCTGCATCCTTTTCTTCTCCAAGCCTTTCCCTTAACATCCATGTCATTCTTTAATGATGTCAAGTGGCCGACCTCTCTCACTCAACACTGATGTCCAAGGTCTAATTATACCGCCGCCTTCACCTCCTCCCACAATTAGCACTGTTGTCACTTCCTAATGATGTCACTCAAGTAACCTTTCCATTTACCAATGCAGTCCTGCTTTGATGATGTCACTAACAGACAGTTTGGGGGTGTTCTGCTCTCCTAGTCTGTGCGTGTGCATGCGTGTGTGTGTGTGCGTGCGTGTGTGGTCAGGCTAGTAGCAAAAGTAGCTGATTTTTCCATCATTTTCTCCCCAGTTGTACTTGTCCCACCCCCTCTGCCGATCTGGGAAGAGCCGTACACACACACATGCTTCCTCCGATACATGTACAGTTGCCAGCCGCTTCTTTTCACCCGACAGCGGGGAGCTTCACCGGCAGGATGTAGCATGTGGAAGGATCCCGCTATTCCCACCAGTTCCCTACCGGCCCGAACAGGCGCCCTGAGTCCCCGACCGACCACTGACCGACCAGAGGAGGCGCTAGTGCAGCGACCAGGACACATACCCTCATTCCGGCTTCCCACCCGCAGACACAGCGAATCGTGCCTGTATGGACGCCCGACCAAGCCGGAGGTAACACGGGGTCCCGAACCTGCGACCCTTGTGTTGGTAGGCAGGGAATCTACCGCTACACTACCCCAAAGTTTTTCTTTTCTTTTTTTCTTTTTGGGGTTTTCTCCCATTTTCTGCTCAGTTGCACTTGGCCAATCCCCCCTGCTGTCCTGGTCATTGCTCCACCACCTCTGCTGATCTGGCGGGGAGCTGTAGACTAGTACATGCTTCCTCCAATACATGTGCAGTCGACAGCCACGTCTTTTCAGGTTTCACCGGCACGACATAGCACCCGGGAGGATCACCCTATTTTCCCCCACTTCCCCTCCCTCCTTCCCAAACAGGCGCCCTGACCGACCAGAGGAGGCACTAGTGCAGTGACCAGGACACATCTCACTACTATCAGGCGGTCAGTGCACAATTGCTCAACAGTTGTGCGGGCAAAGCCATGCAGCATGTGAGCGGCATCTGCGTCCTCCACGGCAAACCAATGAGTGCTGCAAGCTGAGCGGGCGAGGTGTGCAAGGCAGCGAGGGATACTACAAATGAGTGCGCAACATTTCTAGTACTTTTAATTGGGCTTCCCACCCGCAGGCATGGCCAATTGTTTCTGAAGGAACGTCTCACCAAGCCAGTACCGCTGCCGGCAATTGAACCCTGGTCTCTGTGTTTGTGTGTTTTTTCTTTTTATTATTATTTCATGTCTTATTTTTGTAATAAAGACTTTTATGTCATCCTTAAAATATACTGAATGTACTATTTGTCTTCTTTTTTGGTTATTTATCACTTAACTAAACCGAGTGAACCTGGAAGATTTCTGGCCTTCATGCAGACTTCGGTGAGGATGTTTGGCTGTTTTAAAGGAACTAGGAATCTTGCGCGCTCAATTCCTATGCTCGCCCGCTGCGCGGCCCTGCACTTTGCCGAGCTGGCCGTGCAGCTCGCATACGCAGCTTGGCAGCTACGCGGCCTCGCCCTGGCTGCTCCTTGATGTCATATTTCAGGGATGCTGGATCACCTGTCCTGGAGCTGGCAACATACAGCTGTCCATGGCTGAAGACGGGGGTCTGAAGCCAGGGACTTGATTTTGCTCTTATGACATCACTGATGACATCATTAGTGGGACTCTTATGACATCACTGATAATGTCACAACTGCTTTTATGACATCACTGTTGACATCACAACCTCTTATGACATCACCGATGTCACAATGCCTCTGACGTCACTGATGATGTCACAATTTATGACATCAGTGATGACATCACTGGGACTTTGTGTGTGTGTGTGATGTCACAATGCCTCTGACGTCACTGATGATGTCACAATTCATGGCATCACTGATGACATCACTGGGACTTTGTGTGTGTGTGTGAGAGTGAATTTATGACATCACTGATGATGTCATCAGTGGGACAGACAGACTAACAAACAGACAGAGCCCTAGCTCCCTTATTAATAGTCCCCTTTGTTACTTGTACTGTACTTGTACTTTGTTACTTTGTTATATTCTGTCCTGTTGACTTCATTGAATTCCCACCATCTTAAAACATTCAGATTTTCATGTTTCCTGATCTCTGAACCTGGATTGCAACCTACTTTTGATTCATCTGGAAACAATCGACTGCATATGTGGTATTCAGATGTAAAAGTTATGTAGTCATATTTGGATAGCCAGCCAACACTGCAAACGGGTGGCATTTGGATGATATGACATTTGCTTCCGCACATTACCCTAACTCCAGCCAAGCTGTTCTGAGTTACACTGACAGAAATAGGGGTCAGAAGTCGTACAGATGCACTCTGATGTGATTGGCACTTTGGAGACTCATGGTTTCACACTTTGGGGATTATCCTCCATTTTCCAGAATGTTCTGCCTAGCGACTCTGAGGGGATGACTTCATGATTGGCCAGTGGGGGGAGGCTGTGTGTGTGTGTGTGTGTGTGTGTGTGTGTGTGTGTGTGTGTGTGTGTGTGTGTGTGTGTGTGTGTGTGTGTGTGTGTGTGTGTGTGCACGTTCATGATCATGATCAACTGTGTCCAGAGAAAGATTGCACTGGGATCTGGAAACAGCGCTTCACTGCAGCCATGATATAATAATATCATAGAAAGTAATGGTTGGAAAAGGGGATTTCAGGCGGGACGGAGCCTGTAGCTACAGTGTATGTTTGTATTCTGAATTTATTGCCCTCTGTCAATGAATAAATTGGCGGATGGTTAAGGCATATAGACTATGGGACTGTAGGCTTATGTATTCCATGTATACCTGGTCTCTTGTTCAGTGAGTGAGCACAATAGGGATATAACTAAGCCCAGAGACATAGGGCAGAAGCCAGCTGCGTGCGTGCGTGCGTGCGTGCGTGCGTGTGTGTGCACATGCTTACAGTAAGTTTGTGCTTGGCTTTCAAACAAGCGGGGTGCTTTAAAACTACTATAGTTGAGATGAAACCCTGGGAAAACAACTGATCTGATGTGTGTGTACATGTGTGTATTCGATCTGATGTGTGTACGTGTGTGTGTGTGTGTGTGTGTGTGTGTGTGTGTGTACGCGTGTACGTATGTGTGTGTGTGTGTGTCTGTGTGTGTGTGTGTATGCGTGCGCATGCATGCCGATACACACACTATGCACACATTGTGCGCTGTGGTATGTTTTCTCATTGTCCCTTTTCCTCTATGCCCCCGATTGTGTTCCCCATTATCCCATATTCCACTTGTAAGCACATCTAAATATAGAGCAAGAATTTGCTTAGGGGGCACTCTGTTAGTAGTGGCGGTTAAAGAGAAGACGGGGTATTTGCTGTAATTGTAAATGTATGTGTACTGCCTAAGCTTGGGAAGAAAGAGGGTGAGAGAGAGAGAGAGAGAGAGAGAGAGAGAGGCATACTGTAGTAGAGAGTATCTGGCGGTCTCCCCTGGCTCTGTCTCTCGTTCCCAGCAGCTGTGCGGCTTATTTGTCCCTTCCGACGTGCAGCGCTCCTACACAGTGGACGTTTTTGCTGTCTTCGCTGGATACCTTTTTCACATACCTCCTTACCTCAGTGCAAGCTCCGCCCCCCCCCTAACACAACACACATGGAGACAGGTCCCGGGTGCCTTTCTCACCCCTCCCCATTGGTTGGAAAATCTGACATTTCTACAGAAAAGGAGTGCACACATCCTGTCCTCATTAGGCCAGGGAGAGGAGAGCGATCTGGCAGGGCCCATCCTATATGGAAGCCCTACACATGAGCCTGGCGCAACACAACAGAACAGAACAGAACAGAACAGAACAGAACAGGCAGGCATGCCGCGGCGTTTTATATGGCTCTTGTTCTTAGCCTTTGATGACACTGTTTAGAATAGGAAATATCTAATAAGTCAAGCATTTTGTCTAATGTGCTGCCAGTAGGTTTAGTATTTGCCTGGAGGTCTTGAAACACTATCTCCGCCACAGCAATAATATACATTTAAAATTCTCATAGAGAGAGAGAGAGAGAGAGAGAGAGAGAGGAAGGCAGGCAGCTGAGAGTACATGGTGTAATAGGAACCATGTGCAGGTCGGAGCGGACGAGAGAGAGAGAGAGAGAGGGGGATAGGATGGGACACCTTGGGTCTCTCTCCCTCCCGCTGCCTCTCTCCCCTTCTGTTTTTTCCATTGGTCATAATCCTGTTTTAAAAGACAGCAGTAGCTAATTGAAAGTGACGTGGCAGCCATTAACATGGATGAGAAGGGTACTGTGAGAAACATGGGGGAGAGGCCGGCCCGCTATAATTGGGTAATTGTATTGGACATGCTATTGGAGAATGATGATGATGATGATGATGATGAATAGGTCCGAGTCTCTCATGACACACCTGACAAGCCTGTAGCCATAATAGTGTTTTAATTCATGTGACCCAGTGCAGCACAACTGAGAAAACCTTACATGGGCTCTGACTGCAAGGCTCTGTCCAACTCTGTGCAATCTTTTTCACTCTTCTGTTTCAACCTTTGTTTCCCACTCGTCTCTTTCTGTCTGTCATGGGGAGAAAAAGCAATGTTTTTAGCTGGGTGGATTCATTTTGGGGAGGGGCTTTCCTCAATGTTTTACTACGATTTTTTCCATGTGCTGGGGACATTTTTAAAAAGTAAATGCTTCTGTTTATTCCAGCTCCCCCCCCCCCTCCACACACACACACACACACACACACACACACACACACACACACACACACACACACACACACACACACACACACGTCAGTTTGACATAAACATGTCCAGTGATTTTTTATTATTTAGTAGGTAGCATTGAGTTTGATATGTTTGTCTCGATCCTGTCCCATGGGAGCCGGTGGCCCCGCCCCTTCATGGTTGTGAGCATGGCATGCCTTGGTAGCAGAGAGAAAACCTGCCTGTTTTCATTGTCGTTTGAAACCCAGCAACCTACTCATATTGATTTATATCATCTGTTACTGAAAGCTTTTTATTGCCACAACGGCTGGAACTCTCCCGACATCCGTTACGTTGTGGAGCCAAGCATAAAATCTCGGCCGCTTTATACACAATACCACAGTCACTGCACGAAACGATTCCATTTGCCCGGGTGAGGCCCTTTTTTTTTAAAGACGTTTTCCAATATTGTAAGAAGTGCAAAATGATTTTAAGACCACAGAAAAAGCCCTGGAGTATGTCTTTAATGTCTCTAGCTGTGGCTATACGATGCTCTCCTGCTTTGGTCAATTTGTCCATGGTTTCAATCAAGCAAGTTATTTGGTTTGTGTCCCCTTGTAAAGACAGGATCCAAACAAGAAACAAACTTAGCAAAGAACCCCTCATCTCTTTTTATTTGATGCTGTGATCCCTCTCTGTAATGCTAACAAAGCAGAAAGCATCTTGGTTTGTTTTGAGATGAAGCAATAATTCGTTTTCATGCAAATTGAATTCTCATGTTCTTTCTAGTTTATCAGGCTGTTGCACATGTTTTGAGGTGTTTGTGTAGTTACACAGGTTGCAGCTGCACTTCGGTGTGTGTGTGCGTGTGCATGTGCGTGCGTGTGTGCATGTGTGTGCGTGTGTGTGTGTGTGTGTGTGTGTGCGCGTGTTTGTGTGCGTACGTGCGTACGTGTGTCTGTGTGCGTGCGTGTTTGTGTGTGTGTGTGTGTGTGTGTGTGTGCGCGCATGCATGTGTGTGTGTGTGTGTGTGTGCGTGCGTGCAACATGCATGTGTGTTTGTGTGTGTGTCCTGTATTGTTGCGTGTGTAGTTTTGGTTCCATGAAACATGGCTATTCTAGCCATGTTTCATGCTGCCTGTATTTATAGTTAGTACAGAGATAAGGGTGTGTGTACAAAGATAATGTTTGATGCAATGCTCATGCGGTTTGTGTTGGCTGTTTTCATGAAGGCAAATACCCAGTTGATAAAGGCAAATATGACATTGTCTGGATAGTCTTGGCTCTCTACTTCTACCTTTGGGACAGATGATGTATGTTCCCAAAACAGAGCTGACTATCCAGAGGTCATAGGGTGAATTCTGTTGTAGGGTGTGTTCCACTTTGCACTATTCAGCGACCTCGCACCCCCCCCCCCCCCACCAAAAAGAAAAAAGAAAAAGAAATGCACATGAACTGCAGTAGCTACCAATATTAGCAAACAGTACCGCGGTATGACGACTCGCAGACAAATCTGAACTGTTTGAAAACCTTGAAAATGTTGAACTTTCCTCAACTGTCGAAAGTGCTCTGCCCTGCCTAAAAAGACGGCAAGCAAAGCGCTTTCTCCACTGTGGCCCCTTTCCGTCAGCCTGTAGACGCTTCCTATTGACTCCCACTGACCTCTCCACAGGTGCGTCGGCAGGAGCGTCAGGGTAGCAGTGGGGACTCTGCGACGGGCGCGGACTCCTCCTCCCGTCACAGCGGGGCGGGGGGGAGGGAGGGGGGGAGGGACAGCGGCTTCGGCAGCGACAGTGCCCCCATCCGCATCGTCCAGATCGAGCCGCAGAGCGGGGCCAACCACCACCGCCTCGCCAGGCCCTCCCACAAGTCCACCATCACCAAGAACCTCAGCTTCATCCCCTTTGACCTCTTCCTCACCGCCAGTAAGCTGTCCGTCATGACCTACGCCTGCTCCAGCCCCCCCAAGGCCCTCCCCTCCTCGTCGGACACCCCCAGCACGCCGGAGAAGAAGGAGCCTGGAGACAAGGTAAACAAAAGGGCTTTTACATGAGTCATAGTTCTTGGATCAGTCAGTTGTCCATTTGTTTATAATTATTCGAACAGTACACAATAGCAAGATGTGTGTTGCTCTAGTATTGTAGAGCTGTGAATGTGAAGTATACTAATAGTAAGATATGCACACAAACCTACTGTTTACTTTGGAATCACTTTATAAGGTAGACTAGGGCAGTGGTTCTCAAAGTGGGGTCCGGGGATCCCCAGGGGGGTCCTTGAGGGGGTTCCAGGGGGTCCCCAGCAAAAACGGGAATCATTTATTTTCACAATAATTCCATCCATAAGTAACACAATGACAGAATGTACAGTATGACTATTTTGGTAATGGGTTTCATACACTTTCTGGAATAAAACATCTAAAAGTTCTTATCCGACGGGGGACCCTGGGACAAAACCTTACCAAATTATACCAAGTCCGTGGTCTAATTTGTGTCAGTTTATGGGTCCATGAGGTGGAAAAACTTTGAGAACCACTGGATTAGGGTACTCATATTGAGACTAAACTTGTTTAATTGAATCTAATCTTAACAAGGACTTCTGCAGTACCATATGCAATTGTGTTTATCCCTTTAATCTGTCAGTGGCCCATATTGTTGTCCTTAACCTTTAAATGCAAAAGCACAAAGTGTATTAAAAGCGCTTCTTTTTATAGAAAGACAGGAGTAATGTATGATCCAGTTTGAGCCTGTTCTTAATGTTTGTGCTATATGCAGCTGCATTATGGGCCCAGATGAAACTCACAGACTTTTGGCACCAGCTCAGTACCAACTCAAACCCATCTTCATTTGATGCTTTTCAAACTCAGCCTAGTGATGAGAGTTTTTCATTACCATCTCCCCCCCTGCACGCAAACACACACACATGCACACACTCAGACGCACGCACGCACACACACACACACACACACACACACACACACACACACACACACACACACACACACACACACACACACACACACACACACACACACACAACATGAGCCTCATGCTTTCAGACTAGTAAGATTTTCATTCCTGGTAACAAGAATGTCTTGATTGTTAATTTCTATATTGCCCACCTATGCAGAAGATTATCTAAATTCATCCTCTCTAGGTGGGGAAGAGCGCCCTGAACCAGCCTGAGATCCTTTCCGAGTCGCCCCCGCCCCTGGACCCCGCTCCGGTCGCTCAGGGTTCCCTGGCCGGCCTGACTGCTGAGGACCTGCTCCACAGCAGCACCTCCCACACCCAGCCGGCCTCCCCCCTGCTGAGAGGCAACACCTCCATCACCCTGTTGTCCCTGGACGGCCTGCCCACCCCCAGCCGCTCGTCTGCCCGCCAGGCCCTGGGCGTGACCGTGGTGAGGCAGCCTGGGAGGAGGGGACCCGGGGACCTGCTACTGGAGCCCCTCCTCTACCTGCAGGTGGTGCAGCCCTCCGCCCTGCTCAGCTGCCACCACCGCAAGCAGAGGCTGGAGCTGTCGGTGTTCGACGTGGCCTTAAGAGGAGTGGCTTCTGACTACAAGTGCCTAGGTGAGAGAAATATGGAGAGTGGAACAAAGATTTTTTTTATCGTCAAGTGTTTAGACACACCTGATTGACAAATAGAAATAGTGAAGTTGAGCCAATGTATGAATTCCTTTCCAAAGCCTTTGCCTTCACAACAAGGCAAAGGGTGGCTACTTGAAAGAATCTAAAATATAAGATAGTTTTGATTTGATTTGTTTCACACTTTTTTGGCCACTGCATCATTTCATTTGGGTTATTTGGGTAATTTGGATTTCTTTACTATCATTCTAAAATGTGGAAAATAGTAATCAATAAAGACAAATGTGGTGTGTCCAAATTGTTTGACTGGTAGTGTATGTGGTAAGTGTTGGATGGGGAAGGGACAGGGACCTGGATTGCTGTAAGGGCAGAGGGTGGGGGTTACAGTGACCTGGATTGCTGTAACGGCAGAGGGTGGGGGTTACAGGGACATGGATTGCTGTAAGGGCAGAGGGTGGGGGTTACAGGGACCTGGATTGCTGTAAGGGCAGAGGGTGGGGGTTACATAGACCTGGATTGCTGTAAGGGCAGAGGGTGGGGGTTACATGGACCTGGATGGCTGTAAGGGCAGAGGGTGGGGGTTACATAGACCTGGATTGCTGTAAGGGCAGAGGGTGGGGGTTACAGGGACCTGGATTGCTGTAAGGGCAGAGGGTGGGGGTTACAGGGACCTGGCTTGCTGTAAGGGCAGAGGGTGGGGGTTACATAGACCTGGATTGCTGTAAGGGCAGAGGGTGGGGGTTACATGGACCTGGATGGCTGTAAGGGCAGAGGGTGGGGGTTACATGGACCTGGATTGCTGTAAGGGCAGAGGGTGGGGGTTACATGGACCTGGATGGCTGTAAGGGCAGAGGGTGGGGGTTACAGGGACCTGGATTGCTGTAAGGGCAGAGGGTGGCGGTTACATGGACCTGGATTGCTGTAAGGGCAGAGGGTGGGGGTTACATTAGTCTCGCTGGCCAGCCTCCTCTCCCTTCCGTCCGAGGAGTCTGGCGCCGCAGGTCTCCATAATTGGAATAAAGCCTCCCCTGCTCTACTCTGCTCTCCCATTGGAGCGACTCTTTCAGTGGCAGCCGGATGTCCGCTCCCGGCTTAGTACAAGCTCTGTCATTGGCTCTGACCATGTCAATCAGAGCGGCTTCCGCTCCTTCCTCCCTGTGTGTCGCTGTAAATAGTGCCCTGCCGCCTCAGTGAAAACAACAATGCTAACTAGCTAGCAAGCTAACGGCAGAAACCTGCACGCTAACTTGTTGCTACACGCTGAAAATGGCAAATTGGATCGTTAGAAACTACTTTGCAAGGGCACTGCCGCTAAGCGCCGCCCATTGCAATCCCACTATGGAGACCTGCGGCGCCAGACTCCTCGGACGGAAGGGAGAGGAGGCTGGCCAGGGAGACTAGGGTTACATAGACCTGGATTGATGGTGGGGGTTACCCCTGATTAAAATACACACCCTGGTTAGGCTAAAACATGAAGGATAGGGTTATGCTCCCAACCCAATATGCCAACATATTAACAAAACCAATAAACCAGCAAACATGCCATCTCCTTATGTAACTTATTTTGGAAACCTTTTGCTAATTTTTCCAGCGTTCTTCTATATCTTTCAATATCTCTCCCTTTCTCTGTGTCCCCCAACCTGCTTGTCTCCCTCTTCTATTTCCCTCTCACCATCCCTTCATGCTTGCAGACCCAGGGAAGACTCTGCCGGAGTCTCTGGACTACAATGTGTTCTGGCTGCAGACGGTAGCAGGGGAGGCCGACAGTAAAACGGGCATCCCTCCTCCTCTGCTCTGCCTGCAGATCAAAGACTTCCTCAACGGACCAGGTGG
>NC_139623.1:94127711-94132711 GCF_964638095.1 Poromitra crassiceps | reverse complement strand
CCCTCACTCACACACCACCTACATGTATGTTGGTCCGCCCCTCACTCACACACCACCTACATGTATGTTGGTCCGCCCCTCACTCACACACCACCTACATGTATGTTGGTCCGCCCCTCAGTCACACACCACCTACATGTATGTTGGTCCGCCCCTCCGTCACACACCACCTACATGTATGTTGGTCCGCCCCTCACTCACACACCACCTACATGTATGTTGGTCTGCCCCTCCGTCACACACCACCTACATGTATGTTGGTCCGCCCCTCACTCACACACCACCTACATGTATGTTGGTCCGCCCCTCACTCACACACCACCTACATGTATGTTGGTCCGCCCCTCACACACCACCTACATGTATGTTGGTCCGCCCCTCACTCACACACCACCTACATGTATGTTGGTCCGCCCCTCACTCACACACCACCTACATGTATGTTGGTCCGCCCCTCCGTCACACACCACCTACATGTATGTTGGTCCGCCCCTCACTCACACACCACCTATATGTATGTTGGTCCGCCCCTCCGTCACACACCACCTACATGTATGTTGGTCCGCCCCTCACTCACACACCACCTACATGTATGTTGGTCCGCCCCTCAGTCACACACCACCTACATGTATGTTGGTCCGCCCCTCACTCACACACCACCTACATGTATGTTGGTCCGCCCCTCAGTCACACACCACCTACATGTATGTTGGTCCGCCCCTCACACACCACCTACATGTATGTTGGTCCGCCCCTCACTCACACACCACCTACATGTATGTTGGTCCGCCCCTCACTCACACACCACCTACATGTATGTTGGTCCGCCCCTCAGTCACACACCACCTACATGTATGTTGGTCCGCCCCTCAGTCACACACCACCTACATGTATGTTGGTCCGCCCCTCACTCACACACCACCTACATGTATGTTGGTCCGCCCCTCTGCGCGCCCCAAATGACGCCAACACTCAAAATTACAGTGATCATGACCCGTTCCATGTGGCATGAATTACATCAGAAGGTTAGTCAGGTTGTGTGTGTGTGTGTGTGTGTGTGTGGGGGTGTGTGTGTGTGTGTGTGTGTGTGTGTGTGTGTGTGTGTGTGTGTGGGTGTGTGGGTGTGTGGGTGTGGGTGTGTGTGTGTGTGGGTGTGGGTGTGGGTGTGGGTGTGGGTGTGGGTGGGTGTGTGTGTGTGTGTGTGTGTGTGTGTGTGTGTGTGTGTGTGTGTGTGTGTAATTTTGGTAATTTTGAACTTCTTCCGAACTTCATGTGATATATTAACTGGATGTATGTAATTACTGGATGTGTCATTATATTGTTCCTGTAGTGCTGGAGGTACATCTGATTCTACTGTGCAGTTGAAGTGCAGACATTTTGCAATTACCGTCAGGTGTTTCCCTTGAACTAGTGAAGCGCAGAGCTATCCTTGTCTTGGTAGGATGACTTCAATCATAATCACTCACACACACACACATGCACACACACACACACACACACACACACACACACACACACACACACACACACACACACACACACACAGAAACACACACACACAGAAACACACACACACACACACACACACACACACACACACACACACACACACACACACACACACACACACACACACACACACACACACACACACACACACAGAAACACACACACTCCCAAATGACTCAGACAGGATCCAGGCTCAGTGTGAGGTTGCCCTGGGTCAGACTCTGTTGGAAATATCTGGAATTGACCACACATGCTACTGGTTCCTCTTCGCCCACACAGTCTCTCATGCACACACAAGCATTCGTGTGTGTACACACACACACACACACACACACGCACACACACACACACACACACAGTCTCTCTCCCTCTCTCTCTCTCTATCTCTCTCTCTCTCAATGGTGTGTTGTTCGGTTAGATGGGTCAATGGTGGGGATAATTATCATGTCCAGGGATAGGGGAGCAAATGAAGGGGGTAGAAAGAACAGGAGAATCAGAGCGTTCTATTGAGGAGGACACAAAAATGCACAATTTGTGATTTGATAGACAATAATACAGTCTAATAACACCACATTGTTGAGAGAAACAAAACTGATGTTTGAGAGAGAGGATGAAATGTTCTGAGTCTCATTTTCTCATTTGAAACAGCATCATCTTGACATGCTAAGTATTGTGGCTCAATGAGACAGCATGTCTCTAATTCAAGTTCATTTTGAGGACATTTGAATCAACATCATTTGAATATAGAGAGAAAAAGGGCTCCATGGAAAAGAATCAAACAAAGTGAGATGGAGAACAGAACAGAGAGGTTTAGGAAGAGTAAAGAGATCCAATGTAGAGATCTGGCCTTTTATTTATCCGTCCCCCGTAGCTTCCACAGATGCTTTATTTGCTTAATATGCTTTATATCTGTCTGCCTGTCAGTGTGTGTGCGTGTGTGCGTGCCATGTGATGTGTGTCAGTGTGTGTGTGTGCGTGCGTGCCATGTGATGTGTGTCAGTGTGTGTGCATGCCATGTGATGTGTGTCAGTGTGTGTGTGCGTGCGTGCCATGTGATGTGTGTCAGTGTGTGTGCGTGCGTGTGATGTGATGTGTGTCAGTGTGTGTGCGTGCCATGTGATGTGTGTCAGTGTGTGTGCGTGCGTGTGATGTGATGTGTGTCAGTGTGTGTGTGCGTGCGTGCCATGTGATGTGTGTCAGTGTGTGTGTGTGCGTGCCATGTAATGTGTGTCAGTGTGTGCGTGCGTGCGTGCCATGTGATGTGTGTCAGTGTGTGTGCGTGCGTGCGTATGTGATGTGTGTCAGTGTGTGTGCGTGCGTGCGTATGTGATGTGTGTCAGTGTGTGTGTGCGTGCGTGCCATGTGATGTGTGTTAGTGTGTGTGCGTGCGTGCCATGTGATGTGTGTCAGTGTGTGTGCGTGCGTGCCATGTGATGTGTGTCAGTGTGTGTGCCTGCGTGCGTATGTGATGTGTGTCAGTGTGTGTGTGTGCGTGCGTGCCATGTGATGTGCGTCAGTGTGTGTGTGTGCGTGCGTGCCATGTGATGTGCGTCAGTGTGTGTGCGTGCGTGCCATGTGATGTGTGTCAGTGTGTGTGCGTGCGTGCGTATGTGATGTGTGTCAGTGTGTGTGCGTGCGTGCCATGTGATGTGTGTCAGTGTGTGTGCGTGCGTGCGTATGTGATGTGCGTCAGTGTGTGTGCGTGCGTGCCATGTGATGTGCGTCAGTGTGTGTGCGTGCGTGCATATGTGATGTGTGTCAGTGTGTGTGCGTGCGTGCATATGTGATGTGTGTCAGTGTGTGTGCGTGCGTGCCATGTGATGTGTGTCAGTGTGTGTGCGTGCGTGCCATGTGATGTGTGTCAGTGTGTGTGCGTGCGTGCCATGTGATGTGTGTCAGTGTGTGTGCGTGCGTGCCATGTGATGTGTGTCAGTGTGTGTGCGTGCGTGCCATGTGATGTGTGCGCGTCGCGTCCGGCGGCTCTACTTTGATTCGACGGCGCTTCACATTCAATCTATTTCAACGAGGCGCAAACGGAGAGCAGACCGCCGCGAGGCCACGTCTCGCTGTGTGTTTACAGCAATGTGCTCGCAATTTCACCAGCATTTACTCCACAAGACCAATCAAAGCTGCCCTCCCAAGGATGCCGAGTGGGAAACACTTGTAACATGTGTACTGTAAACTGGATGGGGTTTCAACGCTGACCCTCACTCGCTCATCACACACACACACACACACACACACACACACACACACACGTATAAACAACAGCGTACACATATCTGCAAGAAGGCAGATGGCAGTTGCTTCAATACCAAGAGTGTTCAAGGCTTCTTCGTTTTTTTGTTGTTTTTATCCCGTTTTCTATACCCAGTTGTACTTGAGCCAATTCCCCCTGCTGTCCATTGCTCCACCCCCTCTGCCGATCTGGGAAGAGCGGTAGACTAGCACATGCTTCCTCCGATACATGTGCAGTCGCCAGCCGCTTCTTTTCAGTTTCACCGGTGGGACGTAGCGCGTGGGAGGATCACGCTATTCTCCCAGTTCCCCTCCCCGCGAATTGGTGCCTCGACCGACCAGAGGAGGCTCTAGTGCAGCGAGCAGGACTCCTAGCCACCGGTAGGGCTGGGTATTGGTTCAAATTTCAAGAATCGATTCGATTCCGATTCACAAGGTTCCGAATCGATTAATTTCAATATCGATGTGGTTAGTGATACTAAAACATGTTTTTTGAGCTGGAACCTGAATTACATGACTGTCCAGTTATGTAACACATCAATACTGGTATTAATATTGACATTTGACAGCAAATGAATATGAAATATTAGTACTTAATGGCTGGAACTGTTGAAAATGTCAACGACCAAGACCCCTCCCAGAATGTTGACAGTATTGCATCTTTCAAAAATATGATGTGGGCAGAAATAGCTTCCAATTGAGTGTTTAGTTACTCTTTAAGTTAAAATACAAATTTTGCTTGGATATGAAAAAGATTCTCAAATTGTACTAGGAACTCTAACCTGGTGCATCATTCAAAAATATTACATTAAGAATTCACCCCAAAGCCGTTAGAAAATACAAATATACTTTTTATTTTATTTTTGTCATGACCATTTGGCCCATAATCAAACTACAGCCCTGAACAACACAATACTGTGCTATGTGCTGCAAGTTGTGCAGGCTCTCCAGTCAGCATCAGTGTGACAAGCAGAGTGACTGACACCATCAGTGCTTTCTTTAGTAAAGTAATGCAGTCAGTCACTACTCCATATCAAAACAAGAGATGAGGCTGAGGGCGGCTCCACTCGTCGTTGTTTATATAGAGACTCTCTGCTGACTGCAGTTTCATTTTGATGCTTTGTTTCACAGATTTATACATGTTGGGGATTACCGTATGTCTACAGCAGCGGTCTACAGTCAGATGTTTGCGTCGCACCATAACGTAGTTCACCTTCGGATACCTTCAGGAGCCTTTTGAAGCCTTCATTTTT
>NC_139623.1:94077711-94122711 GCF_964638095.1 Poromitra crassiceps | reverse complement strand
TTCAGATCCAGATCCACTTTATCCTGCTGTCATTAGACAGCATAAAGCAACAAAAATGTCCCTTCCAAAGCTTTGTCAATCCCTAAAGGAATGCTTAGATTAGAAGTGTTAAGTGTTATTGGAACTCCACTATGTAACATGTCACTGGTCAACTCATTGGGGGCGTATTATGCTCTTTGTGAACTAATGAATTGGCTGAAGGCTGCAGTTCACTCTGTTTGCAATTTGTCGTAAAATGTATCAGCAAACCACTTTGGGCAAGAGAGCAGTATTAATGGAAAATGTTCATATCTTTACACTGGGGATGTACACATAGTCAGTAAGAACTGGGGAGATCGGCATTGCTGTCCATTGTGTTAAGTACAGTATAACAGCAAACATGTTGCTTCCACTGCCCAGTAAGGGATCATCCACCTGGATGCAGTTAGCTGAATGTGGTAGCTCAGCTCACAGGAAGGGATGATACCCATAACCAGGTCCAGATAAGCTCCAGACCTGTGATGCCTGTATATCTTTTTTGCTAAATAAATCAAGCACTCCTCAGTTTGTCCACATACCGTATTTGAAACCATATCTGGATATTTGAATCTTCTCCCCTTAGCATTTTTGTTTTGTTGAGACAGTAGGAAAGATGAGCGAGGATGGCGTAGTGGTTAGAGAGACCAGATGAGCTGTGTTCAAGCCCTGATGTTGGCAAACATTGGCCCTGCTGAAGTGTCGTTAAGCAAAGACATTACTCAACTACCGGCTCCAGGAGTATCAATAAAATATCTTAAAAAGAAAGTGTATCAACCAATCTATTATTAATGGGCACCATATGCATTTGTGTTTGTGTCTGAAAGTCCGGGGAATTGACTCTTGATAGACCTGCCAGGTTAAGTGAAGGTTAAAAATGGGTTAAGTATGGAAATCTCCTGGTTACATTGAGCTGTATCCGTAGCACTGCTCACTTGGGCCAGGTGGGCTTCTGACAGGTTAAGCAGGTAATAAACCCCCTGCAGACAGGCCGGAGCTGGCTGGTGGTGGGAGGGGGTAGGCAGGAAAGGAGGGAGGATGGCCCATAATCAGGACCAGCTCTCCCTGCACTGAGAGCCAGGCAAGGCCCAGGCCCCAGCCCTGGCCCTGACTAGGTGATCAGAAACAGCTTCATATGATTACACAGGGAGGGAGGGAGGGAGGGAGGGAGAGAGAGAGAGAGAGATTGGCAAGAGTGGAGGAGGAGAAAGTAAAAGAACAGGGAGGAGGAAGAGGAGAAGCAGAACCATAGATGAAATGGAGGGAACATAGAGCAAAGAAGGTGGGAGAGTAGGGGAGGGGGGGCAGAGGAAACTGCATGAACAGCTGCACATGGGCTATTTCTTCCACCGCTGGAAAGTTTCCTGGTGATAAGTCAACTGGAAATGATAAGCTACATTAGACAGCAAATTCCACCTATCTGTCCTCCAATCCCTCCCATCCTTCCATCTGACCACGCGCCTCACTTCCACTGGATTACATGAGAAAGCATCCTGAGGGCAGTGTGTGTGTGTGTGTGTTCGTGTGTGTGTGTCTGTGTCCGTGCCTGTCTGCCTGCCTGCCTGTCTGTCTGCCTGTCTGTCTGTCTGTCTGTCTGTCTGCCTGTCTGCCTGCCTGCCTGTCTGCCTGCCTGCCTGCCTGTCTGTCTGCCTGCCTGTCTGCCTGCCTGCCTGCCTGTCTGTCTGTCTGCCTGCCTGCCTGCCTGCCTGCCTGCCTGCCTGCCTGTCTGTCTGCCTGCCTGCCTGCCTGTCTGACTGCCTGCCTGTCTGCCTGCCTGCCTGCCTGCCTGGGCAGCACTCCCCCTCATGTCATCCTGTGCTCCTACCTGGGAAGGAGACAGACGGGAGGCCTAAAAGCCTTCAAAAGCCTCTAAACACTGGTGCCTTGATGAGAGCATGAGAAACAGCTGCTTCCCGCTCCCATCATCATCATGAGCAAGTGGAAAAATGGGATAATGGAAGTGGTGTAAAACGGCATTGAGTTAATTCATGTGTCTCTGTCAATTCCACTCAAGTGTTTGAAGGCTGGAGCACAAGAGAGCGAGAGAGATACAACACTTTGATTTATATGGCTGGCATGGAGAAAAGATTCTCTTCTGCTATTCCACAGTGTCACATTAGGATGTTACAGTGAGACAGCCAGAAATGGTGTGTGTTTCTTCTGTATTTGTGTGCCTGCGTGTGTGTGTGTTGTCTGTCTGTGTGTGTGTGTGTGTGTGTGTGTGTGTGTGTGTGTGTGTGTGTGTGCGCGTGCGCGTGTGTGTGTGCGCATGTGTGTGTGAGAGAGAGAGATTGATGAGAGCGGACCCAGCTGTATTTTAACTGGTCTTTGCATGCAAAGCCGAGCGATTAGGTGAAAAGAGACGAGTTCAAAGTTTGATTTCTGAGATGTGGTGCCATGCAACGTCTCATGGGTTAGATAGCAGAAGATGTCCTTGCTAAGGGGAACACTGAGAGTAGCTTGCCCTTTCCTCAAAAACCCAAATGGGCTGTGTCCTGTTTATGCTGCCAGGGCCCCAGCCAAGAGTGCATTTATTCAATTTAGGTCCCAGTTTAAGAGACCCTGCTTTGGCACTGATGTAGGCTAAATAGTCTGTCATTAGATTGCATAAAAATTGGATAATAGATTAATTTCCCATTCACAAATACAATACACACACACACACACACACACACACACACACACACACACACACACACACACACAGATCCAAAGAGTGTGTGTTATGCCTCACTATCATAATGAGGTAGCATTGGTTTTCCCAAACAATAAAGTCATGTTTTTATCACCTGGCCAAAAGCAGTGCTCTCTCCCTCTGTCCCATTTTCCCCTTCACTCTCACTTCATAAATGTAAGTCACGATGAGCACAAAATATACTGCCATCTTTTAGTGAGACATACAGTAGGCTGTAAAAAGTAATACCAGCTCATGTTAATAAATACTAAGGCACTATTTCTTTTTTCTTTCAAAGCTTGGATTGTTTGACATTACAAAATAATATATGATGTTCCAGAATGTATAGTGTTTTAGTCGCATAAAAAGCTGATGCTCGCCTAGTAGTTCTCATGTTAATTGAGGGTTTTTCTAGCATCACTTCACTTCTGTCAGTGGGTTTCTTCTCAGGAAGTGTTTAAACTGGCTGAGCCATTGGCTGGGAGCTTCCTCTCCTTATTCATACTGACTGTGTAACCCTAATGGATTGAAATGCCTTGCAAAGCCAGCAACATTTATTAGCCATTATCAGTGATAAACGATGAGTTAACACTGTAGCTTGATTGAATATTATTGGTCATACAGTGGAAATATGAGGACAGTATGGGGGGAGTTGTGTTCATCAAGCTTTCCTGTCAACACTGTTGTGGACACATTATAATACTGTTCTTTATTTCTGTCTGTCTCTTCTCCGCTGTCTCCCCCCACCTTTTCCTCTCTTCCTCCCACAGCTGAGCTGAATGTCGAGCTATTACGCCCCCTCAAGATCAATCCTACGCTGGCTAAGCTGGAGCAGGCCAAGGCCTACCTGTGTAAAGTCCTACCAAACCAGATGTGGGACGCCTCCAGTAAACCTCCCTCCACCTCCTCCACCCCTCACCCCTCCCCCACCAAGACAGCGCCCAGGACCTCTCCTCGCCCCAACCCCCACCAGCAGGCCTCGGCCCTGGGTAAGGCCAGCAGCCTCAGGGCCCTGGCCTTGTCCTTCCACAAGGTGTCCCTCCGCACCGCCCAGATCGTGGTAGTCATGGAGACGGAGGCCCATCCCATGAGGCCCAGCGTGACAGCGTCTGTGTCGGCCATGACGGGCAGTCTGAACATGAAGTCTGAGCCCAGGATGGAAGGTGAGTAAAACACACACGTCTTTCAGTTTGTGCAGAATTACAGTTTTTGGGGTCACTTACCCAATTAGTCCCTGTGTTAGGTAACAAAACCTTGATTTAAAACAAGTGTGATTGTGATATTACCTGAGGAGACACCTCCCTCATTTGACCTGCTAAGCCCCAGTTTGTTTTGTGAAGCCCAGCAGAAAACTGGATGCCCATGTTGTATAGATCTCTATGGCTTAACTGCTTGTATGACCTCATAGGCTTAAGGCTGGCTGAAACCTTAACCCTTTTCTCTCTGGTCAGACCTGCTACCAAGACTTCTATCTGAGACCTGTCAAATGACCCATGTTTTATAACTGCACTGCAAAACATATCTTTACTAATGATCATCATCATTTTTCTTAAACCATTTGAAAAACATCTGCTACAGGGGTTAGTTCATTTCACTTGTCGTCAATGCAACTTAACTCGGTTTAAGAATTTCCCTGAATGAAGTGACATTACCTCATTACCGGTGATGTGATCCACCTGTATGTCAAGATATTGTCACTTGTAGAACATTCTGGAAACAGGTGCGCTGGAAGCAAGTGAAACGATCTCACCCCTTGGCAGATTGTCACATCTTTTAAACAGAACAAGATTTTAGGACTCGGTACCAGACCGCACTAAATGTAGGCACTTGTTTGCAGTGTGTCATAGCTCACCATGTGACCCAACAGGAATGAAGCCAGCCTTATTGAAAAGTGAGTCCAGTTACCCAGAGCTCCCATAGAAATATGTAGTGGAGAACAGATTGTTCCGTGTTTCACGTTATTATGTAACCAAACAAATATTGATGTGGACATATGGAGCTATACCCAAAGCAGTTTGGAATTCCTGTTGTTATTCATTCAGATTAACATTTATTAGGAACCAGGATGTAACGTTACAACATGTTGGCCTAGGAATGTGTTTTGTCAAACAGATGTTCAGTGGGCCGTATAAAAAGAAGTATAAATCCATTCCAATTCTGTGGTTGTAAGGCGTAATGGAGCTGTTGAGGTCTATATGAAGAAGTTTTATTCCAAAACGTTTAATATGTGGGGTGGGTTATACAAAATGTTTGTTTACTAATATTAATTGATCAATATTTCAAAAATGTACATGGTAGGCTGACATACAGAGTTATAGAGGTAAAAATATATTACAACTAACACTAAAGCCCAATTTAGGCTTTGTCTGTCGACACTTTTGAAACTGTCGCCAACAGAAGTGAAGGCTTGAGTCGACACTTTCAAGTGTCGGCGAGCAGTGTCTGCTACCTAGTGACATTTCTAGTGTCGCTGACTACGTCACATAGTGTCGCGCCAAGTGTGATTGGCTATATAGACGGCACGCGCTTGACTTCCTTGTTTTGGTTTTTGCTGAAATTAAATGAATGAACGTGTCCGCGCTATTTTTATCAGCCTGTCCTTGATATGACTTCATCAAAATCACAAAGAACACTGTGACAAACTTCCCAGAGAGAGAGGAGGTGAGTTGTGTGGTTGTGTGTCGTTATATGCGGCTGCAGCCAAGTATGTCTTGCCTCCGACGTGCTAATTCCCTGCCTTGGCTGTCTGCACTTACTGTAGTTCTCTGTCTAACGTTTGCGAGTGTCACATGACTGTTGAGCCGAGGAGAGAAGCATAAATGCAGCACTTTATCTCTTGTCGGCGACCATGTGTTGAGCGACACTTTCCAATAAGTATAAATTAGGCTTAATACTATTTTCTCTGTCTTTCAGTTCTCTTTCTTTGTACTACATAGTCAGACCTCCCACCTCCCACTCTTGTTTATTGATGAAGAACATGCATTTTTATGCCTCCGCCGGCGATAGCCAGGCCGGAGGCATTATGGATCCGGGTTGTCCGTCCGTACGTATGTCCGTCCATCCGATGTTCCTTAACGCGATTTCTGAGGAACGCCTTGATGGAATTTCATCAAATTTGCCTTAAACATCCACTTAGACTCAAGGATGATCTGATTAGATTTTGGTGGTCAAAGGTCAAGGTCACTGTGACCCCTCGAACGCCATTCTCAAGCTTGTTAACGCGATATCTCAGGATTGACTTGACGGAGTTTCATCAAATTTGCCTCAAACATCGACTTGGACACAAGGATGAACTGATTAGATTTTGATGGTTAAAGGTCAAAGTTCAAGGTCACTGTGACCTCACACACCCAATTTCCAAGCTCTGTAACGCAACATCTCAGGAGCGCCTTGACAGAATGTCTTCCAATTTGCCTCAAATGGCGATTTGGACTCAAGAATGAACAAATGGCGGAGGCATAAACCCCCGGTGCGGTCGTTCTAGTTCTGTCTGTCAAGGTGTCATACACTGATGATGATGAAAACAATGTGGGGAAAAATACCAATATTGCTTTGAATATCGCTTGCTGCTCTTTACCCATGCTTGTTAACGTTAACGTTATACATCTCAGGAGAGCAGAAGAGCTTATAATAAGCCATGTACATGAAGATCAACGTTATACAACACTTTAACTGTAGCTATTTACACACAGCCTTTACAGAGCATTGTGCATGTTGAGTCTCAACGTTAGCCGTCCGTCCACGGTGCTTGCTGCCTGGTATCATCAGATCAGTCCGGTGTCATCAGTCCCTAAAAAATGAACAACGATACATATTATTGCTGTTAATATTACTTATCACAGGTCCATATTTACAGTTGCAGTTAAGTAGCGCAACGTTAATTCCAAGCTAAGTTAACTCGCTAACGTATGTATGCTAACAGACCCAGATCCATGGCTAACACAGGTATGCAGGCCAGGGCAGTCAATCGGCAAGATTACATTTAAGGTGCAAAGACAACACAAATCGCCTACCTTCATGTTAACAAAAGCGTTCATCCTCAGGCATCAGCAGTTCTTCATTCTTTTGAATGGCGAATTGAACAGTCAATGATTGCACCCTGCAGCTGGATTTGTTGTTAGCATGTTAGCTAGCCTGCTCGGATCCGAGCTACTACGTCATATCCCAGTCCCGGTGATAGACAGATGCTTCATCCAATCACCTGCCAAGTAGTTTTTTCCCCCGTGTCATCGGCTCTGGGCAGGCCATACCCAGATGGATGTGCGGTTTGGTTTGTGAAAACAAACAATAGCGCCCCCATCTGGCAATGTCAGGTTACAAACCTGGCCCTTCATCAACACCGACTTTAATCCAGGAGGCATCACAATGTTTCCACGATCACAATCAGAACTGCTAATGCTAATGTAAATTAAAATGCTTCCAATGTGTCTGTGTCGTTGGGTGTGAGCCTACATAGTGTAACAGATGATCAGGATTTTATTTGTTTATTTACTTATTTATTTTACAGTTTTTTTGGCATTTATGCTAAATTGGACAGCGCTGGGGAACAGATGCAGAGTGATTGAGGGGATGCACCATGCAGTAGATGACGAGGCAGAATTGAACCCCCTGTTTTGCGACGGCTTGCACCTTAGTGCCGCTGAGCCACAGTGAGTGGGGTTGCAGAGGGACTGGGACAGAGCTGGAACTGGGCTGCCTAAGTGCTTGCATCTGTTTTACAGATGTTGGTATATAGGGTTACTTCAGATAAAATGATTGTCGAAAATGTTAATTAAAACCTCAAACAATTTGCACTTTGTTTACTCGAATCTGCATAACTGCACGGTGAGACAATACTCAGTGCTGCTGCCCTGCGCTGATTTTCACCAGCTCTTTCATCCACGTTTGATGTGTTGACTTGGATAAACACAGTTGAAAACTGGGTATGCAATGCAATGGAAAAAACAAATAGTTTATAGACAATTGTTCTAATATGAAAGTTAATCCCCCTTCTTCACTTTCATATGACCAATTACTATTTTTAGCCATCACTCTAACTTTGCACATTTGCAAAGCTCTTCAGAAGAGATTTGTCACTGTAAGTTCTGCTGCTTGTTTACAGCAAACAGAGATTAGTGAACTTTCTCTTCATGGATATTGTTTTCCCACAATTACCAGCACCTTGAACCAGAGCCATCACTGCACTCAAGGACGTTACAATTTGACTGGACACAAATAACAATGTTGGGATCAGGAGCGTTGGTGTTTATGGAGATCTATTGGATGGTTCCTAAGCAGCTTGGCGTGGAGCTCGTTAAAACACTGGCCGTCGTTAGGGCCCCAAGAACACAAGATCATGAGCGGCTGCTGGGACTGAACGAGCCACTGTAATAACGGCTAGAAAACGAATGCTGTCACCATGCGCAACAACGCTATACTGTAGCAAACGCTTTGTCCAGCTCTTAGCTCGTTTCCCAATGCTCTGTGAAGTACCTCTGAGGTAAAGATGCATTGTGTGCTCTCATTATAGGGCCTGACGTATCTTTGTCAAATCTCTTGGAGCATGTTGAGATTCATGCGGTGTAACATCCGTAAATGTTGCCAGAAGACGTTTGCAAAGTTATAAAACATTTATATTTTCTGCCAATATAACATGTTGATGTCACAACAGTTGTTTTGTTTTTTGTTGGCTGTTGGTAATTTTAGCACTCTTACAGATCTTTGTCACAACACACTTTTCCCCGGGGGGTCCTCCACATAGTGTTTCCAGATTTGTTGCCATTGAGAGGAGACAAACTGTCTCCAATTACGCAGATGGATGGCCGGTGACAATAGATGTATCCACTGACTTTTAGCCTTAGCTGCACTGCCTCCATCACTCACCACTCTGGCCTCCCCAGCACCGCGCTCCATACCTCCCAAAATGGATACCTTGGAATGTTATGATGATAAAGGTTGGGATTCCCGTTCTGTAAGGTGGAGCGTTTGGGCTGCCATAATAAGTCAGCAGGAATGACCCCCCTGGGAGAGGCTGTACATGAGAGATGTGAGACAGGAGAGTGTAGTAGGAGGACTACTGCTGCTGCTGGTCCTCAGTGGCAGGCAGAGATTAATGGACCAGGGCAACCCCTCAGGATGATGCCACTGGGCTAGGAGAGACGCAAGAGGGAGGGAGGGGGACGTTACAGAGAGTTGTGAAAGAAGTGAAGCAGGGAGAGTGATGGAGATAGAGACAGAGAGAGAGAGGGAGGGAGGGGGGACGTTACAGAGAGTTGTGAAAGAAGTGAAGCAGGGAGAGTGATGGAGATAGAGACAGAGAGAGGGAGGGAGGGGGACGTTACAGAGAGTTGTGAAAGAAGTGAAGCAGGGAGAGTGATGGAGATAGAGACAGAGAGAGGGAGGGAGGGGGACGTTACAGAGAGTTGTGAAAGAAGTGAAGCAGGGAGAGTGATGGAGATAGAGACAGAGAGAGGGAGGGAGGGGGGACGTTACAGAGAGTTGTGAAAGAAGTGAAGCAGGGAGAGTGATGGAAATAGAGACAGAGAGAGAGAGGGAGGGAGGGGGACGTTACAGAGAGTTGTGAAATAAGTGAAGCAGGGAGAGTGATGGAGATAGAGACAGAGAGAGGGAGGGAGGGGGGACGTTACAGAGAGTTGTGAAAGAAGTGATGCAGGGAGAGTGATGGAGATAGAGACAGAGAGAGAGAGGGAGGGAGGGGGGACATTACAGAGAGTTGTGAAAGAAGTGAAGCAGGGAGAGTGATGGAGATAGAGACAGAGAGAGAGAGGGAGGGAGGGGGACGTTACAGAGAGTTGTGAAAGAAGTGAAGCAGGGAGAGTGATGGAGATAGAGACAGAGAGAGGGAGGGAGGGGGGACGTTACAGAGAGTTGTGAAAGAAGTGAAGCAGGGAGAGTGATGGAAATAGAGACAGAGAGAGAGAGGGAGGGAGGGGGACGTTACAGAGAGTTGTGAAATAAGTGAAGCAGGGAGAGTGATGGAGATAGAGACAGAGAGAGGGAGGGAGGGGGGACGTTACAGAGAGTTGTGAAAGAAGTGATGCAGGGAGAGTGATGGAGATAGAGACAGAGAGAGAGAGGGAGGGAGGGGGGACATTACAGAGAGTTGTGAAAGAAGTGAAGCAGGGAGAGTGATGGAGATAGAGACAGAGAGAGAGAGGGAGGGAGGGGGACGTTACAGAGAGTTGTGAAAGAAGTGAAGCAGGGAGAGTGATGGAGATAGAGACAGAGAGAGGGAGGGAGGGAGGGGGGACGTTACAGAGAGTTGTGAAAGAAGTGAAGCAGGGAGAGTGATGGAGATAGAGACAGAGAGAGGGAGGGAGGGAGGGGGACGTTACAGAGAGTTGTGAAAGAAGTGAAGCAGGGAGAGTGATGGAGATAGAGACAGAGAGAGGGAGGGAGGGGGACGTTACAGAGAGTTGTGAAAGAAGTGAAGCAGGGAGAGTGATGGAGATAGAGACAGAGAGAGGGAGGGAGGGGGACGTTACAGAGAGTTGTGAAAGAAGTGAAGCAGGGAGAGTGATGGAGATAGAGACACAGAGAGAGAGGGAGGGAGGGAGGGGGGACGTTACAGAGAGTTGTGAAAGAAGTGAAGCAGGGAGAGTGATGGAGATAGAGACAGAGAGAGGGAGGGAGGGGGACGTTACAGAGAGTTGTGAAAGAAGTGAAGCAGGGAGAGTGATGGAGATAGAGACAGAGGGAGGGAGGGGGGACGTTACAGAGAGTTGTGAAAGAAGTGAAGCAGGGAGAGTGATGGAGATAGAGACAGAGAGAGGGAGGGAGGGGGGATGTTACAGAGAGTTGTGAAAGAAGTGAAGCAGGGAGAGTGATGGAGATAGAGACAGAGGGAGGGAGGGGGGACGTTACAGAGAGTTGTGAAAGAAGTGAAGCAGGGAGAGTGATGGAGATAGAGACAGAGAGAGGGAGGGAGGGGGGATGTTACAGAGAGTTGTGAAAGAAGTGAAGCAGGGAGAGTGATGGAGATAGAGACACAGAGAGAGAGGGAGGGAGGGAGGGGGGACGTTACAGAGAGTTGTGAAAGAAGTGAAGCAGGGAGAGTGATGGAGATAGAGACAGAGAGAGGGAGGGAGGGGGACGTTACAGAGAGTTGTGAAAGAAGTGAAGCAGGGAGAGTGATGGAGATAGAGACAGAGAGAGGGAGAGAGGGAGGGGGGACGTTACAGAGAGTTGTGAAAGAAGTGAAGCAGGGAGAGTGATGGAGATAGAGACAGAGAGAGAGAGGGAGGGAGGGGGGACGTTACAGAGAGTTGTGAAAGAAGTGAAGCAGGGAGAGTTATGGAGATAGAGACAGAGAGAGGGAGGGAGGGGGGACGTTACAGAGAGTTGTAAAAGAAGTGAAGCAGGGAGAGTGATGGAGATAGAGACAGAGAGAGGGAGGGAGGGAGGGGGACGTTACAGAGAGTTGTGAAAGAAGTGAAGCAGGGAGAGTGATGGAGATAGAGACAGAGAGAGGGAGGGAGGGGGACGTTACAGAGAGTTGTGAAAGAAGTGAAGCAGGGAGAGTGATGGAGATAGAGACAGAGAGAGAGAGGGAGGGGGACGTTACTGAGAGTTGTGAAAGAAGTGAAGCAGGGAGAGTGATGGAGATAGAGACAGAGAGAGGGAGGGAGGGGGGATGTTACAGAGAGTTGTGAAAGAAGTGAAGCAGGGAGAGTGATGGAGATAGAGACAGAGAGAGGGAGGGAGGGAGGGAGGGGGACGTTACAGAGAGTTGTGAAAGAAGTGAAGCAGGGAGAGTGATGGAGATAGAGACAGAGAGAGGGAGGGAGGGGGGACGTTACAGAGAGTTGTGAAAGAAGTGAAGCAGGGAGAGTGATGGAGATAGAGACAGAGAGAGGGAGGGAGGGGGGACGTTACAGAGAGTTGTGAAAGAAGTGAAGCAGGGAGAGTGATGGAGATAGAGACAGAGAGAGGGAGGGAGGGAGGGGGACGTTACAGAGAGTTGTGAAAGAAGTGAAGCAGGGAGAGTGATGGAGATAGAGACAGAGAGAGAGAGGGAGGGGGACGTTACTGAGAGTTGTGAAAGAAGTGAAGCAGGGAGAGTGATGGAGATAGAGACAGAGAGAGGGAGGGAGGGAGGGAGGGAGGACGTTACAGAGAGTTGTGAAAGAAGTGAAGCAGGGAGAGTGATGGAGATAGAGACAGAGAGAGGGAGGGAGGGGGGACGTTACAGAGAGTTGTGAAAGAAGTGAAGCAGGGAGAGTGATGGAGATAGAGACAGAGAGAGAGAGGGAGGGAGGGGGGACGTTACAGAGAGTTGTGAAAGAAGTGAAGCAGGGAGAGTGATGGAGATAGAGACAGAGAGAGGGAGAGAGGGAGGGGGGACGTTACAGAGAGTTGTGAAAGAAGTGAAGCAGGGAGAGTGATGGAGATAGAGACAGAGAGAGGGAGGGAGGGGGGACGTTACAGAGAGTTGTGAAAGAAGTGAAGCAGGGAGAGTGATGGAGATAGAGACAGAGAGAGAGAGGGAGGGAGGGAGGGAGGACGTTACAGAGAGTTGTGAAAGAAGTGAAGCAGGGAGAGTGATGGAGATAGAGACAGAGAGAGAGAGGGAGGGGGACGTTACTGAGAGTTGTGAAAGAAGTGAAGCAGGGAGAGTGATGGAGATAGAGACAGAGAGAGGGAGGGAGGGAGGGAGGGAGGACGTTACAGAGAGTTGTGAAAGAAGTGAAGCAGGGAGAGTGATGGAGATAGAGACAGAGAGAGGGAGGGAGGGGGGACGTTACAGAGAGTTGTGAAAGAAGTGAAGCAGGGAGAGTGATGGAGATAGAGACAGAGAGAGAGAGGGAGGGAGGGGGGACGTTACAGAGAGTTGTGAAAGAAGTGAAGCAGGGAGAGTGATGGAGATAGAGACAGAGAGAGGGAGGGAGGGGGGACGTTACAGAGAGTTGTGAAAGAAGTGAAGCAGGGAGAGTGATGGAGATAGAGACAGAGAGAGGGAGGGAGGGGGACGTTACAGAGAGTTGTGAAAGAAGTGAAGCAGGGAGAGTGATGGAGATAGACAGAGAGAGGGAGAGAGGGAGGGGGGACGTTACAGAGAGTTGTGAAAGAAGTGAAGCAGGGAGAGTGATGGAGATAGAGACAGAGAGAGGGAGGGAGGGAGGGGGGACGTTACAGAGAGTTGTGAAAGAAGTGAAGCAGGGAGAGTTATGGAGATAGAGACAGAGAGAGGGAGGGAGGGGGACGTTACAGAGAGTTGTGAAAGAAGTGAAGCAGGGAGAGTGATGGAGATAGAGACAGAGAGAGGGAGGGAGGGGGGACGTTACAGAGAGTTGTGAAAGAAGTGAAGCAGGGAGAGTGATGGAGATAGAGACAGAGAGAGGGAGGGAGGGGGGACGTTACAGAGAGTTGTGAAAGAAGTGAAGCAGGGAGAGTTATGGAGATAGAGACAGAGAGAGGGAGGGAGGGGGGACGTTACAGAGAGTTGTGAAAGAAGTGAAGCAGGGAGAGTGATGCAGATAGAGACAGAGAGAGGGAGGGAGGGGGACGTTACAGAGAGTTGTGAAAGAAGTGAAGCAGGGAGAGTGATGGAGATAGAGACAGAGAGAGGGAGGGAGGGGGACGTTACAGAGAGTTGTGAAAGAAGTGAAGCAGTGAGAGTGATGGAGATAGAGACAGAGAGAGGGAGGGAGGGGGGACGTTACAGAGAGTTGTGAAAGAAGTGAAGCAGGGAGAGTGATGGAGATAGAGACAGAGGGAGGGAGGGAGGGAGGGGGGACGTTACAGAGAGTTGTGAAAAAAGTGAAGCAGGGAGAGTGATGGAGATAGAGACAGAGAGAGGGAGGGAGGGGGACGTTACAGAGAGTTGTAAAAGAAGTGAAGCAGGGAGAGTGATGCAGATAGAGACAGAGAGAGGGATGGAGGGGGACGTTACAGAGAGTTGTGAAAGAAGTGATGCAGGAGAGTGATGGAGATAGAGACAGAGAGAGGGAGGGAGGGGGGACGTTACAGAGATTTGTGAAAGAAGTGAAGCAGGGAGAGTGATGGAGATAGAGACAGAGAGAGGGAGGGAGGGGGACGTTACAGAGAGTTGTGAAAGAAGTGAAGCAGGGAGAGTGATGGAGATAGAGACAGAGAGAGGGAGGGAGGGGGGACGTTACAGAGAGTTGTGAAAGAAGTGAAGCAGGGAGAGTGATGGAGATAGAGACAGAGAGAGGGAGGGAGGGAGGGGGGACGTTACAGAGAGTTGTGAAAGAAGTGAAGCAGGGAGAGTGATGGAGATAGAGACAGAGAGAGGGAGGGAGGAACAGAAAAACTAAGCGCTACCGAGTGAGAGGAAATGGAGGGGAGGGAAGAGTGCGATAAAACAGCAGTTATGAAATGAGGAATGACAAAACAAGAGGCAAAGATAGAAAAAGACAGATGGGGTGAAAAGAAGATATGGTAGAAGAGAGGATATGAGGTAATGGAGCGAAAGGAGGACAGAAGAGGAAGGAGAGATGAATCAAGAGACAAAGATAGAAAGATGTGGATGAAGTAGACAGAGTGAGAAAGAAAGAAAGAAAGAAAGAATGGACGGGGCGACAAAATGGGTTGAAAGGTGAGGAACAGAAGACGGGCTCCTCTGTTTGAGCAGTAATGGCGATCTCTTCCACCTCTTTTCACGATGCTCGCCCCACCGCACCCTGTCCTCTTCATCAGCGTACATCTATAGCTGCAGCAGCCAGGGTGAAGACCCCTGTCCTCTTCATCAGCGTACATCTATAGCTGCAGCAGCCAGGGTGAAGACCCCTGTCACCCACCCCACTCCCCCCTCGCCCAGGGAACATCTGGGGGTCTGTACCTGGTCATGGCAGCCATCCCCCCCCCCCCTCCCCGTCTCTGCCAGGGGACAAGATGGAGAGAGAGGGGATTAGGTTGACAGTGAGGTGTGTTACCAGATCCTGTGTTAATGAAAAGCAAGTGGAAGCCCCGCATTCCTCCCTGCGTCCACCGCTCACCGCTCCCCAAGGTAGGGGGGCATTTATAGTTCAATGAAAGAAAGGAGGGAGGCGGGCGGAGAGAGAGAGAACAGATGTCTTAAGGTCCATGAAACAAGACCCTCCCTCATCTCTCAGCTCTGCGTCAGACTGCCCATGGAGCACCCCTGATCTCCCAGGAACACACACGCACGCGCGCGCACACACACACACACACACACACACACACACACACACACACACACTCACACAACAACACACACCCACCCACCCACACACACACACACACACACACACACACACACACACACACACACACACACACACACACACACACACACTCACTCACACTCACACAACAACACACACACCCACACACACACACACCCACACACACACACACACCCACACACACACACACACACACACACACACACACACACACACACACACACACACACACACACACACACACTCACTCACACAACAACACACACACACACACACACACACACACATACACAGTACACACACATACACAGTACACACACACACACACACACACACACACACACACACACACACACACACACAAAGATTTCTCCCTGGTCCGTAGCCTCTCTGGACCCCCATGCTCCATCACGGTGATTTACTCCAACACACTTGTAAAGGAAAACTTCTGTGCGTGGAACAAAGTGAAAGCCAGCCATTAATAATTGGACGTCTCTTCTTTTCTTCCTGCCTTGTTTTGTTTCCCCGGCCGATATTTGAATTACGATGGTGTCAGTTTGTTTACTCTGCTGAAAGAAAGCCACTCGGTTCCATTCATCATCATAATCTGTCTTGATAGTCGGGGAGAAGCGGAGCTGAGCAAAGCCGAACACGAAGAGATTTATATTTGGAAATGCACCCCGCTGCGATTTGGCAAGCTAACTCGACTATTACATTGTTTTCACAGCATTTAGAAAAGAATTATGTCACAAGGAGGAGAAAAAAAGCCCTGTCCAGCAAGGTCATATTGGTTGCCGAGCAGAGACAAAGATGTATGGTGCAGTGCGTCGGGAAGAGAGGAGGAGAGGTGTGGGATTGCTGTGTGGTGTATACCTAGACACAAATATGAGCCATGAGAAACAATTATACTTGAGCTTTATGGCCTTATTTGTCCTTTTTTCTTAACCATAGCTTTTCTCTTCAGAAATAATGCTAGTCAACTGGAGAAAATACACGCTTGAAAAGAGACACACATGTAGAAGCACTCTGGCGGCTCTCAGCATGAGAACTTGGGTCACACTGGAGTTTGGATTATTTATTGGAAGATTGGCACACTTCAACAGTACTGTGAGATCTCCAGATAGACCTAACCTTTATCAAATTAGGAACAATAACTAGTCCTTACTGCTTTTTTATCAGGGAAGTTAACTCGTTAGGTACTGTGTAGCTATCTAGGCCGATAGCTATACTGTAGCTGTAGTGTTTGTTAAACTGTGACCCTACAGGGGCTCTCTGATAGGGCTTTCACACCGGCAGGGCTCCGTGCCAGTTCCGGTTCCCGAACCCAAATTTGAACCGGCCAGCGCGTTCAGACCGAAAAAAGAATTGGTTCAGGACCTGAAAAATTGGTTCTCAGCGGAACCAAGAAATAGTTGGTTTTTCCTTGCGAACCGTGACATCATCAGTGGGTGTGTCTTATTCTAAGCTGTGAAGACGAGCAGGAAGGAGAAGAAGGCAGCGACAACATGGAGAAAAATAATTTGCAGTGGTCTGCTGAGGAAACCAAATGTTTAGTGGCGATTTGGGCATCTACCGAATTTCAAGAAAAGCTAGGGAAGCAGTAGAAGAAAGAGCAAGTTGTATGCCGAACTTGCGGAAGAGATGGCCAAGGCTGGGTTCACTCGAACGCCAGACCAAATAAATGTGTTTTTATTGAAAAAGTGCACGTCAAGTTAGCTAGTCTTGTTGACGTGTTACGGTCAAACTTCCCACTTCACTATATCACGTTGTATTTGCGAGGGCATCGCTGTATGTGTGTTTCTCTTAGGGTTTACATTTCATTTCATTTTATTTTGTCCAATAGCCTATTCAAATATTCCAGAATTGCATGTTGTGTTAATATGTAAATATTAATATTAACACATTGAGTGCCAGCCATTTTTTCATCCTGTAGGTAAGTTGTGCCAGGTTTTTTTTTGAGGATTCTGGCTCATTTTACAAGAGCCGAGGATTATTTTCTGTTAAGAATTCATGAACACCAATCATCTAAAAATAACTAATAGAATGTGTGCTTTCTCTGTCTAAAAGAGTTAGTTTGCAGAGTTAGTAGTTATGTAGATATTAGCCGTTGAGTACAGCATGGTTTCAGCGTCTGGAAATTTATTCAGAGATAAATGGCTTTTTGTGAAATTTGACAGAACAGTCACTTTAACCATTCATTTTTGGCATCAGTAAGACCGTCAGACATTCTAAACAATAGTTTTGAACAGTAATTTCCTCCATAACAACAGGAAACACCCCTCTCATTCAAACTCCTCCCTCCGTGTGTCTTCTCCTCCTTCCTCCTGGCTCTACAGCGGGCGTGTCAGAAGCGCGTTGCTGCTGCCTGCCTGCCTGCCTGCGTGCCTGCCTGCCTGCTTGCCTGCGTGCGGACGCTCCTTGTGCGAGTCAAGATGGGCCGGGGAATGCGTGGGCGATGGGCAGATGTTGATTCTGGCCTTTCTGAGGTGTTTCAAAGTGTGTTTCACCTATAATCTATTTTGCAAATCGCTCTCCGCTCTCTGTGTGCGGCTGCCTGCGCGGCCGCTCTCGGGCAAGACAAGTCTGGAATGGATTACGGTAATGTAAAATCGCCTCGCCATTTCCTTGAATGGCTTGCTCCCGCGGCAGTTTTTTCTTTGATTTCGCTCGTCTGGGGGAGCACTGTCAACACTTAGTGGGTCGGTAAAATAGATTATACACATTCTCTTGCTCCAATAGTGATCTCGAAGATGTAAAAGTTGTTGATTGATGTCCCACCGTCAAAAAAAAAAATGTTTATGTAAGACGAGATATCTCGGCTCTGGCACTCAAGCGTTGGATTATGTAAGACGAGATACCTCGGCTATGGCACTTAACGTGTTAATATGTTAATATGTGTAAATATTTGTATATAACTTTTTAGCCTGCATGATTTGATGGTTTTCTTGTAAAAAGTTATGCCGCCTCAAAGCTTTCTGGTAAATATCTAAACAACGCTGGTGTTTGGACTGGAGAAGGGAGGGGTTTGTGGATGGGGAGAAGGGAGAAACCGGAGCAGCAGATCCATTCACAGCGCTAGCTGGCTTTAAATGAAACCACACGCTATGCGTGAGCAGGAAATGCACAGAGCTCTTAAAAAACTGAAGAACGACTACTGAATAACATCCTCCCACTTTGGTCCCGCTTAAACTGGTGTGAACGTGGGCTGGTTCGCCAGAAAGCACCAAGGTTCTGAGACTCCAGAACGGAGCCAGAGCCAGAGCCAGAGCCAGAACCAGAACCGTGTCTGTCTGAAAGCGGCAAAAGTGGGCCGCACTTTGAGATCCCCTGGGGTCGGGGGCCCCTGGTGTAGGGGCTGACCAATTGTGGCTCTCAGGAACGTTTCTGGTGATATTTGGTCAGATTCCTGATAGGTTTACTGTCTTTCAGAGGCTGTAGCAGGCTTTTAAAGCCAGAGTGAGGTTGCTGGTATCATGAAACTAGAAGATCTAAGGCATCCATTGGTATCAACCATATCATGCTAGCTTATCAGGATGGGGGCAAATTAATGCTCCAAATTTTGGCGAGGGAAAAAAGATTGTGTGTGTGTGTGTGTGTGTGTGTGTGTGTGTGTGTGTGTGTGTGTGTGTGTGTGTGTGTGTGTCTGTCTGTCTGTCTGTCTGTCTGTCTGTCTGTCTGTGTGTGTGTGTGTGTGTGTTAAAACATCTACAAATGGGCAAATGGGAATTTCTTTTCTCCTTCAGAAAACACATTTCTCACCTTCACAACGACTTTTATTCTAGAATAGGCTAATAAAGAAAAGATTTGTTTTGGAATTATTTTGGTTTGTTTGTTTTGTTTTTTTCTTGGGCGCCCCTCAATCCATTGTTAGGTCCCTAAATTGGCCCTCAGTCATGAACACTTTGAGAAGCCCTACAATATATCTCTCCACATTCTTCTGATCAATTCCTTTGTGATCGGGTTTTCTGTGGGGAATCTGTCAAATGATAAATGTTTATTCAGTTCCCAACATTTATACAAAGTGTCTTTGTAAACAACAGTAGGATTGTATTTGGGCTGTACTTGCACTTTCCCACCCACCGAGTGTGGCGTAAGTTGAAAATGGCCACCATGGGAATAAACTCCATGTAATTGCAGCATTGTCTGACTCTCAGCCCGTTACATGTCATCCTGTAAAAAAAACACTTTTCCAGTCAAGTATCAAGAAATAAGCACATATCGACAGTAGATGAGGCATCTAGCATACCATCATTTGCAGATGCGTTGCAACTGTCATTCAGCCCATATGCAAGTGATCAGCACCCATCAGTTATTTTGAACGGCCTCGGATGACGCATGGCTCCCTGCACTGCAGTGTCCCCTCCCTCCCCAGCTACGTAGCCACTTTCCTCTGGTGTCCTATAGTGCTCTTGTGGTAAGTGAAGTGTATTGCTGTGGTGAGTGACAGTATATTACTCTTACCAATCCCAGACAGTCCTCAGGGGCCGCTGCTAGTTAGGTAATGACTCCTTTAGGTTTCCCCTAATTGATAACAGTAAGTCTCGGCTCTAAATCAGCCAGGCGGTGGTCAGATAACGGCTGCCAGCGAGAAACCCACATGGTAAATCAACATCCTCCATCCTATCTAATCCTACCCAAGCGTTTGCCAGAGATGTATTTCACTTCAGGGAGATTTCCAGCCAACTCCTTACCCACCCCCCACGTCAGTCCTTACCCACCCCCCACGTCAGTCCTTACCCACCCCCCACGTCAGTCCTTACCCACCCCCCACGTCAGTCCTTACCCACCCCCCACGTCAGTCCTTACCCACCCCCCACGTCAGTCCTTACCCACCCCCCACGTCAGAGAGAGTCACTGGGTGTCTTTAGGGTCGTATGTTACCCCAAGGGAGGATGAGCTTGTGTGTGTATCTGTTTCTGTCTTTTTGTGTGTGTGAGATATGCACATCTCTGTGTGTGTGTGTGTGTGTGTGTGTGTGTGTGTGTGTGTGTGTGTGTGTGTGTGTGCGCGCGTGCGTTCGCGCGCGTGTGTGTGTGTGTGCGTTCGCGCGTGTGTGTGTGCGTGCGTGTGCAGGATTGTGTGCATGCTGCATGCTTGTGGATGAGGAAATGGAAGCATCAACTCTGAATGCAGACACACATAACTGTGTCTGTGGACCTGCTTGTGTGGATGATGTGTGTCTCTGTGGCGTATTTGTATATGCATACAGTACATATGTGTTTATGTGCCCTTTTCTGTTTTTCTGTTTTTCTGTGTGTGTGTGTGTGTGTGTGTATCTGGTGCTTTCATATCCGAGGATCCATTTCATTTGGCTCGCAGTGAGCCAGTTTTCTAAACCCCAAACACATGAAGTGGAGAATATTGGAGCCACCTCAAATACCCCCAAAACAACAGCTGTCCATTTACTTCTGTGTGTGTGTGTGTGTGTGTGTGTGTGTGTGTGTGTGTGTGTGTGTGTGTGTGTGTGTGTGTGCGTGCGTGCGTGCGTGCGTGCGTGTGTGCGTGTGTGTGCGCGTGCGTGTGTGGATTTTCCATATAATATGGGACAACCACATGGTTTTCACAGTGGCATAACACAACATTCTTGTGTGTCCTCCATGCCATGCACTCTGGCTTCTGGGCTCCTATATTTCTCAGCAGAGTGTGACCCACCTGAGCATGTGGCGGTGGAGGGTGTATTAAGTGATGATTATATGATAACTATCTGCTCTCTGGCATCTGTCTATATCATCTCACTGACCAGAACTATGTCTCTGAGGTCCAAACCCATCATCAGTAACTAGCGGCTGTTTCTTCATTTTCCACCCCTCATCAAGATCGAGCATCACAGACACTCTCTCTCTCTCTCCCCCTCCCTCCCTCCCTCCCTCATTCTTTCTCTTACTGTTCCAGTCTTACTGGTCTTTGTCATTCACTGTCTCTGAATACTGAATTACTTGCATCCATGATTGTTCCCCAGTCTCTCTCTTTTTCTCTTTCTGTTTTTCCTTTTGACCATTTCTTTTTTATGTTTGTTATGGGGCCGCCTGCTGACACATCTCTGAGACAAACATCATGTGGTCGTATTGGAGGGGGATGGATGGATGGATGAGGGAAGGAGAAGTTCTGTCTCTGTCTAATATTCAGCCAGGATGGAGAGAGGGAGAGAGGGAGGGAGGGAGGGAGGAAGAAAGAAGGGGAATCCCCCCTCATTAAACCACTCCCAATTAGGGTGATTATTAAGAGAGCTGGCTGCTGCTGCTGGCTTTAACACCAGGATGCTGTGGTCAGCTGGGCTGTAAATGACGCATGGTGAAAGAGCACAGAACGCTTTGATACCCACTGCGGGCGCGCACGCGTGTGTGTGTGTGTGTGTGTTTGTCTGCAGTGGAATATACATGTGTTTGTACGTGTCTATGCACTTGTCTGTATGTGTATGTGTGTGTGTGTGTGTGTGTGTGTGTGTGTGTGTGTGAGAATAAGAGATTCTCCATTTAACAAGCCAGTTTGGGAGTTCCCAACTGCTGTCTAATAAATCCTAGCCATGAAAATAAACCTGGTGTCCACAGTTCAGAAGTGATCTTCTCTCTGCGCCGCATCAGCAGGAAATATTAGGCAGGTAAAGTGCCAACTTGTATCAACAGTGTGGATCCTGAGAGACATGAGTCATCCCAGTATCACATTTCCCCCGTAGGAAGATTTAGACATGAGAAGTCTGCTTCCACTGGAAGACCCCATGTGGAGTTATTGGGCTCTTATGTTGAATAAGATGTTCCTTAGTCGCTTCGCAAAAGACTGGGAAGTTGTGTGCTCTCTCTCTCTCATCTGTCACATCTATATCTATGTGTCTCTCTCATCTGTCACATCTATCTCTATGTGTCTCTCTCATCCGTCACATCTATCTCTGTGTCTCTCTCATCTGTCACATGTATCTCTATGTGTCTCTCTCATCTGTCACATCTATCTCTATGTGTCTCTCTCATCCGTCACATCTATCTCTATGTGTCTCTCTCATCTGTCACATCTATCTCTATGTGTCTCTCTCATCTGTCACATCTATCTCTATGTGTCTCTCTCATCCGTCACATCTATCTCTATGTGTCTCTCTCATCCGTCACATCTATCTCTATGTGTCTCTCTCATCTGTCACATCTATCTCTATGTGTCTCTCTCATCTGTCACATCTATCTCTATGTGTCTCTCTCATCTGTCACATCTATCTCTGTGTCTCTCTCATCTGTCACATCTATCTCTGTGTCTCTCTCATCTGTCACATCTATCTCTATGTGTCTCTCTCATCTGTCACATCTATCTCTATGTGTCTCTCTCATCTGTCACATCTATCTCTATGTGTCTCTCTCATCTGTCACATCTATCTCTATGTGTCTCTCTCATCCGTCACATCTATCTCTGTGTCTCTCTCATCTGTCACATCTATCTCTGTGTCTCTCTCATCTGTCACATCTATCTCTATGTGTCTCTCTCATCTGTCAGATCTATCTCTATGTGTCTCTCTCATCTGTCACATGTATCTCTATGTGTCTCTCTCATCTGTCACATCTATCTCTATGTGTGTCTCTCTCATCTGTCACATCTATCTCTATGTGTCTCTCTCATCTGTCACATCTATCTCTATGTGTGTCTCTCTTATCTGTCACATCTATCTCTGTGTCTCTCTCATCTGTCACATCTATCTCTATGTGTCTCTCTCATCTGTCACATCTATCTCTGTGTCTCTCTCATCTGTCACATCTATCTCTGTGTCTCTCTCATCTGTCACATCTATCTCTATGTGTGTCTCTCTCATCTGTCACATCTATCTCTATGTGTCTCTCTCATCTGTCACATCTATCTCTGTGTCTCTCTCATCTGTCACATCTATCTCTATGTGTGTCTCTCTCATCTGTCACATCTATCTCTATGTGTCTCTCTCATCTGTCACATCTATCTATGTGTCTCTCTCATCTGTCACATCTATCTCTGTGTCTCTCTCATCTGTCACATCTATCTCTATGTGTGTCTCTCTCATCTGTCACATCTATCTCTGTGTCTCTCTCATCTGTCACATCTATCTCTGTGTCTCTCTCATCTGTCACATCTATCTCTATGTGTGTCTCTCTCATCTGTCACATCTATCTCTATGTGTGTCTCTCTCATCTGTCACATCTATCTCTGTGTCTCTCTCATCTGTCACATCTATCTATGTGTGTCTCTCTCATCTGTCACATCTATCTCTGTGTCTCTCTCATCTGTCACATCTATCTCTATGTGTCTCTCTCATCTGTCACATCTATCTCTGTGTCTCTCTCATCTGTCACATCTATCTCTGTGTCTCTCTCATCTGTCACATCTATCTCTATGTGTGTCTCTCTCATCTGTCACATCTATCTCTGTGTCTCTCTCATCTGTCACATCTATCTCTGTGTGTGTCTCTCATCTGTCACATCTATCTCTGTGTCTCTCTCATCTGTCACATCTATCTCTATGTGTGTCTCTCTCATCTGTCACATCTATCTCTATGTGTCTCTCTCATCTGTCACATCTATCTCTATGTGTCTCTCTCATCTGTCACATCTATCTCTGTGTCTCTCTCATCTGTCACATCTATCTCTGTGTGTGTCTCTCATCTGTCACATCTATCTCTATGTGTCTCTCTCATCTGTCACATCTATCTCTGTGTCTCTCTCATCTGTCACATCTATCTCTGTGTGTGTCTCTCATCTGTCACATCTATCTCTGTGTCTCTCTCATCTGTCACATCTATCTCTATGTGTCTCTCTCATCTGTCACATCTATCTCTGTGTGTGTCTCTCATCTGTCACATCTATCTCTGTGTCTCTCTCATCTGTCACATCTATCTCTATGTGTCTCTCTCATCTGTCACATCTATCTCTGTGTCTCTCTCATCTGTCACATCTATCTCTATGTGTCTCTCTCATCTGTCACATCTATCTCTATGTGTCTCTCTCATCTGTCACATCTATCTCTATGTGTCTCTCTCATCTGTCACATCTATCTCTGTGTCTCTCTCATCTGTCACATCTATCTCTATGTGTCTCTCTCATCTGTCACATCTATCTCTGTGTCTCTCTCATCTGTCACATCTATCTCTATGTGTCTCTCTCTCATCTGTCACATCTATCTCTATGTGTCTCTCTCATCTGTCACATCTATCTCTATGTGTCTCTCTCATCTGTCACATCTATCTCTATGTGTCTCTCTCATCTGTCACATCTATCTCTATGTGTCTCTCTCTCATCTGTCACATCTATCTCTATGTGTCTCTCTCATCTGTCACATCTATCTCTATGTGTCTCTCTCATCTGTCACATATATCTCTGTGTGTCTCTCTCATCTGTCACATCTATCTCTATGTGTCTCTCTCATCTGTCACATCTATCTCTATGTGTCTCTCTCATCTGTCACATCTATCTCTGTGTCTCTCTCATCTGTCACATCTATCTCTGTGTCTCTCTCATCTGTCACATCTATCTCTATGTGTGTCTCTCTCATCTGTCACATCTATCTCTATGTGTCTCTCTCATCTGTCACATCTATCTCTGTGTCTCTCTCATCTGTCACATCTATCTCTATGTGTGTCTCTCTCATCTGTCACATCTATCGCGGCGCTGCAGAGCGGGTGGGGAGTGACGTGTCGGCAAAACTCCGAATGGTGAAATAAGTTTGCTTGTTTATCCGTTCACCTGCGTAGCGTTGAAGCACTTTTTACAGACTGGCTTCATTTGATGTGTCCGGGCTTGCCTTGGCTGTCGGCAACGTTGCTTAGTCCCTGTCGGACTGTGACTGAAGGAGGAGGACGGACTGTGGCCAGAGAGCGAGCAGAGAGGAGAGGGGAAAATCAGCACAGCACACACATGAAGCTGACATAGGCTACTGCTGTTATTATCACAAGATCATTTCGCCAGTTTGCTTGAGATACATCTAATTGCAGCGCCGCAGAGCCAGCTGGCTACGCCTCTTGACACGGTCTGGCTACGCCTCTTGACACGGTCTGGCTACGCCTCTTGACACGGTCTGGTATACACATCACCCTTCAAAATAAAATACTCGTTATTTTTCTCTTGATTTAAAGAATTACAAGAACAATTATGCTTTCTATCTTCCACACTGAGCGTAGTTAGGCTCGTTTTCAACTCACCCAACACATTTTGTTTTTCATACTGTATATTTTATGGATTTGGAAAATGTTTCTAAATCATTTTTAAAGGTTGTAGACAGAGTAGAGTTTTGCTATACAGTATTTACATTTCTGTATAAAATATTTGGTCAAAATAATTACATTGTTCATTAAAAATTAAAAATTTTTACCTTCAATGAATATTCAAAATTTGACAGTTTCAAGTATAAATGGTGGTAGTGCATCAATACTATATTTAATCCATAAATAAAAATAAATAATATAAAAATAAATAAATACATACATAAATACAAAATAAATGAATAAATAAAAATAAATAAATAATAGGCTACAAAAAATAAAAAATAAAAATACATAGCTAAAAAAAAAATCAATAAGGTCTCTGCCTTTATACACTGTTCTCAAACTTTTTCATGTCAAGGTCCCCTAAACTAAAACAAATTAGACCACATGGACCCTCATTCGATCATATTTGATCAGGGTCCCCCATCTGATATTAGATGTTTTATTAGGAGATAGTGTGTGGCACCCATGGCCAACATTCTGTCATTGTCAACACAAAAACAGCCCTATATTGCAGCAGACAGACAGACAGACAGACAGACAGACAGACAGACGGGGATCACAGACAAAGCTGTCTGTAGCAGGGCTGAGCAAGTGGACCTGGCTGAAATATCAGTTCTGGAATGAAGGTGAGTAACGTTATTTCGGTATGTTTTATGTTTGTCATTTTTATGTTGTCCTCTCCATGTGGCCATGCTTGCAAACTTATATCAGCTATAACAGATGTGTATGTTACATTAATGTGCTTTCAACAGGTAGACAGACAGTCAGACAGGTAGACAGGCAGTCAGTCTGACAACAGTCAGTCAGGTAGACAGGCAGACAGTGAGACAGTCGAGCAGACAGACAGAAAGTCAGAAAGTAGGATATTGACTGTCTGTCTACCTGTTGAAAGCACATTAATGTAACATACACATCTGTTATAGCTGATATAAGTTTGCAAGCATGGCCACATGGAGAGGACAACATAAAAATGACAAACATAAAACATACCGAAATAACGTTACTCACCTTCATTCCAGAACTGATATTTCAGCCAGGTCCACTTGCTCAGCCCTGCTACAGACAGCTTTGTCTGTGATCCCCGTCTGTTTGTCTGTCTGTCTGTCTGTCTGTCTGTCTGCTGCAATATAGGGCTGTTTTTGTGTTGACAATGACAGAATGTTGGCCATGGGTGCCACACACTATCTCCTAATAAAACATCTAATATCAGATGGGGGACCCTGATCAAATATGATCGAATGAGGGTCCATGTGGTCTAATTTGTTTTAGTTTAGGGGACCTTGACATGAAAAAGTTTGAGAACAGTGTATAAAGGCAGAGACCTTATTGATTTTTTTTTTAGCTATGTATTTTTATTTTTTATTTTTTGTAGCCTATTATTTATTTATTTTTATTTATTCATTTATTTTGTATTTATGTATGTATTTATTTATTTATTTTTATATTATTTATTTTTATTTATGGATTAAATATAGCATTGATGCACTACCACCATTTATACTTGAAACTGTCAAATTTTGAATATTCATTGAAGGTAAAAAAATTTAATTTTTAATGAACAATGTAATTATTTTGACCAAATATTTTATACAGAAATGTAAATACTGTATAGCAAAACTCTACTCTGTCTACAACCTTTAAAAATGATTTAGAAACATTTTCCAAATCCATAAAATATACAGTATGAAAAACAAAATGTGTTGGGTGAGTTGAAAACGAGCCTAACTACGCTCAGTGTGGAAGATAGAAAGCATAATTGTTCTTGTAATTCTTTAAATCAAGAGAAAAATAACGAGTATTTTATTTTGAAGGGTGATGTGTATACCAGACCGTGTCAAGAGGCGTAGCCAGACCGTGTCAAGAGGCGTAGCCAGACCGTGTCAAGAGGCGTAGCCAGCTGGCTCTGCGGCGCTGCAATTAGATGATGTTGGGGTTTGCTTTAATGTGCGCTAATGATTAGATTATGCCCGCTGGAACATTAAGCAACATGTGTACACCTCGCCCATGAGAGTGTCGCGCAGAATATGAAGATAGACTAAACCGGGGACAGATCATGACTGATGATTATGTACCTCTGCGCTGCTGCGTGAGACTAGAGCCGTCTGGAAGCGAGAGAGACCAGGAGGGAATTTATTTTGGGAAGATGCTCTGAACAATTTTGACGACGTGGAATGGAAGCGTCATTTTCGCATGTCCCGGTATTAGGCTACGTGCTGAGTCTGGTCCGACCCGCACGCAAGATCACCCGGTGGCGAAAACCACTGGAAGCGCGTTTGCGACTGGCAATAGTCCTTTGGTGGTACGCAACACCAGGGGAATATCGAACAATCAGCTGTGTATTTGGTGTTGGACTGTCTACTGTGTGCATTGCAACCTGGTCCACGAAGTCACAGCCCACTGATAGCGGAAAATGCCTTCGGAAATCAGCAAGCTGACATACTGCTCTTATTAGGCTATCACAAGATCATTTCGCCAGTTTGCTTTAATGTGCGCGAATGATTAGATTATGCCCGCTGGAACATTAAGCAACGTGTGTAGGCTACTCCTCGCCCATGATTGAAGGACCGCTGTCGCGGAAAATGACCTGAACCGTTTCCACTTGCGTCCCCTTAAGACCATACCGCTCTTGTGACTAGCACGAAACTGGTGAAATGTCGGGGACGACGGGGTCGCGCTTATACCGGCACGGCGCCTTTCTCACATGCAGGCATTAGACCACGTACCGGTCATTTTGCGGTACAAAGCGCATGTGGGAAAAGGGCTTGAGTGAAACTCAAGGCAAGCCCATCCTTCAGTCCTTCCCTAAAGTTGCCCTAAATCACAAAGTGGGGCAGCAATAGAGAAAAGACTAGTGTTCCATGCCCCATAACTGAGACGTGTAATACCTCAAATACACTACAAGAGTTTCCCTCCGATTTTACATAGGATTTCCAGTTGGGCTCAGTCTGTCTGTGTTGACCGTAGTCTGCAGTTGTTGTGGGCAGTTGTTATGCCAATTAGCAGCATAATCTGTTATTGTATTATGGGTACAGATTTCTAATCGTCAAGTGTAAACTGCCTCCAGCCAGTCAGAGCCAGTCGGAGCCACAACGATTATATCAAACATGTTTGAATTTCTCTTATAGTGTAAACTGGTGCAACGACCCGACTCAACTGAATTCACACGTGCATGTGGAATCCTGTCATTATCCAATGAAAAACTAGGAGGCAATGAGCCAAAAGCAGTCAAATAGCTAGTCTTCATACAATAGATATTTCTGATAACAAGGCACACGTGAATGAGGGAAGCAAAGATGCTATGCCGGTTGCTCACGGTTAAGTCGAATTTCAAAATAAAAGTATACCATTGCAACCGTTTTGTGTGTGTGATCCGAAATACCACAAGTACCAAAGAGGAAATAAAGAACACGTTTGCATAGAAACCTGTTTTAAATTAACGTAATGTTGTGGCTTTGAAAAGTCAATTTTAACCCGTAGTGAGTCATGCAGTAATACATTGGCGCTTTTATTTTGAAACTAAAATGATGTCTAGCTTCTGTATGGTTAGTATGGTCACGTCAGTTTGCTGGTTATTTGTGTTGTGGGTTCAAGACGATACCGTCTTCTAACTTGAAAGACGTGAGTTTGGTGGGCGCACAGTCGGGTAGTGTATTTTGATCTGTGATTCGTGTCATGTATTTCAGTGAGTTTTTCAGTCGTGATAAAAAGTCTTAATGAACCAGTCGTGTAGTGTAAACTCCCAGTCTTTTCATAATCACAGTTAAGATTTCAAAGTCGGCTAGTGTATTTCCTGCATTAGACTCATCCTGTATGTGGCCAAATGAAATGTGAAGTGTCGGGTATGACAGACTGGAGGGGTTAAATGTGAAGTGTCGGGTATGACAGACTGGAGGGGTTAAATGTGAAGTGTCGGGTATGACAGACTGGAGGGGTTAAATGTGAAGTGTCGGGTATGACAGACTGGAGGGGTTAAATGTGAAGTGTCTGGTATGACACACTGGAGGGGTTAAATGTGAAGTGTCTGGTATGACAGACTGGAGGGGTTAAATGTGAAGTGTTGGGTATGACAGACTGGAGGGGTTAAATGTGAAGTGTCGGGTATGACAGACTGGAGTGGTTAAATGTGAAGTGTCGGGTATGACAGACTGGAGTGGTTAAATGTGAAGTGTCGGGTATGACAGACTGGAGTGGTTAAATGTGAAGTGTCGGGTATGACAGACTGGAGGGGTTAAATGTGAAGTGTTGGGTATGACAGACTGGAGGGGTTAAATGTGAAGTGTCGGGTATGACAGACTGGAGGGGTTAAATGTGAAGTGTCGGGTATGACAGACTGGAGGGGTTAAATGTGAAGTGTCGGGTATGACAGACTGGAGGGGTTGCTAAACATGAGGGTGCTGTGTGCGCTTTACCCATGATGTCACATGACATGAGCTCTGGCTATTTAAGTTCAGGTACAACTTTTCAAACACTTTCCTCTTCCTGCCATTTGGAGCCACCAACATGCAGCTCCAAAAGGCCACATGCTGTCAGTTGTACTTTCTGTATGAACCATGCAGGCTTGATTTTCAAAATCACATGAGGAAATAACTATTAGTAGTTCTAATTATTTCCCTCCCCTTTAATTGCAGTTAGGGAGCAAAACCTCTGTCTGCTGGTGCTTCCTGTTGCTTTCCCCACCCAGCAGCAGGCAGACAGAGTGAGGCTTTTCTCTTAGTCATGCAGGGTAGAGGCTTCTGCTGCTGTGGCTGCAGCTGACCAGAACAGCCCTCCCATGTCAATGACTGAGAAGGGCTTTCAGTCTGCTGATTTATGGGCAAACAGGCCACCATAATCCAGGTCAGTCTGTGACTGCATGTGACACATCTCTGTGAAAATGGAAAGGTACAGAGTGTGTTGTCGTTGTTAAGCTGTGGTTCTAGCTCATTTCACTTCTTCCAGGGTAAGTGGCTGTAGTAGGCTATGTTGTGCTGCTTTCATGTCTCTAAGCAGATTGTGTTAATGGAGTTCAAAACACAGAGGATAGCATTTGTGCGACTGGATTTGGTTGAACTGATCATGTGTTTCAGTTTCTTGTGTCCGTTCCACTACTACTTGTGTCACTACTAGTATTCATTCCAAATCTGCATTTCTATGTGAGTTTGTCATTTTTTCCTCCAAGGCCCAAACAAGGCTATACACATTATTAACCTGCCCCTTTTCCTTTATTTGTGGTAGACTACACTTTTTCTTTTTTCTTTACATATCATTCACCCCCCCCCCCCCCCCCCCCCCCAGTCCCAGCCTATGACGTGCATGTCATTCACCACTCCCTCTTCTTCCCTCCTAGATGCTGTGCAGTCCGCCTCGGTGCTGCTGGAGCTGCGGGATGTGTTGGTGAGAACAGGGCTGAAGGACCGGAGTCGTCTGCTGCTCGGGCCTTTCTCCTGCAGCGCCGCCCTGGAGGCCCGGTGGTGTCGGCACAGCGGCAGCCCCGGACCCGAGCCAGGCCCCCCGAAACTACTGATGGATCTGAAGGGAGGCCTGCTGCAGGTTTGAATGCCCCCTACATCAATATGCATGGTCTTCAGAGTGGACATGTACAGTCCATTTGTTGTCCAAGCTCAATTTTCTAACTTAATGGGATTTAGGATTTGGATTTATTTTTTATTTTTTTAATCTTCAAAATCAGATTTGCATACAATGGCTCAAATTGCTGCTAAGTCTTGCTTAATGCAAGTGCAATGTCAAAAGTGTGCATCTGCTTTCATTATGACCTAATTACAATCACTATAGTACCTGTGATCCTCACGCCGTCAATTAAGTGACACTCTATTGACCCCTGTAGGGAAAGAAGTCTCTATTCCTCTTGGCCCTTGTCCACAGTGAGGTCAGGCATCAGGGTCAGACCAGCACCTCTGTCCACAGTGAGGTCACGCATCAGGGTCAGACCAGCACCTCTGTCCACAGCGAGGTCAGGCATCAGGGCCAGACCAGCACCTCTGTCCACAGCGAGGTCAGGCATCAGGGCCAGACCAGCACCTCTGTCCACAGCGAGGTCAGGCATCAGGGCCAGACCAGCACCTCTGTCCACAGCGAGGTCAGGCATCAGGGTCAGACCAGCACCTCTGTCCACAGAGAGGTCAGGCATCAGGGCCAGACCAGCACCTCTGTCCACAGGGAGGTCAGGCATCACGGCCAGACCAGCACCTCTGTCCACAGTGAGGTCAGGCATCAGGGTCAGACCAGCACCTCTGTCCACAGTGAGGTCAGGCATCAGGGTCAGACCAGCACCTCTGTCCACAGCGAGGTCAGGCATCAGGGCCAGACCAGCACCTCTGTCCACAGCGAGGTCAGGCATCAGGGCCAGACCAGCACCTCTGTCCACAGGGAGGTCAGGCATCAGGGTCAGACCAGCACCTCTGTCCACAGTGAGGTCAGGCATCAGGGCCAGACCAGCACCTCTGTCCACAGGGAGGTCAGGCATCAGGGCCAGACCAGCACCTCTGTCCACAGGGAGGTCAGGCATCAGGGTCAGACCAGCACCTCTGTCCACAGTGAGGTCAGGCATCAGGGCCAGACCAGCACCTCTGTCCACAGGGAGGTCAGGCATCAGGGTCAGACCAACACCTCTGTCCACAGGGAGGTCAGGCATCAGTGCCAGACCAGCACCTCTGGAGCCGGTTGGACTTCAGTGTGTTGCTCAAGGACACTTCGCCACGTGGGCTTGAGCTTCAGCTTCATGGGCCTGCAGTCTTCACTTTGGTTTTCACGCCTAATTCTTTACAATATTCATAAGCTGACACCCACAAGCACAGTCCATCACACACTCAGCACTCCACTCAAAACTGTCGTCCGTCTTCAATTCAGCCACGACTTCAGTCCTCTTTTCAATTGAAGTGATGACATTAAGAATTGCATGCTGTGTAGCTTTGAGTCACCTCTGCTGGTTAAGTGATGGAATATTCTCAGGCTATTTAAAGCAGCTTATATCTGTTGAGGTGTTACATAATATCAACACTGAGAAGTCCCCTTTCCCATGTGACTGTAGCTGAATGTATTCTTACTGTACTGCTACAATATTCCACATTACTTAAGGGGGAATCCCCCCCCCCCCCCATTTTAAGTGATTCCCATAATCCTTTTATTGCGTGCCCATTAACAGAAACATCACTCGCAACTCAACACTTAATACGTAATCATACATTTCCCTCTGCAAATATTGGCGTTTGCGGTGTTTTAATCAAGTCGTGTACAAAAACCACCGGAATTCCTTCCGATTCCTCCTCTCTCTCGCCCTCTTTCCAAAAACCTGGAAAAAAATCCCCAAATGTTCCTGTTTTCAGAGTTTAGTCATAGTCCACCCTTGCGAGCTAGTGAGCAGCGGGCCTGCTCCATGTGTGAAGTGTTTTTGACTCAGAGATTCCTGGTCCTCAGTCCAAACCCCAGGCAGGCCTGCTCTGAGGGGGAAAACCGTCGGTTAGTACTGAGAGGAGGATGTTAGCTTGTGTTGGTATTGGTAACGTTAGTAAGGAGGTTAAGGGGTGATGACGAGGGTAACCCTGACTGACGCTCTTCCTGTTTTGGAACAGAATGTTTCACTGATCGTCTACCTGCCCATTTCTGCTTATGTGTGATTTTATTTTATTTTATTTTATTTTATTTTATTTTATTTTATTTTATTTTATTTTATTTTATTTTATTTTATTTTATTTTTATTTTATTTGACAGTTACAAATTTAAATACAATGTACTAAACAAAGTGCAGACATGAATCTAAAAAATAACATCAAAGATAGACACAATAAAGTCAGTCAAGACTTATTTCCATTGTGCCCTTGGTCTTAAACAGATAAAAAAGCAATACAACCATAAAATAATTAACAATTATACAGTGAGAGGCAAAAAATAAACATCAGGGCCTAGGCTTGGACTTTATCTAAAAGCCACAATTTGACCTTATTCTTAAAAACGCCTTGGCTGCTTGTACATTTTAACTGGAGGGGCAGCATGTTCCAGTTTGTAGCCCCGATAAATGTAAAGGAGCATTTACCCAAGTTTGTTTTAAAACCAGGTAAATCAGCAGTACTGGCTCTAGTGTTGTGTGCATGTGTGTCCCCACTCCTCTAAAAGTGACTGCTGAGATAGTCAGGAGCCCTGTTGTTATAGATGTTGTGGACCATGTTAAGTTGGAGCTGGACATACCTAGCATCCACGGGGAGCCAGCGCAACTTCTGGAAGAGTTCTTTGCCCACATGGTCTCTAGGGGCTAGACCTAGAGTTAGCCTTATTAATCGGTTCTGGGAAACCTGCAGTTTCTCCTTTAAAACCTTGGTCAGACCTCCGTACCAAGAAGAGATGGCATAATCAAAGCAAGAGGAAACAAGAGAGTTGGCTAACAGAAAAAGACTGGCCTGGTCTAGAAAAGGGGCTTGTGTCTGTTTCCTTCTACCTTTCCCTCTTCACCTCCTTCTCTCCTTTTTTTTTATCATCCCACCATTTGTACTTGTCTTTCTATGCCAACCGTCTCCCCCTCTCTCCCTCTATCTCCTCAGGTATTTTGGGGCCAGGAGCATCTGAACTGTCTGAAGCTGGTGGTGGAGCACCTCCAGGCCTACCTCCACCTCCAGACAGGGGACTCGGCTGATACCTATCCCAAGGGCAAGCCCTTTCACACCCAGCCACCAACGTCCCCGGGTTCCCCCTCTCCCAGGACAGAGCACAGCTCCGATGACCTGCGCACAGGCCTCTTCCAGTACATCCATGACTCAGGTGAATGTATATGCATGCTGGTGTAGCGTAGATATGAGAGTTAGTATACAGTTCATATAAACTAGTCTTAAATCTGGTTAAAGTCTGGGTTACAATGTTCTAAGTCGTATTTAAAGTGATATGTTTGCAGGCATTCTTAGCAATAATTACAGGAAATTACAGGCAGAATTTCAGGACGAAATGATAATAATAATTACCTGGATGTACTTTTCCTTCATCATAGATGCATTATTCATATTTAACTGGGTTTTCAAAAAGGACAGTGGTAAGTACTGGTCCCCGACATCCACAGGGCGATCAGAATCGTTGGTCGACCATTCATAAACTCCTATGAGAATTGTAAACTGGAAAAAGAAAGAAAATGTTTTGCCAAAGTGAGATGTCACTTTAAGATACGCATCAGCTTCAATCAAAGTCAGATGAAAGCACTATGTGCAAAGGAGTTTCATCGGACATGCCTGCCTGGTTCCACTCTGAGTAACATGCTGTTTATTCCCCCTCCCTGTGCTTTATGTGTGCTGTCCTCTGTGTACACACACACACACACACACACACACACACACACACTCCAACATTATATACAGAGGATCAAACTTCTCTCTGGCTCTAGACCAGCCGTCCACTCTGTCAGCTGTGGTTTGAGTCTTTGTTTGTTGCACCGTTCCGCTGGTCTTTGATGCATTTAATATGCCGGCTGGAGCAGGAGAACGTACAGTAGTGAAGTAGAACAGAGAGGACAATCTGTCGGCAACATGTTGTCAACAGCCAGGGCAAACCTGGCCCCGGAGAACAGGGAAGAACACTGCATCGGTCGCTCCCCCCGGAGCCAGAAGCAAAAAGGGATGGGAGAGATGGACAGAGGGAGAGATGAAAGAAGGATGGAGTGAGGCGTAAAAAGAAGGGAAGAAAAAGATGGAGAAGGGAAAGAGGGTCAGATGGGAGGCTGCAGAGATAGAGAGGGATGCAGGGATACATTTTTTTTTTTAAAGAGTGGAAAACCCAGAGGGAAGGCTAGAGGGCGGGGGGATGTTTGGAGAGAGATGGACAGAAGGTGGAGCCGCTGAAGAGCTCTCTCTCTCTCTAAAACTAACATGAATGAAAGCGAAACCTCATGAAAGCAACTATTTTTTTTCTTCCGTCCACCCCGTTCACAAAACAAAAGCTCCAGCAACTGGAACAACAATACTTGGTCCATCTTCAAGTGGGCAGCTCACGCGCTTCACATAAAAGGAAAATAAGCTGCCTCTTGAAATGCGTTTTCTGGAACAAGACTCTCTGTGTTTGTACCCCCGGGGACCGGGCAATGCAGCAGTTCTGTGCTTTTTTTTTTGTCAAATAAACATTTTTCCAAAGGACTTGAATCCCAAACAGCAGTCATGACTTAAGTCAAACACCACTCAGAAGTTTAGATCCAGTGTTGTACTTCTTCCCCAGTTTTTGCAGGTGCTTAGTATGCTTCAATCAATGGTTGTTTACTCAATAGCAAAGTGTTTACTCAGTCCCTTTGTTTATATAGGGCTCCTCATGCATATACACATTCAGAACGTGTGGAAATATCTACAGCTCTCTTTTAGGAGTTATTGTTTTGCAGGGTTCAGATTCCATAGTCAAAATAACTATAAGAGTGTCACCTCAACAAAGACTGAGACGGTGGGGAACTCCAACTTAGTGATTTTGCCACAGCAGGTAAATTACACACCGCAAAAGAATGACATCCAATATCATACGTACAGTAACACATTAGAACACAGGGATTTTCTTCATATTTGCTTCAACGTCTGAGCGTTCCTCCTCCTCCTCCCAACAGCTGCAGATGTTCCAGGAGGCCAATAAAACCTTAAAACCTTAAAGCCTTCTTGTTAGGAAATATTGTGTAGCAATGGGTTTTTATAGTAGGAGTAGGAGTAAGAGTGCAGCACTGTAGTCTATCTTAATATAGAAATCCAGGGATTGCTTCCAGTTCCTCCTCTGCTCTTTGATCTCATCTTCTCCTTTCTCTTCCCTCTTTTTTATCTATCTCAACTCATCTCTCTATTTCCTTTCCAACTCTTTCCTCCGCTTTTCTTTGTTCTTTTAACTTATTTTCTCTTGATTGCACTTGCTGTATAGATTACCGCAGCAATGAGTCCGGAAGACCTGGATCCCTTCGTCTAAAAGTCAATGGGATTTTTCTATGGGGATTTTCTGAAAATCGTGATAAAAAAAAAATGCATTTACACTTCGAAAATCATAAAAGTGGTGGTCCTGATTTGCGAATATTATCTTGCTGAACACAAAATTAGCTCTTGAAACTTTTGTTAACCACAGACCTTATTTCATGCATTTAACCAAAATCCCCATGCAAAAATCCCATTGACTTTTAGAGTTTGGAACCAGAAATAGGATGACTAGCTGAGTTGGCCTACAAAAAGACATCATCCCTGCAGCAGTACTCTATTTGATCTCCTCTGTATCTTGCTTTCTTGTTTAAATACCTTCCACTGACAATATCAACGTGTGCATAATGATATTGTTGTCATTACCCCTCCCCAGCCTCCCAGAGAATGCCAGGACCCTATGAGGTGGTGTTCTACAGCGAGACGGAGGAAATCCCAGGGGTGATGCTATGGAGGTACCCCGAACCCCGCGTCCTCACCTTCGTCAGGATCACCCCTGTCCCATTCAACACCACCGAGGACCCCGAGATCAGCACCGCCGACCTCGGGGACGTCCTGCAGGTAGGAATAGAGGCAGAGAGTAAGCTCTATGTTACGGTGTGGTGTCCATCAGAATGCAGTTAACCAAAAACTAGGAACCGTAGATTGTAGTCTAGAATCAAGCAGGGAGAAGGAGAGCCGGTCACTGGAAGAGTTTAATCCACCAAACACTTGTGGGTCTCCAGAGTGAAAGACAATTTGCAGTGGAAGAATAGTGATGCTAACTAATGCCGATCGACTACCTAAGAAAGTCGTAGATGATGAGGCGAAACAATTCTACGTTTGTGCAGCTTGTTTTTAAATCACTGTTCAGATATGAACAGTGCTCTTTGGATAGGCTTATACAACTGTTACGGTCGTGTTTGAATGTGTGTGTTTTTATCCTTAACTTGGCACATTGTCTATGGCTTGACCACACGTCTCTCCAACCTCTCTCTCAACCATAAACTCATAAATTGTGCATCAGTCTGCGGACTGTGGATGACCATTCAGTGATTGTTAGAAGAGAAGGCTTTCTTTTACCTGGACGGCCCACTGTCGGCTTTCTTGGCTGTTGGCCAGCTCTCTCTCGGACGGGCTCGCTTGGCCCAGCGTCCAGATGTCGGGGGGGGGGGGGGGGTTGATCTGGAAATAAACATGAGGAAAGGGAGATCCTCTGATTCAAACAAACGGAACATATCTACTTCTGGTCCTGGCCTCCAGAAAAGGGGAGGACAGGTACTTTAGTCTTTATAATCCAGCGAAGCTCTCAAGAAACATCAGATAAATAACTCCACAGGGTTAGTGTCCATTCCTGCAATTGCACAGGTAAGCCACAGGTAAGCTTCAGCAGCGATTCACCACTGTCTCTCCAAAACACTGAACATCTGGGGATTGTCAGGTGCCCAGGTATAAGACAAACCATCGCTTCTCGGGCTGCCTCATCCAATCACTGCTACACACAGTCCCAAACTCTATTCCTAGTCGCTCTAAGCGTACCCAATAACTACATGGGAAACGTGACTTTGACTGACATGTTACGAGACCCGCGAACGCTTCTCCAATCACTCCAAATGGGAGGCGGGATTTGACTCTAAACCAATGATTAAGCCTGCATCCACGCCATTGCAGCGACGTAAGCCCATCAGCTGCCAATTATTCACCCTGGATAACTCAACTAAATAACGTAACATAGCAATGCCACTGTCACACAACAGATACAAAAACATAGAAAACATGCACCATTTTGAATCACTTCAGAAACTCCCCCCACAAAACATTCAGGCACATAGTAAAAAAAAAAGTTTATAAAATGTTAATATGTTCTACTACTACTGCACATACATGCATATAGAGAGGCAAAGTGACCGCCTACTTCCTGTTTCAGCACTGTACCAGAGATTGTCATCCGCCATTTATTTTCCCATACACATTACGTAAAATGCTTATAAAAATAGTTTTACTGGTTCAAACCAAACGGTACAGATATATTTAGAAACAGGAAAGATCGCATAACATTTCACTGGGACCAAGACATAAAAAAAATGCAGGTTTAAAGAAAATATTCTTTTCGATGTTGTTTTTTTAAGTTTTGGTCAAAGTGAAATGTTCTATGGTCTCTCCCAATTATAGCGTTAGCTGAACCGTTTGGTTCGACGAAGTAAAACTATTTTATAAGCATTTTACGAAATGTCTATGGGAAAATAAATGGCGGATGAACATCTCTGGTACAGTGCTGAAGCAGGAAGTGACGTTCCACTTTGCCTCTCTATAGATAGAGACACTTCAAGGTATAAACATGTAGAAATCAGTTAGAAAGTATCCAGTCTATCTCTAGCCTTATTCAGGAAAAAAACATCATAGACACATACATGTACAGTACACAGATGGCTCATTGTGAATAAATATACTGTAAGATCCTTTATTGTAGATGGAGATATTGCATCCGTTTTATGAGGATGTGAAGTGGTCACATGGTCTGTCTACCAGGAGATAGGTGAAGGAGGAGTAAGATGAGAAGAGGAGCTACACATCCCTCTTCCTGCAGAACATCACCAGCAATGAAAGAGAAATAAACTGCCCACGGCTCCTTCTGAAATCACCGTCCTGAGAACTCCCATACCCGACATGTTATTGAATGACAGAGACCCCCGCTGTCCTTCAAAACATGTAATACATGGCCGGACAGCTGTGGAAGTCATCATGTGTGCTCTGGTGTGAACAGCCAGGTGTCTCTAACCCCGGATGAGCTTATATTTTGGCAGGCTGTAGCAGCTACTGAGTCTGCAGGGCCTCCCGTCACTCCTCTTCCTCTCTCAAAGCAAAGCCAGGTCGATTCTTCCGCTTTTCTCCGACAGTACTACTCTTCTTCATCCTCCTCTTCATTGTTTCATTCTTACTTGAAGCAGAAATGTGGTAATATGTAAAAAGAAAAAAGAAAATAAATATATATATATCTATCTATCTATCTATCTATCTAGATAGATAGATAGATAGATAGATAGATATAGATACATACATGCATACATACATACATACATACATATATAATAGAGTTTATATATATACCGTATATATATATATATATATATATATATATATATATATATATATATATATATATATATATATACATATAGATATATATACATACATACATACATACATACATACACGCACAGGTTTCTTTTTAGCTGCATGTCTACTCTTGGATTTATACAGAGTAGCCAGGTTACATGTAGTAGTACATTATACAGCAACACAAATTCTGTCTACTTTACTAAACACATTTCCATTGTTATTTTGTCCCTACATTCAATTTCAGGTAGCATTAAACGGGTCTTCCAAATTTGTCTTTCTAACTTTTAACCAATGAGATAATAATTATATTGACTAATAATCTAATAAATCATAGCAATACGAATAACGTACTAACTAATTACTGTCAATATTATTATTACATCATCTCTTAACTATAAGCTACTATACACCATTTATATAGTAATAATCACCACTAGTTGATGTTACAGTTATGTACATTATTATGTTTAATGTGATGTTATTATCCTGCAGTTTATTACATTGTCAGGTTTGAGCACATTTTCAGCCCATTTAGAGGGACATTCTATTAACTGTGAACAAGTTATTGCATTATCAGTTGTCACATGCCCTCAGGGTTTGCCCCCACCTCCAGCCTCTCTCTTCCTTGTTTAATTTGGTACTCCCTCCTCCCTCCATCTGCAGCAGACATTCCTCATCTCCCCATAACCTCCCTCTGTCCCTCAGCTGCTCTGCTGGACTCCTTCAGTCATTTCACCTCAGGTTGTTTTCTCCTGCCTGCTCTGTGTGTCCAGGCCAGGGATATTTCAAGAATGCAAGGTGCTGCAGATGTCTGGCATCACTCCGGGCCCACGCAGCTGTGAAGCCCATAATGAACGAAACCACGAAGCCTCTAGCTGATTGGCCGTGTATGGAGTTACAGAAGAGAACAGAGGGAGAGGGGCTGGGGTCTACAGAGGAGGGAGCAGGGAGGACTGGAGGAAGTGACAGTGACAGACAGTGGAGGAGGAGGAGGAGTTACAGAAGAGAACAGAGAGAGAGGGGCTGGGGTCTACAGAGGAGGGAGCAGGGAGGACTGGAGGAAGTGACAGTGACAGACAGTGGAGGAGGAGGAGGAGTTACAGAAGAGAACAGAGAGAGAGGGGCTGGGGTCTACAGAGGAGGGAGCAGGGAGGACTGGAGGAAGTGACAGTGACAGACAGTGGAGGAGGAGGAGGAGTTACAGAAGAGAACAGAGGGAGAGGGGCTGGGGTCTACAGAGGAGGGAGCAGGGAGGACTGGAGGAAGTGACAGTGACAGACAGTGGAGGAGGAGGAGGAGTTACAGAAGAGAACAGAGAGAGAGGGGCTGGGGTCTACAGAGGAGGGAGCAGGGAGGACTGGAGGAGGTGACAGTGACAGACAGTGGAGGAGGAGGAGTTACAGAAGAGAACAGAGAGAGAGGGGCTGGGGTCTACAGAGGAGGGAGCAGGGAGGACTGGAGGAGGTGACAGTAGTCGTGTTTCCATTACCCTCACAAATGCGCAAAATCTAAATATCGCAATAGAAATTGGGTAATGGAAACACGTAAATTTCGAAAAACCTCCCAAATATCGCAAAACGTTTTTGCGCTCTCATGAGGTGGTTTTTCAGACGTGTCGATATAGCAGTTTATCGCAAAAGTGTAATGGAAACAGTTTTTTCGCATTAGCACGTCATGTGACCCATCTTCTCCTTTGGAAAATGAAAGGAAATTAGGGAGAAAGGGTTTGATAAACCGTGGCAAAACCTTCGCAGCAAGTGGAAAACTTTGAAGCAACGCTACCTAGCAGAAAGACGTGTTGTGCAAAAGCAGAGCCGGAAAATAGATCATGTTTAATGGGAGAAATCGATCCATGCCTGTGTGCGCGCATTTGGCACAGCGGCGAGATGATCGGCGGGATGAAAAGCACACACCGGTGCGGTGCTGTTGACTGAAGTGATTAATACATTACACACGTTTCAGGTGCAATGTTATAATTATAATAGGCTACACGATATTCTGAATATTGCACCATATCAGCCTTTCCCCCCTCCTCCATCTCTAAAATGGGACAAGTTGTAGGCTACCTTTTTTCCTCTGCCTGTCGCGCTCACTGCATTCACCGCAGCCCGCAACATGTTCTTTTGAATTGATAATCAGGCTCGTTTATATGCGTTGTAACTTCATGTGGTGATTTGCATTGACCATTGGTTGGATTTGAGCATGCAGGGGACGGGATATGGGGCAGATCCGCGTGCGTAATCACTGTGGCAGCTGCTGGTAACGGGAATTGCGAAACTCAACTTCAATGGAAACGCCTACAAGTCGCAATTGTACATTGTCGAAGTTGTAGAAATATCGCAATTATTTTGCGAAAAACTGTAATGGAAACACAGCTAGTGACAGACAGTGGAGGAGGAGGAGTTACAGAAGAGAACAGAGAGAGAGGGGCTGGGGTCTACAGAGGAGGGAGCAGGGAGGACTGGAGGAAGTGACAGTGACAGACAGTGGAGGAGGAGGAGGAGGAGTTACAGAAGAGAACAGAGAGAGAGGGGCTGGGGTCTACAGAGGAGGGAGCAGGGAGGACTGGAGGAAGTGACAGTGACAGACAGTGGAGGAGGAGGAGGAGTTACAGAAGAGAACAGAGGGAGAGGGGCTGGGGTCTACAGAGGAGGGAGCAGGGAGGACTGGAGGAGGTGACAGTGACAGACAGTGGAGGAGGAGGAGTTACAGAAGAGAACAGAGAGAGAGGGGCTGGGGTCTACAGAGGAGGGAGCAGGGAGGACTGGAGGAAGTGACAGTGACATACAGTGGAGGAGGAGGAGGAGTTACAGAAGAGAACAGAGAGAGAGGGGCTGGGGTCTACAGAGGAGGGAGCAGGGAGGACTGGAGGAGGTGACAGTGACAGACAGTGGAGGAGGAGGAGGAGTTACAGAAGAGAACAGAGAGAGAGGGGCTGGGGTCTACAGAGGAGGGAGCAGGGAGGACTGGAGGAAGTGACAGTGACAGACAGTGGAGGAGGAGGAGGAGGAGTTACAGAAGAGAACAGAGAGAGAGGGGCTGGGGTCTACAGAGGAGGGAGCAGGGAGGACTGGAGGAAGCGACAGTGACAGACAGTGGAGGAGGAGGAGTTACAGAAGAGAACAGAGAGAGAGGGGCTGGGGTCTACAGAGGAGGGAGCAGGGAGGACTGGAGGAAGTGACAGTGACAGACAGTGGAGGAGGAGGAGGAGTTACAGAAGAGAACAGAGGGAGAGGGGCTGGGGTCTACAGAGGAGGGAGCAGGGAGGACTGGAGGAGGTGACAGTGACAGACAGTGGAGGAGGAGGAGGAGTTACAGAAGAGAACAGAGAGAGAGGGGCTGGGGTCTACAGAGGAGGGAGCAGGGAGGACTGGAGGAAGTGACAGTGACAGACAGTGGAGGAGGAGGAGTTACAGAAGAGAACAGAGGGAGAGGGGCTGGGGTCTACAGAGGAGGGAGCAGGGAGGACTGGAGGAAGTGACAGTGACAGACAGTGGAGGAGGAGGAGGAGTTACAGAAGAGAACAGAGAGAGAGGGGCTGGGGTCTACAGAGGAGGGAGCAGGGAGGACTGGAGGAGGTGACAGTGACAGACAGTGGAGGAGGAGGAGGAGAGAGATCTGGAAGGATGGAGATAGATGGGCACACAGGGAGGTGGGGTCTTCATCCATGTTTGTAGCTGCCTCTGTGTAAAGCCATATGTGCATGTGAAGAAATAAATTTTCTCTAGTCCAGGAGAGAGGTGATTTTTCACAAGTCGATGAAACGGGAGGCCGATGAAACTGTATGTCCTGTCTGACAGGAGATACTTGGAGCTGGAGGATATGTCCCAGCATAGCACACATACACACACATATGCACGCACGCACGCACTCAAACACATTCACACACACATACGAGCATGCACACAGAAAACACACAGATATTTCACATTATACATGGACAGTGGTTTATTAGACATCAGTTAAGAGATGGATGGGTGCGTGTATTTCTGCATCTCTGTATGCCTGTGGCTACGTGTGTGTGTGTGTGTGTGTGTGTGTGTGTGTGTGTGTGTTGGGGGGGGGGGGGGTGGAACCGATGGATGATGAACATGTGGTTTCCACATCTTCCTCTGCTCTCCTGTTGTCTGGCGTGGTCGTGTCTCCTCTGACAAGTCTGTTAAAAGGAATCAGGTGATGAGCCTTCCATGGGGGAGGTGCTGAAAGGAGGAGGCTCTATTTCCCAAAGCGTTCCATGTGGGGAACGAGACGGGACGGGATGAGATAGTGTGTTCTTGGGGGGGAAAGCAAAAGAAGCCATGGATATACTGTGCATAGGAAGCATTATTATTCAAACTGTCCAAAAAGTTCTGCAACATGAGTTGCCACCTGCTAAACAGAGAAATGCCAGTTGCGTTTATAGAAGCCATTGTGCAAGCCGCAACTGACTCATCGGGTCAGGAGTAAATTTCCTAATTCTGCCGCATGCGGTCCTATGATGTCCAAATACCCAGCCAGGCCCCGCAGCAGTCTCGTCTGTAATAGGAAACAGTCAGTACAGCAATTGGCATGTTCACCAAAGCTATTATCGGTAACGTTTCTGAAAAATATAAATTGGAAAATGTATATCTTAAGCTGGTCTAAGTCCATTGTTGAAAGCTGCTTCGATACGCTTTGTCAACACTGCTGGATGCAGTATCGTATATCGCGGGCCGTTTGAAAGAAGCGATTGTGGAGTAAGTAGACATTGGATCCAGTTTACTGATGTGTTACACAGCCCTGCTTACCTCATATTTTCATCCAAACACTTGCATAGCCGTGGTGTCGCCAGGCTCCTGGGGCTTATTTGAACAGGCCCCCTTGGGCGTTAGCCAAGCTCATTGTGATCCCACATTTAATTGATTTCAGCTTCTGGCGCGCAGTGATTTTTTTATTTGCTTTCCTTTATATGAAACTTCAAAAGTTCTGAATTAATTCATTTTTTATTCGATTTCTCCGAGGGCCAGAAAGAAAGTCCAGCTACAGGGAACGGAAATGCAGCTATAAAAATCCAAAACATTAATGGCTCAATTTCTGCTCCAGAGGAATTTCATTTAGTTCACATCTCGACATCGCGCAGAGAGAGAGAGAGAGAGAGAGAGAGAGAGAGAGAGAGAGAGAGGCATGGAAGAGAAAGGAGGCAGTCATCATTTCTCAGGGCTCTAAAATTACCATGTGGCCACACGGAGATGGAGGCCGATAGAGAGAGTTTGAGAAATGGAAAGTAAAGAAAAAGAGAGAGATAGATAGTTACCATTGAGCTGTCTTCCCACTCTCCCCTGTAGACACTGATTGTTTCCTATTGACGGCTGTTCTTTACCAGCAGGTGGAAGGAGAGGAGTGCAGGTGAACAAAATACAACCGGACCCCCTTCCCCCACTCGCTTCTTGGCCTCTATTCTTCTCTCCTCTCTTTGTTCTATTCCCGCTCTTCTCTTCTCTCTTTCTCCCCCCATCCCCTCCCCGCTGCTTAGAATAGATGACGGTGGGGTGGTTGTGGGGAGTGGAGGGTGGAGGGGTTTTTCCTGCTCTGAGCCAGGCCGCTCGCTTGTCCCCAGAGCAGATCATATTAACATTTTATAAAATCAAGATTTCCTGCATTTAAATAGTTGTGGTTTCACGACTGGTTCCAGTATCTCAGAGGGGGAATTCAAACCACCTTCCATTACTCAAAGGCAAATTGTTGCCCACGCTGTTTCTACATACAGTAGGAGGTAAAGGGTGGGGAGGGTTAGCGTAATGGAGGGGGTGGGTGGGGGGGGGCTCAGTTGAAGAAGGACAGAGCCTATGGCTGAGCGTCCAGAGGTTCCCACCTGCAGAGGGAACTCGGCGATGAGAGGACATAGGGAGGAAGGAAGGTGACTCATTCTCACCTTCTCACTGCGGTGTGGTCCAGTCCTCTGAATCATAAGCAGGTGTC
>NC_139623.1:94060976-94077511 GCF_964638095.1 Poromitra crassiceps | reverse complement strand
CAACCGCGCAAGCCGTCCATCACTCCTAACCTTAGTCACTACTCACTAGTAATTTTTAACCTCGTCAAAGTAGGCCAGAAATGGGTCCAAAATATTTGAGAACCTTCTAAGCGACTTGGGTCTCAGGAGCCTCAGTCTCTCCATCTGTATAACAGAAATCATGTCCATCAGCCATACTTGAAAAGAAGGTGAAGGAAGAGGACTTCCATTCCTTCAGAATGTGTCTTTTGGCGACAGTTGTCCCCAGTGGCAGAGATTGTTGCACAGCTGTAGGGAAGTTCAGAGAGGACTCCGAGCAGCCGAAGATGGCGAGTTCATATCTCGTTTGTTGACTGTTGTTTGCTTGCCTGCCTGTGTTTTTTGTGTGCCTGTTTTGTTGTTGTTATTGTTGTTGTTGTATTTTGTGCGTTTACCATGTTTTTATCTTCTAGCCCACCTCCCCTTCCCTTAAGGCTTAAGTGACTCTTGTCGCTTGCCAGGCCGCCATTGTAAATAAGAATGTGTTCTAATGACTTGCTGGTGAAATAAAAGTGAAATAAAATAAATAAAAATGTTGCACAAACAGTTTCCAACAAAGCCTTACAGGAGTACTCCTGGCATTAGCAATAAGCTAATGGGAATACAGCAGGCTGAAGTACCAAAAAAACATCCACTTTATAGTGTCAAGCAGAGCATCTGGTGAAGCTGTCAGGAGGACAACAGAGGAGTTAACAGTACTTAACAGCAAAGTGGGATGCACTGAAGGCTTTTCTCTTGGAGCTCTCTGGGAACACTAGCCTGGCCAAAGAAAGAGACTGAGCAACTAGCCCTGATCATTATGCTCTTTGTTTAATGGTTGTCAGCAAATACGCTATGGTAGGAAGGAAGGAAGGAAGGAAGGAAGGAAGGAAGGAAGGGTGATGTAGTGGTGATCGTCCTTCCTGCTCAATAATCACACATGTGTTCTCTAAGTGGATGCTGGAATCCAGCCGGGGACACCTTCAGGATCACTCCAGCTTCTGCCTCTTTCATCCCACATTGCCTCTCCTCATTTGGATGAAAAACAACACAAAAAACATCACCAGTCTTAGACTATTGGTTATTGGTCAGAGGGAGTTTAATCTTACACTATTGGCTATCTATATACTGTATAATTGAGTATGTGGGCGATGTTTGTTTGTTCTGTGTTCGGCCACAGCTATGCCATTTTAAGTGCGATGGAGCCGGATTGTTTAATTAGGCTAATTAGCTAATGATGTGATGTCATCAGTGATGATGTCAAAAGTGATGTCATAAGGGCGCGCGCACACACACGCACACACACACACACACACACACAAGGAGGCATTGTGACAAGACTGATCAGTGATGTCATAGGGGGGGGGGCACACACACACACACACACACACACACACACACACACACACACACACACACACAAGAAGGCATTGTGACATCACTGATGCAATAACATTTAGTGAGCAACACTGAAAACACACGCCAATAGGGCAGGTGAGGCCGAGCTACGGGCAAGGCCGCGCAGCCAAAAAAACATCACCAGTCTTACACTATTGGCTATTGGTCAAAAAAACATCACCAGTCTTACACTATTGGCTATTGGTCAAAAAAACATCACCAGTCTTACACTATTGGCTATTGGTCAAAAAAACATCACCAGTCTTACACTATTGGCTATTGGTAAAAAAAAACATCACCAGTCTTACACTATTGGCTATTGGTCAAAAAAACATCACCAGTCTTACACTACTGGCTATTGGTAAAAAAAACATCACCAGTCTTACACTACTGGCTATTGGTCAAAAAAACATCACCAGTCTTACACTACTGGCTATTGGTCAAAAAAACATCACCAGTCTTACACTACTGGCTATTGGTCAGAGGGAGTTTAGTTGTTCAGGAGCACTTTTGACTCTAGTTGAGGGAGGGGAGAGTTTGTTTGATTAACCTGCACAGATCTTATGAGCTGTTCCAGGGATTTGCACCAGCAATCATCCATTCACAAGATTGCAACTCCAAGCATGAAGCTACTACACCCACATTTAACACTTTCCTGTTTGTTGTATTTTATTTTCCTCCAGATGCTGTGGAGTGCAGCCAAGGGTATAGGGATGACCATTTGTCCTCTATGGCATTGTCCATAATTGCTAATTGCACACCAAATACCAAAAGTACTAAATTAAATAAACAACACTTTTTTCCCATATTTTATTTTGCAATTTTCAGAACACTAACGAACAAAAACAAACTCAGACACAGGAAAAGAAAATAAAGAAAAAAATAAAACATACACATACACATATACATAGACACTCCAATATAACAACGTGGTGCTGCCAGCTGTATAAGGTGCTTATGTGCTTGTAAAAGATGTTATACACGGGATCTCACACAAGGGGTCCATGATAATTAACCACACCTTTTTAGACTAATGGTTTGTTTTGTTTTCTCTTATCTCTGACCTTCCAGGTACTTTTCATCTTCGAGTAGTGACAAGCGTGCCAAAAGACCTTGGTCCCCTTTGTCATTTTATCATGCCTGACTTTATATTCGAAAAATATTGTTTCTTTTTTAACCATTGCTGAAGGATACAAATTTCTGTGTGACCCCACTATCCCAAAGAAGGGGGTATAGAGAATAAATAAAATATTGAAGTTGTGTATTGTTTCTTTCTTTCCAGGTGCCATGCAGCCTAGAGTACTGGGATGAGCTCCAGCAGGCCTTTGTGCCGTACCGGGAGTTGAGCCTGTCAGAGAGCAGTGCCTGCCAGCTGCAGCTGCCCAGCCTCAGCCTCACCAACCAGCAGAAGGACCTGGTGGCCTCAGACCTCTGGAGGATAGTACTCAATAATAATGGAGATGGAGGAGATGAGAGGTGAGAGACAGAGAGAGATGTCTGACTTTGCGTATGTGTGTCTTGGATCCTTTTGAATAATGCAGGAGAGAGAGCAGAAATCAGAGAGTGGTACTTTCTGTGTTTCATCGTGGAATGTTGTCTGTGTTTTATGCTGTTTATGTGTCTGTGTATGTGCATGCGTGCGTATGTGCCAGAGTGTGTGTGTGCATACACTTGGATATATATTGTGTGTGTGTGTGTGTGTGTGTGTGTGTGTGTGTGTGTGTGTGTGTGTGAGTGTGCGTGCGTGCGTGTGTGTGTGTGTGTGTGTGTGTTTGTGTGGACCTACAGTACTGTATGTGTGTCATCCAGTGTGAGGCAAAGCAGAGAGAGAGAGAGAGAGCGCACCCCGGCCGCTGAGCACAAAGAGCTAGCAGTGTGTTCCTCGCCCCGCATCTGGAGTGCAGGAGCAGGGAGCGGGCAGTGTGTCCCTCGCCCCACATCTGGAGTGCAGGAGCAGGGAGCGGGCTTGGAAGGCGTTCAGATTGGCCTAATGAGATTTCCCAGCACACCAAGTGCCTGTCAGGGCCCATCCGGATTCCTTCCTGCTTACCTTGAGTGTATCTAATCGCGGGAAGCTCACGGGAACCAAGGAGAATAAAAGCCCCCTTCGGGTTGGCTCATACGTGCCTGGCCTGGCCTGGCCTGGTCTGGTCTGGCCTGGTCTGGTCTGGCCTGGCTTGGCCTGGTCTCATCTGATCTGGCCTGGTCTGGTCTGGTCTGGTCTGGTCTGGCCTGGTCTGGTCTGATCTGATCTGGCCTGATCTGGTCTGGTCTGATCTGGCCTGGCCTGGCCTGGTCTGGTCTGATCTGGCCTGGCCTGGCCTGGTCTGGTCTGGTCTGGCCTGGTCTGGTCTGGCCTGGTCTGGTCTGGTCTGGCCTGGCCTGGTCTGGCCTGGCCTGGTCTGGTCTGGTCTGGCCTGGTCTGGTCTGGCCTGGCCTGGTCTGGTCTGGCCTGGTCTGGTCTGGTCTGGTCTGGCCTGATCTGGTCTCATCTGATCTGGCCTGGTCTGGTCTGGCCTGGCCTGGCCTGGTCTGGTCTGATCTGGCCTGGTCTGGTCTGATCTGGCCTGGCCTGGTCTGGTCTGATCTGGCCTGGTCTGGTCTGGCCTGGCCTGATCTGGTCTGATCTGATCTGGTCTGGCCTGGCCTGGTCTGGTCTGATCTGGTCTGGCCTGGCCTGGCCTGGCTTGGCCTGGCCTGGGTTGAGTTGGGACAGGACGGGTTGGACCGGGTCTGCCAAGCACTGTAACACCTCGAGCATGTTTTTATACTCCCCTGCCTCCTCTCTTCTTCTCTCTCATGTCTCTCACCCGGCATCCCCCGACAGAACTTCTCACTTGTTCTGTGCTTCAGCCATTTTTCATTTCTCTTGTTGCCTTTCTCTCTTCCTCATTGTCAGTTGCTCTCTCGCTCTCTCTCGCTCCCCGTCTCACTTCCTCCTTGGGTTTGGGGAACTTTTAGTGGAAGAGAACTGCCAAGCCCACATTCTGTGTGGCTTAGCGAGCTCCAGAGGAACAGAATGGGAGGAATAAGAAAACATGTAGGAGAAGAAACAAAAAAACTCTACGGTACCATATCCAGTGTAAAGCAAAATATACATCTGCGTTTCATTATAATCATACTCCAAACACTACATTTCCTTTATGTTTAAATTATTTGTCCTTTTTGATCAAAATTGATTCCCCTTTCCTTACTCCCTCGTTTCATCTGCCTTACTTCAGTTTCCAGCAGAAAAATAACTTGGCTGCCCTGCCAACTGGAAGTAATGAAAATTGTCAACATATGATGCTTATCTTTTTAAGGAGCGCTCTGCTGCACCAGCGTTTTTCGGGTCTTGAGCGTTTCCTCCTGGAGTTTTTATGGTGGATCATGGTAGCAGCAAATTACAGAGCAAATGGTCATTCACTTCAATTACCTCCCATTCACCATCATCAACCATGACATGCAATTAATGTCCATGGAGAGGGTCTTCTGGAAACCGCAGCAGTAACAGTCTACCTAAACTCATAGCCCCGGATGGTGAGGAGGCCCTCTGCACATCGTTGTCTCTGTTCATTCCCTTCTCTTCAAAATTGTAGCGTTTGTTGCACTGTGGATTTCTGATGAGGAATTCACAGTTCTGAAACACTGGACACAAGACAAAAGCATTCAGCCACAAATATGAATGAGACGATTTTAATTAGCGAATGGAGTCTTTGTGGCTGTTATTCCACAGCTCTGCCTATACCCTTGATATTAGAAAACAAGCAAGGGCTGATAGAAAATCAATGACTGTTTGCTTGTTTTACCCTCAAGACTGTCAGAATCCCAATCGTGGTCTATTACTCATTTCTGCTCCAGTATGTTTGCCATATGAAATATTGTGCTAGGCTTTGGTGCTTATTCAAGTTTGTGGGTTTGTATTTTGCATTTTTATCATTCACAGTAAAAAACATCATCTGTAAATATTTATTTGTCTGCTGGATCTCCTCTCCTTTCTCCTCCAGTTCGGATAGTGAGTCTGGTTCCCAGCTACCCTGCGATCAGCTGGTGTCTCCCACGGCGCTAGCAGCCTGCACCCGTGTGGACTCCTGCTTCGCCCCCTGGTTTGTCCCCTCCTTGGGCATCTCTTTGCAGCTGGCACAGATGGAGGTTCACCTCTGCCACCACTTAGAACAGCTGGGCACAGGTAGGAGTCACACTGCATGGGCAAAGGGCATGGGCAGGAACTCTCATCCAAGTAGCAGTTGAATGGTATTCACTTGGGCAGTGGTGGCCTAAAGGTTAGAGAAGCGAGCTTGTGACTGGATGGTCGTCAGTTCAATTCCCGGGACCAGTAGGATAGATATTGGTGTGGAAAATGAAAGGCAGTGCTTGTCTCTCCCTCATTACCACCACTGAGATGCCCTTGATTAAGGCCCTTAACCCCAATTCTTTCAGTGGAGCTGATCAGTGGCCAGCAGATCAGACTGTGGTTAGGTGTGAATGAGTGAGACTCAGTGAAACTGCCTGTGTATAAATAAAGGTAAGAAATAGGGGTGACACTATCCTCTCTTGAAAGTAGGGGGTGGGTGACAGCAGGTATGTACTTTGGTTAAGTAGGAACCATTACAGAATTGTTTTATTTAATTAGACGCACAGTAGGTTCTGGCATCTCGTAATCACTCCCCTCGATAGTCCACACCCACGCTCAGCAAAATTATTACCCTGAAAGAAATTTGAATTGTCATTGTCATATCTTGGATAAAATATCTCTTACAGTGCCATTTCATTTAAATACAAATGCTTTCCCCCACTCCTCCAGTTCCACCTCTACGTCTTCGGCCCTTCCTGCCAGACAGGAAGTTACCTCAGGAGCAGGAGTTCATGGTGGTTGGTGCTCAGGAGCCGCGGGTCTTCCTGCGCCAGTGGAGCAGCGGAGTGCACCTCTCTCAGGAGTTCAGCTTCTCCACCCAACTGGACTGCAGGCTGCTGGAGTACCGAAACCTAACGCTCCTTCAGCTCCTGCAGCCGGTCATACTACAGGTGGGCTTATGAGAGCTATTCATATCTCTACAAAGGCTGATATATTTATCCAAATATTTTTATTGGTAGATTCACTGATCAGGAAGTGAAAATAAGTCCCCTCTGTCAACCATCTTTCAACCAGATGTGTAACCACATTTACAGTAACTAGGCAGCTCGCCCACTCTCTCTCTCCCTCTCCCTCAGTCTCTCACCCCCTCTCTCTCTCCCTCTCCCTATCCCTCAGTCTCTCTCGTGTGTGTTTGTGTATGTGTGTGTGTGTGTGTGTGTGTGTGTGTGTGTGTGTGTCACTGATGGCATCATCAGTGATGTCACAATGATTATGTATGACATCACTGATGACATCATAAGTGATGGTATGACATCACTGATGACATCACGGGTGCTCTTTACACCCCCTGAAAGTTTCAGTCTGATCACACGGCATAGCTGAGGCCGGCCAAAATTCTTGAAACAGAGAGAGCCCACATTGCCAAATTGAAGATAGATAGATAACATTATTGAACCTCTTTTCTTATCTGTCCCAGGGCCAGGCTACAGCCACTTATAACATTATTGAACCTCTTTTCTTATCTGTCCCAGGGCCAGGCTACAGCCACTTATAACATTATTGAACCTCTTTTCTTATCTGTCACAGGGCCAGGCTACAGCCACTTATAACATTATTGAACCTCTTTTCTTATCTGTCCCAGGGCCAGGCTACAGCCACTTGCTGCCCCCAGAGCTCGGTGCAGGATGGGAGTGTGTTTGTGGACCCGGTGTTCCTTAATATCAGCCAGTATGCCATCCACACCCTGGACACTGCCCTGCACAGCTGGCAACAGGTGAGAGAGAGGGTAGAGTCTGCAACAGACTTTTAATACATTTAATACTTTCTGATATAAAACAAGTGTCCTGTAAATTTAACTGAGCCTGGGTCCAATGGGTCCATAGTGCTTGAACTCCTGTTTTCCAGCGCCCCCCACTTACAGCTAATGTTAAGACTAGGAAAGCTGATCCCTTACAGGAACGCATGCAAGCATGCAACATTTCCCTGACTTGTAGAGAAGCGGAGGCGGTGGAAGCTTTGGCAGTGGAGTTTGATTTGCGTGATTGTGGCGTTGACGACTCTGAGAGCACTTTGTTTAAAAAGATGAGGGTATTACATTAACCTTATGGGTTATAATCTTTAAAAAGACGAGGGTATTACATTAACCTTATGGGTTATAACCTTTACAAAGATGAGGGTATTACATTAACATTATGGGTTATAACCTTTAAAAAGACGAGGGTATTACATTAACCTTATGGGTTATAACCTTTACAAAGATGAGGGTATTACATTAACCTTATGGGTTATAATCTTTAAAAAGACGAGGGTATTACATTAACCTTATGGGTTATAACCTTTACAAAGATGAGGGTATTACATTAACATTATGGGTTATAACCTTTAAAAAGACGAGGGTATTACATTAACCTTATGGGTTATAACCTTTAAAAAGATGAGGGTATCACATTAACCTTATGGGTTATAACCTATACAAAGATGAGGGTATCACATTAACCTTATGGGTTATAACCTTTAAAAAGACGAGGGTATTACATTAACATTATGGGTTATAACCTTTAAAAAGACGAGGGTATCACATTAACCTTATGGGTTATAACCTATACAAAGATGAGGGTATCACATTAACCTTATGGGTTATAACCTTTAAAAAGACGAGGGTATTACATTAACATTATGGGTTATAACCTTTAAAAAGACGAGGGTATCACATTAACCTTATGGGTTATAACCTTTAAAAAGACGAGGGTATTACATTAACATTATGGGTTATAACCTTTAAAAAGACGAGGGTATCACATTAACCTTATGGGTTATAACCTTTAAAAAGACGAGGGTATTACATTAACATTATGGGTTATAACCTATACAAAGATGAGGGTATCACATTAACCTTATGGGTTATAACCTTTAAAAAGACGAGGGTATTACATTAACATTATGGGTTATAACCTATACAAAGATGAGGGTATCACATTAACCTTATGGGTTATAACCTTTAAAAAGACGAGGGTATTACATTAACATTATGGGTTATAACCTTTAAAAAGACGAGGGTATCACATTAACCTTATGGGTTATAACCTATACAAAGATGAGGGTATCACATTAACCTTATGGGTTATAACCTATACAAAGATGAGGGTATCACATTAACCTTATGGGTTATAACCTATACAAACATGAGGGTATTACATTAACCTTATGGGTTATAACCTTTAAAAAGTTAAGGGTATTACAGTACATTCTGAAGATATCATTAACTTTATGGGTGATACCCTTTAAAAGATTAGGGTTATTACCAATGCCCAATTCAGCCTGCCTATTTTTGACGCCTATGCGGAAATTGCATTCTTTCAAATGGCCAGTGGGGGTCGCAGCTTGTGTAGCACTGCCGGGAACATCCATTCAACTATATGGGAAACGAGCGAACTTCTCTCTCGGTCTATGTCTTAAATAAACACTTTCCAAATTAGTTTATGGTCTGAAAAAACAATTTCAAGTCTTTTTCATGCTCTAACACGCTCCGTTTTCCAAATTATAGCCCCATTTCGAGGAAAATTGACGACAAACATCGGATAATAAGAACAGTAATACTTCCGACCGGTAGAGGCAGCAATGTGCCGCAAGGCATCAGGTAGCAAGTAATAGTTGAGCAAATTATCAGAAAATAGCGTTACTTTATGATATTTTAATAATGTTAGTAGACACACGTAACTCCATACATCTAACGTCCATAACATGGCGGACCATTTAACGTTATTTATACCGTTAGATAAAGCCTTAAGCCTTCTCTGTATTCAGACCATTGGATTCAGCATAGAAACCGGAGTACGTTATAACGTTTTAAATAGAGTCACGTTATAAACAACTAACCAATGCTGGGGGTCCGTATGGAAACTGTTACTCGAAATGGTTCAAAGATAAATCAATTTGGTCATTTAGTGCCGTTTTACTGCAATGTAAAGTAAGTAGCGTTAGCCACTACATTAGCCAAAGTAGCTGACTACCCATAATGCATTACGGCGATAAGGTAGACAGGGCAAATTCGGAAACTCCCCCGGCAGCCGCTAGGGGCAGCCGCCCCCTCCCCTCGTACTTCCGTGTAGCATAATTCATTCAACCAATCAAACGAAATCAAACAATATCCGGAAGTGAGCTTCATTTTGCTGTGTCAAAGTCAATGAGCTATGTTGGTCCATTATATATAGGTCAATGGTTATTACGCTATATTCTGAATATATATGCAGTAGGGGTCGACCGATATCAGTTTTTCAGGGCCGATACCGATATCGATTATTGGTAATCAAAATGACCGATAGCCGATATTTGGAACCGATATACATTTGCAGTAAAAATAAAAATCTTGGTGTCAAAATTTTAAATAACACAACTCGTTGTGGAAATGCATTTTCCTCAGTTTATCTAACTACAATATTAATTGAAAATATTCACATTAAAGTGTTGATCTGTGTGTGTGTGTGTGTGTGTGTGTGTCACAACCTATAACCTGTTCCCATTTCCATGTGTATGCTCACTCTAGTGGAGACTTGGGAACATCAACTGTGGAGACAAGGGTGTATTCACACCTCTAGGTCGTTTGGCTTTGGTTGGATTCAGGGGCTTAATTTATACAATTGTTGCATTTGTGCCTTGGTTCGTTTGTGTTCACACAGCCACAAATCAAACCGGTAAATACAGTAAGAAAGCAACACAACTGACTACAGTGTGTAGGCTCCAATAAAACAGGACAGGTTGCTGATATGGGATGGGATTCATGGCTTCTGTTCAGATATGAAAGACGACATGTTTCCAACCATATAAAGTTAGTCAGACTTTTCTAGTAGAACAATGTAGCCTACTATATCTTATACTGAAGTAGAACCATACTGTAACTGTAGTAGCCTAGGCTACATTACAGGTTCATTTGAACAAAACATTAATTAGAGCAGCTTATGGAATTTATAAATGTCCTTTGTAGCAGTGTAGAGACTAAATATCTGCAAATTACATCTCAAAGACAGGATGCTGTTGAGAAATATTTGAGGCTGTCTTCAATTCTGCTAAAACAGCATTGGAGAGTTTTATGCTGTTGGTATCCTATTTTATGGTTAAGTAGCCTATATTTGCATGCCTACTCATGGCTGCAGACAGTAGTGTCACGAGCAGAGCCGTGATCCCAGTCTCATCTCTCTCTCTCACACAGCTGCAGATGGTTAAGTGACGTTAACGAGCAGGCCACTTTGTGCAAGCCGTGTGCCGTGTGCTCTCTCTCTCTCTCTCTCTCTCCCTCTCTTTATCTATCTCTCCCTCTCTCTCTGCCTCGCGCAAATGCGGGACATCGTCTCAATTTGCGGGACGCGTGAAAAGTGTTGAAAATGCGGCGCAGTCCTGCACAAAGCGGGACAGATGGTCACTTATCACTGCAAGAAAGTGCATTCGGCGGATTTCAACTCACGCTTCTATCAAACCTACCATATCTCCACGCTTAATTTGCACTGCATGCCATGCAGCCAGGGAGCGCTTCATACGAATCATCTACTAATAAGAATGATAGATCAGACGATTGTGGTGTTTATGCAATGTCAGCCTAGATAACTATGATGTTTATTCACTTTATTGCAAGCTTGGCAGCCTGCTGCGGACTGCGGACTGTCAGTCAGTCCGCTGCGCTGCACAGACCCACACGGCACGCTGTTGAATGAAGGCACAAGGCAGCTCGGATTTCATCTGAGAAGCCCTCTGATAGGCTAATACTCACCAATCAGATAGCGCTGTGGGCAGGACATTTGCACAGCAGCAACACAGAGCAGCAACACAGAGAAACACACAGGCTGTTAGAGCTGCATTCTGAGCCAATAGCGCATTTTTTAATTAATTTATTATATCGGCAAACAGCCAATGAAAATGCCGATACAGATAATCGGCAAAATGCTGAATATCGGCCATAATAATCGGCCAAACCGATAATCGGTCGACCCCTAATATGCAGGAAAATACACTATTGGAACTCACTTAGATGCCATAAACATTACATTACATTACATTACATCCCTTTCACACTTTGAGGTAATATTGACACTGACTTGCCTTCATTTTACCCTTTAGTTTAGTTTAGTTTATTGGACAGTTGATACAATACATATAAAATAAGTCATGCATCATCAAAATGTCAAGGATAGCACAAAAAGTCATAGACTTATTTCCGTTGTGGTCCTTGGTCTCGGTACATAATATACATAACCACATATAATCACACAATCCATAATTACTAATGCCTTGCCCATGCCTTGGATATCGCTATTACATTAGGAGTAAGGGTTAGTAGTAGGCATCCTGAAATCCTGTGGGACCATTGAATCAGCACTCTTGGTTGTCCACTGTGATGTTGGAGCAGCGCCTCTTGTGACTGTAAAGTCCCACACGGGAGTGGGAGTCCCTCTGGCACTGTTCACAGGCGTAGGGGGTGGCAGTCCCTCTGGCACTGTTCACAGGCGTAGGGAGTGGCAGTCCCTCTGGCACTGTTCACAGGCGTAGGGGGTGGCAGTCCCTCTGGCACTGTTCACAGGCGTAGGGGGTGGCAGTCCCTCTGGCACTGTTCACAGGCATAGGGGGTGGCAGTCCCTCTGTCACTGTTCACAGGCATAGGGGGTGGCAGTCCCTCTGGCACTGTTCACAGGCATAGGGGGTGGCAGTCCCTCTGGCACTGTTCACAGGCGTAGGGGGTGGCAGTCCCTCTGGCACTGTCCACAGGCGTAGGGGGTGGCAGTCCCTCTGGCACTGTTCACAGATTTAGGGGGCAGCTGGTCTTGCAGACTGGCTTCTTGTGCTTCTGCGGGAGCTCTTCTCGTCCCACTGAAGCAGCTGTTGTTCTTCGAGGCTCTGCAGACCCCTCCGGGTTTCAAGCCTCCAGGTGTCTCTCTCTGTCTTTTGCTGAGGCTTCCCAGGTATGTATGTCAATGTTGGTGGCTTTCAGGTCTCGTTTGCGTACGTATTTATAGCGTAGCTGTGGCCCCCCTGGTGGTCTTTTCCCTGAGGCGAGCTCGCCATACAGGAGGTCTTTGGCGATTTTGCCGTCCTCCATACAGTGCACGTGGCCAAGCCAGCGAAGGTGTCTCTGCTTAAGGAGTGTGGACAGGGAAGGGATCTTTGCTCGGGACAGAACCTCCTTGTTGGGCACCTTGTCTTTCCAGGAGATGCAGAGTATTGGGCGAAGGGTTACAGTATGTAACTTGGTCTTTTAGAGTTCCAGGTTTGTGGTTTATTGGAGCTCATTGTTAGCTAGTACCTCAACATCCAATTTCTGGACTTTAGCCTTTTTTTTGTCCCCACACTTCGTGGCCAGTAAACCGTGAAAGATTTATGGGCATTTACGGAATGTGCAGAAAGACAATCATTGTCCCTGATGGAGAGTAAGCGAAACAAGCACGCAACAACCTTGTCGTTTCACAAGCATGTTTTTGGTTCTGTGACAATAGAAATCGAATTTGCAGGACTGACCTGCCTTTTTCAGTTGAATGTACATTCAGCGTGAGAGGCCAGAGTACGTCTTTCCCTGGACTTCTACTGCTATGGTCCTCGTCATCTCTCAGTTCTCAGCTCTCAGCACTGCCTCTGGTAGCCAGCCTGTCTGTGTGTGAAGTGATGCCCATGAAAATATGTGACACCTGCCAAGACCTCATCTGGCCCTAGTCCTCCACCCACTAGTCTTGTACTAAACATACGTGCACACGCACACGCACACACACACTCACACATGCACACACCCTGGCCTGCCTGGCTCGGTGTGCCCTGTCACAGCCCAGTTCGGCTCAGCTGTGGCTGTGCTGACTCATATACTGGCCTCTGGAGACTTAAGGTACTCTTGTGATTTTACATCACGCACTCAGACACGCTCTGCCAGGTGAGAGGAATAATAGACAGTGTTTTTCTAGGAACAGCTGTGGTTTTTACCTGTGGAAAATAAAAGTAAATGAGCCGTATAGAAAATGGACAAGGAATGAGTGAAATGATTGTACTGGCTAGTGGTTTAATACCTTTATGAAATGATTGTGCTGGCTAGTGGTTTAATACCTTTGTTTTCACTCAGTGGCATCATTAGGAAATGATTGTACTGGCTAATGGTTTAATACCTTTGTTTTCACTCAGTGGCATCATTAGGAAATCATTGTACTGGCTAGTGGTTTAATACCTTTATGAAATGATTGTACTGGCTAGTGGTTTAATACCTTTGTTTTCACTCAGTGGCATCATTAGGAAATGATTGTACTGGCTAGTGGTTTAATACCTTTGTTTTCACTCAGTGGCATCATTAGGAAATTATTGTACTGGCTAGTGGTTTAATACCTTTATGAAATGATTGTACTGGCTAGTGGTTTAATACCTTTATTTTCACTCAGTGGCATCATTAGGAGATTATTGTACTGGCTAGTGGTTTAATACCTATGTTTTCACTCAGTGGCATCATTAGGAAATGATTGTACTGGCTAGTGGTTTAATACCTTGATGAAATGATTGTACTGGCTAGTGGTTTAATACCTTTGTTTTCACTCAGTGGCATCATTATGGAATGATTGTACTGGCTAGTGGTTTAATACCTTTATGGAATGATTGTACTGGCTAGTGGTTTAATACCTTTGTTTTCACTCAGTGGCATCATTAGGAAATGATTGTACTGGCTAGTGGTTTAATACCTTTATGGAATGATTGTACTGGCTAGTGGTTTAATACCTTTGTTTTCACTCAGTGGCATCATTATGGAATGATTGTACTGGCTAGTGGTTTAATACCTTTATGAAATGATTGTACTGGCTAGTGGTTTAATACCTTTGTTTTCACTCAGTGGCATCATTAGGAAATGGTTGTACTGGCTAGTGGTTTAATACCTTTGTTTTCACTCAGTGGCATCATTAGGAAATTATTGTACTGGCTAGTGGTTTAATACCTTTGTTTTCACTCAGTGGCATCATTAGGAAATTATTGTACTGGCTAGTGGTTTAATACCTTTATGAAATGATTGTACTGGCTAGTGGTTTAATACCTTTGTTTTGACTCGGTGGCATCATTGACTCATCAAAAGCTCTTAATAGCGCGTGTTTGATGATGGGTCATATGTGACCCTTGGCTTCATCATTGCATCATAGTATAGCCAGTGAATTTCCCCTATTTCTTCTGCTTAAATGAGCCATAAATAAGGCTTTAGAGCGTTGGTGGTGCTGCATTGAAAGGTCACATTCCAGCTTTACTGGAGTGTTTTGGACACGTCCAAATCCATGGCAGGTTTTACCCAGCATGCCAAGCATGACTTGTTAGGTTATTGGTTGGTCGTAAGCTGCTAGGCCAGGGTTTCTCTGATACTGATTGGGTGATATGTTTGGCTTTTTGTATGCTATTGATTGCCCGATGGCAAGAGGCTCAAAGCAAAGGCATACAGTGTGTACACACACACACACACACACACACACACACACACACACACACACACACACACACACACACACACACACAAACACACAACACATTCTCACACACACTATCCAGATTCCAGATACAGTACAAAATACCATTCTACACTCATACACAGAAACGGTTGTTAACACAGACGTAGTCAGAAGCACAAATCATGTCGGCAGCATATTCATTGCTATATTCATGGTTCCTAAAGTGATTGAGCCTGCTGAATTGTCTTGAGTTGGTGTAAACAGCAGCAGCCTTGTAACTAGTATAGGATGGTTGAAGTAACTCCAGCGTTCAGCACTCTGCAGAAGAGGAGAGGAAAAAAACACCATAATTATAAGGTGAAGGAGCTGCATGTGGGTACCACAGCTCTGGAGCGAGGGGTAGAGAGGGAGGTCAAGTACAAAAAGCGGATCCATTAGGAAACGCTCTTGTTAAACATTTGGCTCACTTCAGAGGAAGTTGTGAACGCGGCGCCCACGGAACATTCCAGCATTCTGTTTGACTGAAAGTAAACCGTGTACGTTTGGAGAAAACCATGTATGGGTGCGATTAAGCACAAGCTGTCTGTGGTGGTGTGGGGCACTGCGGATACAAATGTGAAGGCCTGCCCTGCTCTTCTGAAATATATCTTTGATCCAGACTGGTAGAAGCCTGGAATCTGCACACACGCACGCACGCAGGCACGCACGCACGCAGGCACGCACGCACGCACGCACGCACGCACGCACGCACGCACACTATTGCATTAGTGTGTCAGTAGAGGGCTCTTTATAGTATATTTTTTATATTTAGAAACTTTGAAAGCATCTTTGCTTTACTTTTTTCTTTTACATTTGTCGAACATTTTTGCACAGTACTGTACATGTAAAGACACACACACACACACACACACACACACGCACACACACATGTACGATCAAACCCCCACAAATACTTGAACTACATATTTGGGGTGAGAGGGGGAAAAAATCCACTTGATCCCGATTGAAAAGCTAATCAGGGGCAGTTGGAAACGTTAACAGGCTCTGTCCTTCCGCAACAGAAGGATGCGTCCTAACCATAGGTCCTAACGTGTGTAATTGTTGCAGTGATTTTCATGTTTCCTGGTGTCAAGGCTGCCAGGCAGGCCTGTTGTGATGTGGTGCGCAGGGTCGCCATTGAACCGTGGAGAAGATTCTGCAACCACCGCAAAATGAAAGCCCCAGAACCCAGGCATGGTCATACCACACCACCACAACCAGAATGGCTGGAACACTTCCAGGCACACGGCTTTAGATAGATAGAGGAGACACTTCCCAGGATATGATGGTCATTTATGTTGGTACAGCTACAGTACAGTCTAATATACCTTATTTGTCATGGTAACACATCAGCTGTAAATCTCATAAATTATACAAATTCTTCAGCATCACCCAAACCTCTGTGGCGGTAATCATACAGTAAGTAGCCTATACTGATCCAAGTGTTCGCTTCATAATGACTTTCATATACTTTTTATCCATTCTAATACTGTAGCAGGCATCCTCAAGCAAGCCTCCCACCTCCTCAGTCATCCACTCCTCCACTGCACTGCTTTCTCTTAGCTCGCGTCTTCAATGAAATCCTTACTACCTGTTCTAAAGGCAGG
>NC_139623.1:94020976-94053476 GCF_964638095.1 Poromitra crassiceps | reverse complement strand
CTGTCTCTGACCTCTGGACTGTCTCTGGCCTCTGGACTGTCTCTGACCTCTGGACTGTCTCTGGCCTCTGGACTGTCTGTGGCCTCTGGACTGTCTCTGACCTCTGGACTGTCTCTGGCCTCTGGACTGTCTCTGGCCTCTGGACTGTCTCTGACCTCTGGACTGTCTCTGACCTCTGGACTGTCTCTGGCCTCTGGACTGTCTCTGGCCTCTGGACTGCACCGGGCTCTGCAAGACTCTGCAACAATCGCACAGAGCTTCCCGGACCTGTCCTTGTCCCTTTCTTTATCCCTCTAAGCACAGTCCCCTGCAGCGGTGCTCACGGCCCTGCTGGCTGAGCTCATAGTGCTTGTCTGGCTTGTCCTGCCTCTGGCCCCCCTCTGCCTGTATCCTGGCTGCAAGGCAACCTTTTCATCTCCGTTACACCCCAGTAAGTGCAGTCCCCTCCTGGCCTCGTCTTACCCCTGAAGCCCTGCTCTGCATCTGGCCTGCATGGACCCAACCCAGCCCATTTACTCTGCTTTTGTCCACTTCTAGTGTGTCCTCCAGTGCCTTGTCCTTGACGCCCACCAGTTCACTCACTTCATTCATGGTCCCATTGCTCAGTCAGTAGTGCTGTCTGCAGCCTACATGTAGTCTCTTAGAACAGACGAGTTGGCCTCCGCAATTTTCAAATGCTTCCGCCATACCGTCTGTACTTCGTGGGGGGGAATCATGCACCAACCGGAATGGGAAGTAGAAAGGCGGGTTTTCCGCTCATTAGTCCAATCAGAATCGCAGAAACGCGGGTCTTCCGCTCATTAGTCCAATCAGAATCCAATATGCCGCATTTCTCGTGGACACACGTGTCGTGATTGGTCGGATTCCGTCGAACTTCTTTCCTGTCTGAAGGTTTTTTTCCCAACTTCCTTGTGCATGTTCTGGGGGTGTAACGTACAGACTGTGTATAGCTGCATTCGCCGGATGTAGATGAGACAGTCTGTTTTAAGAGACTATCTGCAGCCTGGCTCCCCCTGCCTTTATTTTACCATCCCAGCACCCCACCCCTCCACACCCCTGTTAGTACTGTCAATCTTTCTAGGGTTCATATGTCTTCCTCACCCGCTCCCCTCTTCATGGCCTCCCCCGTGTCTGCAGAGGTGTTCCAACCCTGTCCCCCACTTTACCCAACACACACACACACACACACACACAAACACAAACACACACACACACACACACAGAAGTACAACCTCCCCACCCATACTGTTCATGGCCAATCTGGTCTTGTCAGGGAGGCCTGGGGCCTGTCTAGGAGGCAGGCCATCAGTCTGTCCTCATGGCTCTGGTATGATGTGTGTGTCCCTGCTGACCAGTCCCCAGGCAGACAGACACACACGCACACACACACAAGCCAGAGTCACTAATATGCTGCTGTGATCTGTCCCCCTTACTCTCTCTCCGGATGGCCTGAGCACTGACTGGACATGAGATCATCCTGAGTGGAGGGAGACGGGGAGAGAGAGCACGATGGAGGGAGGGAGGAAAGGAGGAGGGATGAGGGCAGAACGGACATGGAAATAGGAGGGTTGGAGGGAGTGGAGGAGAGGGGATAAGGGGACAAATACAGAGCAGGCTTACTTCAGAAAAGGGGAGGACAGGAAGAGAGCAAAGCAGGCGAGGGATGAGGGAATCTCTGGACACTTGAAGGTTGGCTGATGGTGAGCAAACACTATGGTGACAAGTCAGCCAAAAATGTGTCTGCATCCTATCTTTACCTCCCTTCTAATCTCTCTATTCTCACAGCACACAGGCAGCTTGTTAAGGATCTACATGTATAGATAAGAACGATTATGACCAACCGTGCTTTAGCGTCATACTTTAGATCTCACTGTGCTATGGCCGTAGAGGAGCAGTGAGAGAGAAACAGAGAGAGAGAGAGAGTGAGAGAGAGAGAGAGAGGTAGAGTGAGAGGTAGAGAGAGAGAGAGAGAGAGAGAGTGAGAGAGAGAGAGAGGTAGAGAGAGAGTGAGAGAGAGAGAGAGAGAGAGAGAGAGAGGGGTAGAGTGAGAGGTAGAGAGAGAGAGTGAGAGAGAGAGAGAGAGAGAGAGGTAGAGTGAGAGGTAGAGAGAGTGAGAGAGAGAGAGAGGTAGAGTGAGAGGTAGAGAGAGAGAGTGAGAGAGAGAGAGAGGTAGAGAGAGAGAGTGAGAGAGAGAGAGAGGTAGAGTGAGAGGTAGAGAGAGAGAGAGAGAGAGAGAGAGAGGTAGAGTGAGAGGTAGAGAGAGTGAGAGAGAGAGAGAGGTAGAGTGAGAGGTAGAGAGAGAGAGTGAGAGAGAGAGAGAGAGAGAGAGGTAGAGAGAGAGATAGAGAGAGACCATACCAGTTGAACAGGCCTGCTCTTGTTTCAGTTTGAGCTAAAGCAGGGAGGCATAAGGGGGATCCTGACCAGTCTGGTGCATGTGCTCGTGGCGTGTGCAACAGAGAAGAGTGCTTCATACTGTATGTGTGAGCGGTCTTAGCAGTGTATGCGTCCTACTGTGTTGACATACTTCAGAATATGTGTCACTTCTCTCAGAAGAGCGTACAAGCGGACTGTTTTTACAGTGAAATGTGAACCTGGGCTCAGGTCGCCCTCCCTCTCTCCGCTCCTCTGTTTCTCTCTGTCTCTCTTCCTCTCTCTCCCTCCTCCTGCTGTCACTCATAACCGTAAGATGCATTAAAAGGGTGGATTGATGGAGTCACGTTCTTAGAGGCCGCTCTGGTCTAAAAGCCACGTTCACATTCATGTCCATACTTCCACACATACACACTGTGGCAGCAGCTTTCCAAAGGCCTGGACTCTGTCAGGCCTCCCAGTCTAGTCTCTGTCTTTAAAGCGCAGCATGCCATCACACCCCGCCATTTACCAGCCAGGGTCCTCCAGGCCTTGCTACCACACACACACACACACACACACACACGCACACGCACACGCACACGCACACGCACACGCACACGCACACACACACACACACACACGTGCACACACACAGAACACACACACACACACACACACACACACACCCTGCTACACACACACGCACACACCCTGCCACACACACGCCCTACCACATGTACACACACAGACACACACATGCACGCACCCCCTGCTACACACATGCACACACCCTGCCACACACACACTCTGCGCGCGCGCACACACACACACACACACACACACCCTGCTACACACACACGCACACACACACGCAAACACACACACACACACACACAATTTTGCATGCGTTCATGCACAAACTCTGAGATGTAAATGTACAAAGACATAGACTCTTTCTCTATAACTCTATCTCTCACACACACACATACACACACACACACACACACACACACACACAACTTTCTCTATAACTCTATCTCACACACACGCGAGGCGAGCACACTCACGGCCCCGCCCTGCTGTTTTTCAGGGCTCTGGCGTGTGGTGTGGATGGTTGAAATATCTGGCTGCTCGGTACAGGATGCAGCCAGGCTGATGGAAATCCCTGTGGTTAGTGTGGTTAGGGGGGGAGAGAGGCGTAAAAAGCCCCCTGGATTTGGGAAGGACATTTTAAGTGCCTACAAGGAATATTCATAATATGAATAAATTGTAATTTACTCCAGCAGCAGGCATTTAGAGCTCTCTCTCTCTCTCTACGTGTGTGTGTGTGTGTGTGTGTGTGTGTGTGTGTGTGTGTGTGTGTGTGTGTGTGTGTGTGCGTGCGTGCGTGCGTGCGTGTGTGTGTGGTTCCCAGGGGTAATGTGCTGGAGATAGCAGCCCAAGACTATTAGTGTGCGGTTAGATTGGCTGTGTTGTTGGAAGCAGGCATGACAGGGAGGTATTTGGGGTGGGTGGGTGTCTGTGTGTGTGTGTGTGTGTGTGTGTGTGTGTGTGTGTGTGTGTGTGTGTGTGTGAGTGAGAGAGAACATTTGTACATCTATGTTCAGTTTGTGTGCATGTATTTATACTGAACAAAAATATAAACACAACACTTTTGCTTTTCCTCCCATTTTTCACAAGTTGAAATATAAGATTTAAGACTTTTTCCATGTCTGCAGGTGTGCCTTGGACTGGTCACAATAAAAGGCCACTCTAAAATGTGCAGTTTTATCTTGAGAAAAAACATTTACAGTGTATTGGACACTGAACTATGGATCTCACAATATGACTACATACATGCTATACATGTATGACTACATACATGCTATATGACTACATACATGCTATATGCTACATGCTACAGATCGACATCTTTTGAAGACCACTAAGTATCTGGTGATATAACTGTGGCCTTTTATTGTGACCAGCCCAAGGCACACCTGTGCAATACTCATGCTGTTTAATCAGCATCTTGCTATGCCACACCTTACCTGTCAGGTGGATGGATTATCTTGGCAAATGAGAAGTGTGCACTAACACAGAATTTTTTAAAAGATATGGGGGGGAGGGGGCATTTTGCCTTTATTAGATAGGACAGTAGATTGACAGGAAAGGTGGGGAGAGAGAGGGGTAGAAGTGGCAGGGGACCACAGGTGGGATTCGAACCCGGGTCAGCCATGCGAGGGACTAAGCGTGGTACCAGGTGAGCCCCGGGACGCCTCTGGATTTAAACAAATCTGTGAACACATTTTGAGAGTATTTTGTGTGCATAGAAAAAGTTTTAGTTAGATCTTTTATTTCAACTCATGAAAAATGGGAGCAAAAACAATAGTGGACAAAACAAAAACAAACAACACCTGAGGTGACGACCTGGTGCAGTCAAAACAACCTGGAGCTCAATGCCCAAAAGACAGTTGAGATGGTGGTGGACTACAGGACTCCACAGTGTAAAGACAGTTGAGATGGTGGTGGACTACAGGACTCCACAGTGTAAAGACAGTTGAGATGGTGGTGGACTACAGGACTCCACAGTGTAAAGACAGTTGAGATGGTGGTGGACTGCAGGACTCCAAAGTGTAAAGACAGTTGAGATGGTGGTGGACTACAGGACTCCACAGTGTAAAGACAGTTGAGATGGTGGTGGACTACAGGACTCCAAAGTGTAAAGACAGTTGAGATGGTGGTGGACTACAGGACTCCAAAGTGTAAAGACAGTTGAGATGGTGGTGGACTACAGGACTCCACAGTGTAAAGACAGTTGAGATGGTGGTGGACTACAGGACTCCACAGTGTAAAGACAGTTGAGATGGTGGTGGACTACAGGACTCCACAGTGTAAAGACAGTTGAGATGGTGGTGGACTACAGGACTCCACAGTGTTGACCGGGGAGTCCTTTCGCTTCCTGGGCTCAACAATCAGCCAGGACCTGAAAAGGGAGTTGAAGGCAGAGGATGTACTTTCTTCTGCGGCTGAGGAAGTTCAAGGTGCCAAAGACAGCATTGGCACTTTTATACACCTCCACTGTCAAGTATATCCTCACCACCTCCTTCTGGTAGGCTGCTGCTGCCCACAAGGACATCTCCAGACTGCAGTGCATCATCCGCTGAGCTGAAAAGGTGGTTGGGTGCAGCCTGCAGGACCTACCCACAGACACTTAACTCATTGAGTGCCAATGACGTCTAAAGACGTCAATTCAAATAGTAACGTGGAGTGCCAATGACGTCTAAAGACGTCAATTGCGTTTTTTGACGGTGGGACGTGGATCAAAGCCTGATGCATCTCCTGTGAAAGTATGGTGGATGTTGAAGGTGTACAAGCTATTTTACGGACCTATTAGGTGGCGACAGTGCTCTCCAGATTAGAGAAAGGTGAGGAAAAACAGCAGAAGAAGCCCCGTGATGAAACGGAAACCGATGCTGGAGCCAGAGCCGTATAGATTGCTCTGGCTGGAGCTAACGTTAGCTGCGAACAGCAGTCAATCCGCTCCCACAACTGAGCCCCTCTGTCTCTGCTGCATAGTTTCTCCACACGATTAGCTGCCAGAAAAGCAGCAGCCGACGCCGAAGGGCCAAACCATTCTCAGCAGTCCGGTTTGGCTTTTCGGTGTCGCGCTGGGAGCCGGCGCACAAAAACGGAGCGCTCCGAAAATAGACGCTGGGTGCGTGTTAGGCTGTGTGTTAGTGTGGGGATGAGTTTCTCCCAGCTCCGCCGGCATGCAGGCTGTGTGTTGGTGTGGGGGTGAGTTTCTCCCAGCTCTGGCATGCAAGCTGTGTGTTGGTGTGGGGATGAGTTTATCCCAGCTCCATGCAGAGATTCGTCGCCTGACGCAGGTAGCAGAGATTCGAGCAGAGCCACCAGAGCCACTCCCACGGAGGAGGAGTTTGCAGTTGAGGGGGGTGGGGCACGCAGGGCACCACACAACTACACCACGTCACTACATCAGAAAATATTAGCTTCAGAGTCAGTGATGTGCTTGAAATGCTTCATTTCACAAAAGGCTCATTATCTCAGCTTCTAATTTGAAACGTCTGTTTTTGGTGAAATCAACCTATCTTCTCCGGCTGATAACTAAAGAACGGAAAATGATATCAATAAACTTTTTTTGTTGATGATACAATAGAGTCTCATTGTTCTTTGTGCGTGTTCGGTGTTTACATAGTAATATCACACAATATTCTGTGGGCCTCGAGAAATCTCTGAAAACGCTCTGAAAGGGCTGGCACTGGGAGCATCCGTTTTCCAAAAGTGGCTGGCACTCAATGAGTTAAAGGACTTTTACTTAACATCTTACATGGACCTTTACACGGACATTGTCCCACAACCCCCCGCCCACGTCCCCCCCCATTATATGTCACTTTAAAGGACGTTTACTTTGTACTTTGTAATTGATCATTTAATAATACCGCGCTATTACCTCTACGCTATTACCTCTACACTATTACCTCTACGCTATTACCTCTACGCCCGTTATAATTGGGGCACGCCTACCCCATGCACGCCAAACCTGGTATGTCCCCGCAAAATGCTTGCTTTCTGCTATTGTCAAAATGCCGCAAATTCTTTCCGTGCATGCAATTTTAAGAGCACTAATAGCAGCTCTTAACCAGCTCAGAAATACCTTGTGCGCTTGGCGCACCACTATTCTACACGCTGTGCAGTGCAGACCTTTTGGATAGGTCATTATGCACGGGCGTGCCAAACGCCAGGACGACAAATTCTGCTGCTAAAATTGGGTAAAGGCAGATAATTCAGTGAGGCAATCAACTATAATTCACTGAGAAACCTTGATCATATCGCAAAGAGTTAATGGCAAATGAGTTGAGAAAACTTGGACATTGTAGCCTACTTGCAATATTCCTCCTTCACCTATCCCATAACCCGGAGGGTCGTTGTCGACAAGCTCTCTCCATCTCTCTCTGTCCTCTGTAGCTCTCACTGTTCAAGAGTTTTAATTGAGTCCACTCAGTCTTGGATGTTATCCTCCCATCTTTTCTTTTGTCTCCTCCGTTTCCTGCCTCCTTGTACAGTGTTGCAGGATGGTCTTTGCAGGCCTGATGATTTGCAATATTATTGGCAATCGAATGTCCCTGTTTCCCCGTTGCAAACATGTTTCTAGTTTCCAGCCAACAAAAGAACCCGAATTGCACCAAATCACAGATGTTTTTAACAGGTATATGATGTGATGGTGTTATTGTGAGAGATAGGCCTATCCAAATTACGCATGGAGAGAATTACAGCATATTGCATGCCTCGCGCAAACTGTATTAAGGGGAATGCAAGACGGGAATCTGATTGGTTTGATTGATGTAACGCCCAGGCATTGCCAGGCCTCACCTGTGAATAATTCTGATGGTTAAGACTGTCCAAAACCCATTTGCGCTGTGCGCAGATGATTTGGCATGCCTACAATTTGCGCCTGCGACCGCTGCCATGCCGAGTTCCACACCCCCACCGAGAATTGCATCCCCACCATATTTTGGAGCTGTTTTAACTTAAAAACAGGGAGGTCACGTCTACCCAGTAGGGATGGGCATTTCTAGCAAAAACACTATTCGAAATTCGCTGGCCAAATTCGAATTTAATTCGAAATTCGAAAATAAAAATAAAAATGTAAAAATGTAAAAAAAAAAAAATTTTTTTTTTTTGTGAGTGAAATGTTGCATTGTCTCCCCTGATTCTAAGTCTACGGCTTTATTAATTAATATAAAAAGCTTCTGCTGTGGATTTTTAGCTCAAACAAGCATTGCACCACTGAAGTAAAGAACATGTTACATGACATTGACATTTTCGAAAATAAAAAACAGTTTTGACAATCATGAGTGGTTCATTAAATATTTAGTAGGCTCAGGTCTGAGTGCCAAAGGGGTGCCAAAGTCACCCCCTCTCCCTCTTCATGGGATTTAATCCGCCATTCATTTTTCCATAAACCTTGCTTAAAATGCTTATAAAAATTGTTTTACTTGCTCAAACCAAGCGATTTGACTATACCGGTACTTAGAATCAGGGGAGACAATGCAACATTTCACTCAAAAAAAAAAAAAAAAAAAAAAATCGAATTTCGAATTTCAATAATAAAAGTCGACCTTGATAATAACAACGATTATTCGAAAATTCGAAATTCGATGCCCATCCCTACTACCCAGACAATTACATAATTTTTAAACAGTTACGTTTCTGTATAAATCATTACAATATATGCTCCCGTCCCGTGAGGTGAGGATGCATTTGGCGGCAGGGGTGCAAAACTCGGCATAACACCTAGAACACAAATTGCCACTTGCATGAGGTGGACTGCTATCGTCCCTGACGAAGAGGCAGGGAAGATAGCATAAGAGGCGCGCAAACCGGTGCGCCTGTAGGACGATAGGGCCCAATGTCTTTTTCACAATTTCTTCAACTAAATTTTTGCTTCTGTTGTTAGATTGTAGTTTCACCACGGCTATATGATCTTGTTTTCAACCTCCGGCAGGGATTCTTCAACTTCCCTTCTCATGATCCAAAATGACTAAATTTAGCCTTGCCCTGCGACTCAGGCTAATTCATATCAATGCTTTTGTCCACATTCACACAGGCACATTTTAGGCCCTGACCCATTGTTTAAGAAACACTACCCTCAAGTGAAGTGGGCCTGCTCTGTTGATCTAGCACTGTGGCTTGAAGTGCAGTAGATGAGGTTGAATGGGGTGAGTAACCCTTTGGGAGATATTAGCTACAGGCAGGTTGAACCCACACAGTGACTGATCAGAGAGAGAAGCCCATGAAAGGGAGCGCTGTCCAATTTGATCCCGGGAGAAAACCTACACTTCTCTGCTGTTGATCTTCAGAGCTGGGCTGGGCACCAGAGGAAATTAGATATTTTTAACTGACCTGTCCTTGTAGGCATTACCAGAGGAAGAAAGAGTCTGGTTGGAAAGTGAAAACGGTGTCATTAAGCAAAGGTTAAACATTGGCCACTCACTGAGCCTTACATTTTGATGATGTCTTATGTGCAAGCTAACATCGTCGTCCTAGCAACATGACATGACTTTGTGAAATATATTAATGGACGATACGTGAACGCATTCCCACACAGTCATTATTAATAGTCCATCCTTTTACGGCAGTGCAATCCCTGAGAGCAAGTCATTTATCGTGTATTGTCTTTATCTTGTCCAGGCAGTATTTGTTCCCAGTCAAATATGTCTTCTTAGTCAATTTGGCCGGTGGAATAATATAAAAACAAAATATCCCCATGGTGCTTATTATTAAGGGAAAGCCTTTATCAACCCACAGGTCAGATATTGGCTGACTTATTGAGGTTGAAGATGTATTGTGCACATCTTGTCCAGACATTTTGTTACTATGGCAACGAGATACAAACTGTGTGAGTCAGAGGGTCAGATGCTAAGATGCTCTCCTTAGAGAGAGAGAGAGGATCATTATCATTCTAGCTTAATGGTGAGGATAACCTCAGAGACAAACAGAACAGTCATAGACAGGCGAGGTTACAGTCATACTCAGCTATGCATGATTTCTGAACCAGCCAGGTTGCATGGTAAATGTCCGTGTTGAGAACTTGGCCTTCTCAGACAGAACACCTTAGAGAATAATGCAATAATAAAACATCTTTGAGGTCATTATTAAATGCAAGCCTATGTCAAACCAAAGGTTAGATAGATTGGCGGATAGATTGGGTGTTTTTAGCTGTTGGCCACCTGAACAGCTGCCAGGCAGCTCTGGCTGCTGGAGTACCAAGGGCAGCATCCAGGATTCAACCTCTCCTCTGTCTCCTCATCTTACTCACCACTTTCTATTTCCTCTGGACAGTGGTGAGTGTTGAGAGACAGGGTGAAGAAGTGAAAGTGTGTGTGCACGCATTGTCAGTGTGTGTGCACATGATTGTCTGTCTGTGCATGTACTCAAATGCATATTTGTGTGAGCACATGCGTGTGTGGATCTATGACTCATCCTATTTCATCAGGAGTTCTTGACTTTCACTGTCTAGCGCCTTTCAAGGCATGTCAACAGATATACAGTCCTCTGTGGACCTGTCTGTCTCTTAACAGTCCTCTGTGGACCTGTCTGTCTCTTAACAGGACTGCTGCTCTGCCATGTTGAATTCTAAACATGCACACACATCATCACGCCCAGAGGTCGTAGGTGCTTTCATATTCCCAGGCCACAGGCTCCAGACTTTAGCTCCCAGGTCCCTGCCTCTGTCCATCAACTCGCCCAAGGGCTTCAGAAAAGCACCAGTTCTCCAATATCTGAGATATCCCAATAACTGCTCCATCTCCACTGGCTCTCCAATGCACAAGGCCACGGAGCATTTGCCTGTGAGAAATTGGCACTGTCCTTTTATTAGCAATGCTAGCTGAAGTCAGTAGGAGAGTGAAAGCATTTCTCTCAAAGTTCTCATCCCTCAAGCTTGCCTCATATTGCAAAGACAACCAACAAGCTTTAACAACAGCCTAATGCTGCCAGTGACATATTGACATCAATTACTACTTAATATTCTGGGGACCCATTCTCATCTTTCTGCAACCCACCATTTGGTCCCACTCCAACCTTTAAAAAACAATGTACTACATTTCCCAGCACTCCACCACAGCTCTGCAGACATGAGTTCCATCAGTCAGGACAGTCAGACTCCACCTCCTCCACTCCATGGACCCTTTTCACGGGGGGCATTTTGTGTCGAAAAGGCAGAATAAACTCAGGTGCAAGCAAAACACTAATGAGGGTTTCCAAATTCCAATCATGGAAGTTGGAAACCCTCATTAGTGTTTTGCTTGCACCTGTGTTTACCCTGCCCTTTCGACACAAAAATGGCCCCTGTGAGAAGGGTCTATTGTCTTTGTACCTCTACAGTTAAATCCTACCCATCCCAACGCGCCCCAGTATTTAGAGGAGTTTGTTTTCTCACTCTCTCTGACATGCTGTGAGACTTAATTATGATTCCGTGGTGTATATCTGACAAGCCATCGGCCTATTATGATTCTGCCTGTGTATATATGTGAGTAATTCCTCTCGCTGTGTAGTTTGTCCCAGAGGAAGCTCTGTCTCTGACAAGAGGAGATTAATGTCATTATCATGTTGATGAGGGCTGAGCTGCTACAATCTGGTGTTTGTTTTTCTATGTAAATCCCTTCAAACATGCCAATGTGTGAGCAGTTAAAGAAACATGCTTTTATCTTCTCCGTTAAGGCCAAGGCCTTGGTATTGAAACTACAACAGAGGGTCTTAAACCACGGGTCGGGGACCCCAGTTGGGCCGCAAGACTGTTTCTGGTAGGTCTCCACATGACAAAAGTGTTGGTATGGTTTAATGACCCCGGGCCACATGGTGACAGTGAATTGACTCAGTTGAGGCCCAGACTGAAAAAGTTCATGAACCCAAGCTGTACAATAATGTGACATTTTTCTCTTACCGCAGCCAGTGACTTTTCTTTCTACATTGTCATGACTTCTTTAGTAGATAGTATAAAGCTGAGAGGAGAGAGGAGAGGGCTTTTAGCATAGGTTGTCATTCACAGCACTCAGTGTTGTGAATACATCATAACACACCCATCTTTTTCTTTTCAGTGCAGGTCAACCAGGTTCAAATGCATCCTTTGAGCTTTAAGGTATTATTACTTTATTTCTGTTGTATGCTCATAGGCTGACTGCGAGTAGCAACTACAAGCCCCCGGCTTCTGTAACCTCGTTAACAATAACACAAAGAGAAAGTGCAGTGCTGGCTTCTGTGTCACTGCAGGGTCATTTAGCTCTCTTTTTTCACTCATTATATTTCTGTTAACATGGTTCATTTTATTGGCAGACTCCTTAAGGAACAACTCACTGTAAATATTTCAACACCTGCAGGCAGGGCCAGCTCCATACATCAAACCCCTCCATTCACGCAATGTTGTCAGGTGTGTGTGTGTGTGTGTGTGTGTGTGTGTGTGTGTGTGTGTGTGTGTGTGTGTGTGTGTGTGTGTGTGTGTGTTTGTGCGTGCATGCGTGTGTGTTTGTGCGTGCGTTTGTGCGTGCGTGTGCGTGCGTGCCTGTGTGTGTGCTGAACATTTTGTGGATGTACATGTGAGGGAGCAGAGCTAGGCCCTGCAGTCCTTCCATGGGAATTCTGCAGTTGTGCAATGTTGGCCTCAGCAGCAGCGCTTCCTTGGAGACCTTGGTTTCCCTCTCAACCTGTCTGAGAGTTCAACTAGTTATTGTCCCAAATTCAAAAAATCAATGGAAATGTCCTCAAACATGTGTGTCTGTTCTTTCTGTACACGTTAGCATGTGTTTGTCCTCAAACATCTACCTGCAGTATGTGTGTGTGTGTGTGTGTGTGTGTGTGTGTGTGTGTCACAGCTTGGTGTTTGTTCCTTGTCACCTAGCGCAGAGTTAAAAATATAACTTTCCATAGACCTCAAACGAGGAACTCTTTGTTTTTGTTTCCAAAGCTGTAGCTTTATCCCACATAAGACATACAGCGGCAGCCATTCTAAAAGTCTCTCGTCATGGACCCTGCATCTGTCCTCCACTAGTACTGCAGCGGCCTCTGCAGCTTCTTCTGTTTAGTAGTATGTTGTGGAGTCAAAACCTCCCAGAATCAACTGGTTGCCAGACCGTTCAACCTTCTGAGATCTGTAGAGAACAAGAGAACATGAACAGAAACAGGTCGGAACACCTTCACCTTCACCTATCCCATAACCGCGCAGGGTGGTTGGGACGCCACTGTAGCTGTAGTTCACTAAGGTGCGCATTGCATGCAGTGAAAACAGGACATTTACAGTAGATACATCTATATAATGCGCACAGTGTCTCCATACAACCTTACCAATGTTGTACCAGTCGATGAGTGAAGGCAGCTGTATTGTGGTGATATGTTTTGTAGATTTTTCTGAATATTTGGGCCTCAGTTCCATTACACAATATACCATATTGTGGTCAGGGGGTTACTGTATAGGGTTAACCCATGCTGCATTTTGTTCTTTAGCTGGGGAGCCTGTGGTTTCATTATCGTAAACCAAACTTCTCTGTAGTGAAGTGCTACACTGTACTGTACATTGCATTGTCAAACCAGTGGAGACATCCATTGCATTCATGTTGTCTGAGTTAGGCTGCAGTCAGCCCACAGCGGCTGGATGGGCTGTAGTTTAGTGGCACTCTAGTTGTGGTCACGGTGGGGGTGACTGAGGTCTGCTCTTGTCCTAGTCAGCCTGTGATCAAGAACATACCACTTTTTTTACACACACATATGCGCGGTATCTGTGCGTGTTCGTGTATTTGTGCTTGTCTATCTGATGAACATGTGTGTATAAGTACAATGGGTATGTGCGTACAGCATGTCACAATAGCTTCCCACTGTCCTATCCTTACAGAAGCCCGGGGCAGGCTCTTGTTTTTTGCTTTTTGAGACCGGGACGAGGTCTCTGTCCTTCCGAGGGTCCGCGACCACTGACGCCCTCGTCCCCCCCCCATCCCCCCCCATCCCCCCACCGTGTGACGCCCTCATCCCCCCACCGTGCGGTTTCCCAACCTCTCTCCTCTCAGACAGTACTCCTTTTGTCAGCTCCCTTCATTTGGTACAAACACTTGCCGCGTCTGCGTCTCCTGGAACCCTCGAGGCCCTGGATGTCTAAGATGCCTCGGTAGAAACCAGAGGGAGAACTATGGAACAATGTTAGTCAAGCATAAACCTCTTAACGTCTCCTCTGTCGACCACGGACCCACACAATGCCTTCTCTCTGTACCTTCTTCCAGCACCCAAACCGCTTCTTAGACTTGCAAATCTGGGCTTTGATGTCGCACTGCCTCCCTTCTTTTGTTGGAGAGAGGGAGCCAAGGAGGAGAGACGCGTTGCAGACAGCTGTTAAAGCCACCATCATTCCTTCATGTTACATGGGTTAGCCCTCGCTGCACTGGCAAGGATGCTATTGTCTCTCTGTCCTCTCTTGTGCGCTCTCTCTTTTTTCCTCACTGAATTTCATCTGGGTCTACCTCTCTCTCTCTCTTGCTCTCTCTCTCTCTTTCCCCCTCTCTCATAATGATTCGCTCTGGAGAACAATGTAATTCATATCCTTTTGTTTTGTTGTCTGTGTGCAAACCTGTTTCTCATTTGTTAGGTGGCTGGCTAGCTCCCTGGTCCCAGAGTCATTGCACCAGACAAGACAGGCCTCTGTTCCACCTCCTTCTCCCTTCCCTTTTTCCCGGGATGGCGCCCACAGATGCCTCTTTTCCACAGTAGGGTTAAATGGGGCTTGTCAGACTACTCCAAAATGTTTAGAATATAAAATTGACAACACTTACTATATACTTAAGCTCAGATGAAAAACTGTTTAGCAATAAAGCTTGCTTTGAGGGAAATTGCAGTAAGTGATGATTAACTATCGGACAGCCGTCTCGCCCTATTTGGCCCCATAGTGGAAACTACTGTGGAATGCTACTGTTGCCATTTACTGTATAGCACTTCTCTATGTTTATACCACTTCTCTATGTTTTCAATCTTCTATTCTAGTCTGAGCCAGGAGGAATGAAGGAATGATAGTAGTAATGGCTAGACGACCACTGTCTGCCGGTCCACACAGGATCCAGGAAGGCTGATCACATCCTCACCGCGGACAGACACTTCATTTGTGTTATGTGCTGTCAAGCACATTCCTGCTAGAGGACAATAGACGGGAACGCTTACAGTGGCAGGAGTGACTCCCTCTGTCTGCAAGAGGACAGTTACAATGGCAGGAGTGACTCCCTCTGTCTGTAAGAGGACAGTTACAGTGGCAGGAGTGACTCCCTCTGTCTGCAAGAGGACAGTTACAGTGGCAGGAGTGACTCCCTCTGTCTGTAAGAGGACAGTTACAGTGGCAGGAGTGACTCCCTCTGTCTGTAAGAGGACAGTTACAGTGGCAGGAGTGACTCCCTCTGTCTGTAAGAGGACAGTTACAGTGGCAGGAGTGACTCCCTCTGTAAGAGGACAGTTACAGTGGCAGGAGTGACTCCCTCTGTCTGTAAGAGGACAGTTAAGCCCAATTTATGCTTCGTCTGCCGACACTTTTGAAACGGTCGCCGACAGAAATGAGGACTTGAGTCGACACTTTGAAGTGTCTGCGAGCAGTGTCTGCTACCTGGTGAAATGTCTAGTGTCGCTGACTACGTCATAGTATCGCGCAAGTCTGATTGGCTATATAGTCGGCATGCGTTTGACTTCCTTGTTTTGGTTTTCACTCGATTGAAATGAATGAAAACCTGGTGCAGTCAAGTACGTTACATCTTGCCTCCGAGGTGGTTTCACTGTGCGTTCCCTCTCTTCTCTTGGCTGTCAGCATTTAATAGCGTTCGAGTGTCACGTGACCGTTAAACAGAAGCGAACGTTCACTGAAGTATAAATGCAACACCATGAGCGACACTTTCTTTTTCGTCTGCGACCATGTGCTGAGCGACAATTTCTAATAAGTATAAATTAAGCTTTACAGTGGCAGGAGTGACTCCCTCTGTCTGCAAGAGGACAGTTACAGTGGCAGGAGTGACTCCCTCTGTCTGTAAGAGGACAGTTACAGTGGCAGGAGTGACTCCCTCTGTCTGTAAGAGGACAGTTACAATGGCAGGAGTGACTCCCTCCGTCTGCAAGAGGACACTTACAGTGGCAGGAGTGACTCCCTCTGTCTGTAAGAGGACAGTTACAGTGGCAGGAGTGACTCCCTCCGTCTGTAAGAGGACAGTTACAGTGGCAGGAGTGACTCCCTCTGTCTGTAAGAGGACAGTTACAGTGGCAGGAGTGACTCCCTCCGTCTGCAAGAGGACAGTTACAGTGGCAGGAGTGACTCCCTCCGTCTGCAAGAGGACAGTTACAATGGCAGGAGTGACTCCCTCTGTCTGCAAGAGGACAGTTACAGTGGCAGGAGTGACTCCCTCTGTCTGCAAGAGGACAGTTACAGTGGCAGGAGTGACTCCCTCTGTCTGTAAGAGGACAGTTACAGTGGCAGGAGTGACTCCCTCTGTCTGCAAGAGGACAGTTACAGTGGCAGGAGTGACTCCCTCTGTCTGCAAGAGGACAGTTACAGTGGCAGGAGTGACTCCCTCTGTCTGTAAGAGGACAGTTACAGTGGCAGGAGTGACTCCCTCCGTCTGCAAGAGGACAGGGGTTGGAGAATGTTTGGTGTGTGAAACTGAGAGTGAGATTTTTGCCTATCGACTATATGTCTGCTTCTGTGCATCTGTATGGAAGTGTGTGCTGACACCCACATTATCAAAGCAGACATTTGATAGTTTGCCATGTAAGTGAGGTAATGCCTCTCTGTTTACCAGGAAGTTCATAGTCATTGTTTTGGTTATGACTGACTGACGGTGTGCCGTCTTTTACAGGAAACTTTGTTGCTAATGAGTTTCTCCTGGGACGGGATTAAGCAATGGGCCATGCAGCAGACATGACATCGTACCCATGATGGCGTTGGGTTGGTTGATTGACTCACTGAATAGAACTTACAGTTTGGGCGGGTGGTGGTGGAGATTCTCAGAAGTTCACACCATTTCTCAATGTGTCAGAGAGCCATGTTTGGGTTATGTGTGCAGTTTCCACAGCAACAGGCAGATCTGCAGGGGCGACGGCGTTTCAAACACAGGATATTGGTGCATGAGCATGGGATAGGCATGTCAGTGATTGGAGTTGATTTCACTTAATGCGTTACTGATCTTGTGATAAGATCATTCGTGGCCTCAGCGTGGTCTGTGTGTCTCAGGTTTGGTAGGATTTTAACGTCATCATTTTGACCCTTTGATATTCAGTTCAGTAGACAGGTGTTCCTTGTTATATCTAGGTTAGTCACGATTGGAGCAATGTCTTTGCTTTGGAAAACATATCAAGTCAAAGTGTGATTATGTGCTCAACGTTCAACAATACCTGTAGGCTGTGAACTGTGCAAAAACACCGGATCATGGCCAGGTCCAGTCAGCCCAGTGGAAATATCACTGTCCCTTAGTCAAGATTGTGTGTGCCCTTTGATACTGAATACAGCACAGCATACCATACTAAATGTAACATCAACACTCCTCATCACTGTGTCTGACCAAGTCCTGTGACCATGTGGTTCTACAGTCAGACTGCACATGTTGGGCTGAAGAAGAACGAAGCTGTTTCAGTTTGTGATGGGCTTTTGTGTGTGTTTTTTTTCCAATCTTTTATTTTCAATTTTGTTACAACATACGAACAAGACAAACAAAAAACAAAACAACAACCAACAAGCAAACAAAACTAAAACTAAAACAAAACCCATATCAACATTAAATATTAGGTCATGCTACCAGTCATGTAAGTATATGCTTGTAAGAGGTATTGTGTCCGGGATCCCACACAGGAGGTCCAGGAGGAACCAGCCTGGCCAATCACCCATCGCCCCTAACCTCAACGAGGTAGGCCCAGTTTGTGATGTTATAGGGTAGGAATAGACAATCAAACCTGTGTCATAACAATAACTTTGTTCTCCACAGAATTGAGAGTTTAATCAGTGCATTTGGTCAAACATGTCACTGTTAACAGTCATGATGATACAAGACTGGGATGTACTGTAGAACTCAAAGCCATATTATCACTAACCTTTATTGCTTTTGCACACCAAGTCCGTGTTTTCGTCCGAAATTGACGCACGGAAAAAAAAAGAATATGACCTCATTTGTGTCAATCATCATTGACACACTGAGTCCGACAATTACGTCCGTCATTTAAGTTTTCGGACGAGGTTCGATTTTCTGCGTTTTCCGCATCAGTCAATAGATTTCTGCGAGCTGGGACCGGCTGGGTCCATCTGTGTGTCATCTGCGTGTTTTCAGATGACGGATTAAAAGACACGCATACGAAAACAATCGGACTGTGTGTGCAAAGACCTTCAGTCTGGTCACATCCAAAGAACTGGGATGAATCATTGTAGTGTGGTTACATCAATGACTGGAAGCTTGCTGCGCTAATCAGTCAAACTCATTGACATGTCAATATCTTTGGTCAAATTCCATCTTAAGAATTTGGATAAGGGATTGTATTTTTGTAATATCATGCCCTTTGGCCAAAGCTCTTATTGGAAGAGCTTTGATGATATGACCTTGGTCACTGTCAATGAAACAGATAACAGCCTTTGTGTGGTTGCATCCGATAACTCAGTCATTATATCGATCATATCAAAATAGTTTCATGATAAGCCGTAAGCAGATGCTGCTGGTAATGTAACTGGAGCGCAGTAATGTGCACTGCTGGTATGCAGTAATGTGCTGGTAATGTAACTGGAGCACAGTAATGTGCTGGTAATGTAACTGGAGCGCAGTAATGTGCTGGTAATGTAACTGGAGCACAGTAATGTGCTGGTAATGTAACTGGAGCACAGTAATGTGCTGGTAATGTAACTAGGGCGCAGTAATGTGCTGGAAGCTAGCTGGTAATGTAACTGGAGTGCAGTAATGTGCTGGTAATGTAACTGGAGCGCAGTAATGTGCTGGTAATGTAACTGGAGCGCAGTAATGTGCTGGTAATGTAACTGGAGCACAGTAATGTGCTGGTAATGTAACTGGAGCGCAGTAATGTGCTGGTAATGTAACTGGAGCACAGTAATGTGCTGGTAATGTAACTGGAGCACAGTAATGTGCTGGTAATGTAACTAGGGCGCAGTAATGTGCTGGAAGCTAGCTGGTAATGTAACTGGAGTGCAGTAATGTGCTGGTAATGTAACTGGAGCACAGTAATGTGCTGGAAGCTAGCTGGTAATGTAACTGGAGTGCAGTAATGTGCTGGTAATGTAACTGGAGCACAGTAATGTGCTGGAAGCTAGCTGGTAATGTAACTGGAGTGCAGTAATGTGCTGGTAATGTAACTGGAGCACAGTAATGTGCTGGTAATGTAACTAGGGCGCAGTAATGTGCTGGAAGCTAGCTGGTAATGTAACTGGAGCACAGTAATGTGCTGGAAGCTAGCTGGTAATGTAACTGGAGCACAGTAATGTGCTGGAAGCTAGCTGGTAATGTAACTGGAGCACAGTAATGTGCTGGAAGCTAGCTGGTAATGTAACTGGAGTGCAGTAATGTGCTGGTAATGTAACTGGAGCACAGTAATGTGCTGGTAATGTAACTAGGGCGCAGTAATGTGCTGGAAGCTAGCTGGTAATGTAACTGGAGCACAGTAATGTGCTGGTAATGTAACTGGAGTGCAGTAATGTGCTGGTAATGTAACTAGGGCGCAGTAATGTGCTGGAAGCTAGCTGGTAATGTAACTGGAGCACAGTAATGTGCTGGTAATGTAACTGGAGTGCAGTAATGTGCTGGTAATGTAACTGGAGCACAGTAATGTGCTGGTAATGTAACTGGAGCACAGTAATGTGCTGGTAATGTAACTAGGGCGCAGTAATGTGCTGGAAGCTAGCTGGTAATGTAACTGGAGTGCAGTAATGTGCTGGTAATGTAACTGGAGTGCAGTAATGTGCTGGTAATGTAACTGGAGTGCAGTAATGTGCTGGTAATGTAACTGGAGCGCAGTAATGTGCTGGTAATGTAACTGGAGTGCAGTAATGTGCTGGTAATGTAACTGGAGTGCAGTAATGTGCTGGTAATGTAACTAGGGCGCAGTAATGTGCTGGAAGCTAGCTGGTAATGTAACTGGAGCACAGTAATGTGCTGGTAATGTAACTGGAGTGCAGTAATGTGCTGGTAATGTAACTGGAGCGCAGTAATGTGCTGGTAATGTAACTGGAGTGCAGTAATGTGCTGGTAATGTAACTGGAGCACAGTAATGTGCTGGTAATGTAACTGGAGTGCAGTAATGTGCTGGTAATGTAACTGGAGTGCAGTAATGTGCTGGTAATGTAACTGGAGCGCAGTAATGTGCTGGTAATGTAACTGGAGCACAGTAATGTGCTGGTAATGCAACTGGAGTGCAGTAATGTGCTGGTAATGTAACTGGAGCACAGTAATGTGCTGGTAATGTAACTGGAGCACAGTAATGTGCTGGTAATGTAACTGGAGTGCAGTAATGTGCTGGTAATGTAACTGGAGTGCAGTAATGTGCTGGTAATGTAACTGGAGCACAGTAATGTGCTGGTAATGCAACTGGAGTGCAGTAATGTGCTGGTAATGTAACTGGAGTGCAGTAATGTGCTGGTAATGTAACTGGAGTGCAGTAATGTGCTGGTAATGTAACTGGAGCACAGTAATGTGCTGGTAATGTAACTGGAGCACAGTAATGTGCTGGTAATGTAACTGGAGTGCAGTAATGTGCTGGTAATGTAACTGGAGCGCAGTAATGTGCTGGTAATGTAACTGGAGCACAGTAATGTGCTGGTAATGTAACTGGAGCACAGTAATGTGCTGGTAATGTAACTGGAGCACAGTAATGTGCTGGTAATGTAACTGGAGCGCAGTAATGTGCTGGTAATGTAACTGGAGCACAGTAATGTGCTGGTAATGTAACTGGAGTGCAGTAATGTGCTGGTAATGTAACTGGAGCACAGTAATGTGCTGGTAATGTAACTGGAGCACAGTAATGTGCTGGTAATGTAACTGGAGCGCAGTAATGTGCTGGTAATGTAACTGGAGCGCAGTAATGTGCTGGAAGCTAGCTGGTAATGTAACTGGAGCACAGTAATGTGCTGGTAATGTAACTGGAGCACAGTAATGTGCTGGTAATGTAACTGGAGCACAGTAATGTGCTGGTAATGTAACTAGGACGCAGTAATGTGCTGGTAATGTAACTATAGGCTCTTTCACACACAGATCACGCAAAATTGTAGTTCGGGAAGCCTGTAAAGCCTGGCAGCCTCGCCACAGAAATTGCTTTCACACAGAGCCAAGCAGCACGGCCACATCCCCGTGCTGCTGTGTACTTTCAGGTGAAATCCCCTGCTCCCGGATTGAAAGGCGAGCGGAGGGATTTCCAGCTCCTCCTAGCCCAAATGAATATTTTCATAGGTTAGTGTAGCCTGGCTACTGTATGATGAACTAATTCATTCAACAACAATACTTCCCTCCTTCTCCTAGTCCGCTGAGCTGGGAGGATAGGTGCACTCGCATGGTGGGCGGACTCGCCAAAACGGGCTCCGCCGCCGCACTCGCATGGTGGGCGGGCAGATCGATATGGTGTCCTACTAAAATTGAAACAATACACGACCGCCCGCATATCAAACAGCTGCAGTCTGCATAACGTTCGTCGGGGGAATAGTAGAGGCTATAAATGCACATGACTACTTAACGTTAGTAGTTTTTGTAAGGGAATGCAGAGCTGATTTCGAGGGGGAATATCATCAGACCAACTCGCCACAGACAGCTATAGCCCTCTGAAGCTTATTATTATATCCGTTAATTTTACCTACTAATGTCAACATCGTTTGAGCATAAAGCCTAACTGCACGGAGCATTCCTCCTGGCGTCCCTGCAGTCATGATTGTATAGGCTACTTTTTTTACTTTCACTCCTGCACTTTCTTGATACATGAGGTGATTTCCCCTGTAATTTTTTTATGAATGAGCTGACCATTCGCACCTTTTCCGGCTCGCTGCGACGACGCTTTCAAATGGAGGCGGCTTGCCAGGCAACCCGGCGCTGTTACTACCTACCGCCACGGGACAAAAGGCGTAAAACAATTATCCACCAAAGCGCGTTCACGACTTTCACATCGGATGCGCGAATCCTATTTTCCGTGCATTTTTCGGCTTTCAAGGCCGGCGTGAAAGAGCCTTATGGTAATGCTGGTAATGTAAGGGGGATTTCACCTGAAAGTACACCGCAGCACGGGAATGTGGCCGTGCTGCTTGGCTCTGTGTGAAAGCAATTTCTGTGGTGAGGCAGCGGGCTTTGCGGGACTCCTAAACTGCAATTTTGCGTGATCTGTGTGTGAAAGAGCCTTAGGACGCAGTAATGTGCTGGAAGCTAGCTGACCAACATGAGCCAGATCATGACATCCCTCGTGATTTAAACAGAAAATTGGAGAAATAGTTTTGAGATTCATGTTTCATGTTTCGCTCACACCAAATGTACAACTTTGGGAAATGGTCAGGATATGACAGATGGGCTTCTAGTTGGTTTTGGACCACAGTGCCAGTTGCTGAGGGAGAGTGTAGGAGTTCTTGATAAGTGATACGGATTAATAGGGGACATTTCATTTCTGTGATGACGACTGTTTGACTGTGTTGTAAATTGTATTTCTCTGTCAAGAAACTGCTCCATTAATAGAATCACATTTCACATAGTTAAGTAAGTCCATTTTATTTGCATTGCACTTCTCACAGAGACGACTCATAACAGTAGCCTATACATTCTACATCAGTATACACAATTATGCAGTTGTGTGCAAAAATCATTAAATCCATCCTCATAGGGTAAAATCTTCTCAGGTGTGGGTTGTTTGCTCGTAGTAGCCTTTCTCTTTTTGGGAGTGTTTGGTATAAATAAGCTTGACAACGCCAACCTACTCCAGGTTAGACTCTGCCTCAGGCTGAAACACAGACACGGAGATCCAACATGTTCCTCTGAAGTTGAACGTTGTTACCGTAGTGTAAGGCGTGGCTTAATCCACGTGCGTCAAAGCACCACATGTGGCCCACTGGGCTTTCTCAGTGTCACAGCAGTTGGATAAGTCACTAAGAAGCAAAACAACTTCTTATTTTTCATTCTTGTTGTCCTACGTGTCCAGTTCATCTGTGTCACTGCTGTTTTATGCTTTCCACTGCGTGACTCAGACCAGTGAAGATTTATAACTAAAGCGGCAGTTGCCATTTGAAGTTTGAGGGGAGATGTTATGACTTATCCCTTAAAGGTCAAGTTGAGCCCCAGGCGTGATAAAGTGGAGTGAGAGAGAGGAAGCCGAAGGGTTAAAGAGGAGGTAACTGTTGAAATAACAAGCCGCTCTTTAGATGGTGCTGAAGTATAGCAGAAACACCACAAGATTTTCACCATGATTAACACCAAGCCGGTCCCACTCAAAAACAAGAGGACTGAGGCTTACTCTTAAGTACTTATGGCAGGGTTTTAAGGTGAATCCACACAAAAACATTTGGACCGTGTTCAACACCAAGCCGCTGACATACAGAACAATGAGAAAATATTTGACATGCCAGTTTTCCTCTAAGGCATTAAAGCACTGTTATCTTAACAAACTTGCCTGAAATTGTAATGTTGGTGCTGAACTGAACTCCTCTAGTGGTTCTCCACCTTAGAGCTCTAACCTTCACCACCTGGCTGTTTACACCACTTTGCTACTTTCCCCCGTGAGCAAGTCCACCGAGAAGGAGATCTGAGAAATTATGTCATTTCCACTCGGCCGAGAGGGAGGGGCGGCCATCTTGAAGAAAGTGAATTCAGGCTTTGATTAAGCGTGTTATTGTAATGAAATCTGTCTTCAAACAGTGAGGCAAGGCTAAAGTGGAGAGAAACAGAGAAGGTCTTGACCAGGGTCCCCCCGTGCTCTCTGACCCCCGGGGTAATTTGTTTTTCTTTTAACAGATTGGCTAAATGTTCGGCACATTGAAGCGACGTGCCAAAGTGTAAATCTTCAAAAACGCTGTTCAGTGTTTCATTCTGGTTGCTACTCCTCTGGGAGAGCATTCAACCTTTCCACCCACCCACCCCTTCTGTGTGTGTGTGTGTGTGTGTGTGTGTGTGTGTGTGTGTGTGTGTGTGTCTCTCTCACACACACACACACACACACACACACACACACAGACACACACACACACACACTATCTCTCTCTCTCTCTCTCGTCTGGGTCTGGCTCCTCCATGTTTGAAGTTGTGTTGGCAGCGATGCTGACACAGAGAGTTCACTCAGGTGGAAGGTGGGTCTCGTTGCCTCGGGAGGGGAGAAAGCTTTCAGATCTGCCTACATATTTATGATTCTGCTCCCGTATTGTGACCATAATCCCATGACAACGCTCACATTGTTTGACAAACACATTTCCTTGTCATGTAGAGCTCAGAGTGGATAGATAGTCTGTGAATGACCTCACTGTAACACAGATGTGCTGTTTGCATGGGTGGGCATTTGTCCAGCCTACCTGCCTTTTGTCATAGTCCTCCATATTTAATTCTTAAGAGTACTTTTATGGTTTGCATGCTTATTGGGGTGGGAGAGAGAGAGGGACATCAAAGGCTGAAGTCATGATGGTATGCACCTTATGACCACGGAAGAATAGTATTTTTCAAAACCAAGCCAGTGTATTACAAACCGCAACTGTGGATACATTGAAATAACAGCTAAATTACACCTTTGGACTAGATCCCCAAAACCACAAATTATATCATGGGACTCTGCCTGCATGTACAGATCTAGCTAGAAGTCAAGAAGACTTTTCTTCTATACCCCCCCCCCCCATTTTTTATCCCCCATTAGTGCTAAAAAAAAAAATTATTTATTTATCCTGGTTGCTGCTCCACCCTCTGCTGATCTGGGGAGAGTCGAAACTGGCTCCATGCTTCCTCCGAGACATGGGCAGTAGCCAGCCACTTATTTTCACCTGACAGGGCAAGCTTCACCGGTAGGACATAGCACGTGGGAGGATCACGCTATTCCAACCAGTTCCGCTCCCTCCGAACAGGCGTCCCGAACGACCAGAAGAGGCACCACTTCAGCGACCAGGATATTGCATGTTTTGGTGAGGGGTTCCTATATGAAGGAAACCCCCAGGGGACACGGGGAGAACATGCAAACTCCACACAGAAAGGCCCTTGTTGACGACCCCACCCGGGCGGTGGGCACTCGAGGACATGCGGACGGGCACGCACTCCTTCAGCACTCACAGCGTCCCAGGTGGGAATCCAACCCAGGACCTTCTAGCTGTGAGGCGACAGCGCTACCACTGCGACACCGTGCCCCGTCGAGAATACTTCTATTTGCTGCACTGCTGCTGCATTGTCGACCCACCATGCGAGGAGGACCCTGCACCATCTAGTGGCCACCACTCTACAGTTGTTTGTTTTTGTTTTTTAGTTTTTGCAGATCCCCCCCCCCCCCCACACACACACACACACTCACACACACACATTTTCTCCCCAATTGTACTTGGCCAATTCCCTGCTAGGCTGTCCCAGTCGTTTGCTCTCTAGACCCTCTGCTGATCTGGGGAGAGCCGTAGACTAGCTAGCACATGCTTCCTCCAATACATGTGTGTAACCCTTGCAACTAAAAGTTACAGCTGCTTCTTTTCACCTGACAGCGAGGACTTTCACTGGCAGGACATAGTGCGTGGGAGGATCCCCGAACAGGCGCCCCAACCGACCAGAGGAGGCACTAGTAGAGCAGCGACCGGGACAGATATCCTTAATGCCCCACCCTAATTTCCACCCCCAGACACGGATGGACACCTGACCAAGCCAGAGGTAACACGGGGGATCACACCTGCAACCCTCGTGTTGGTGGTAGGCAGGGAATCTACTGCTGCACTACCCGCTCGCCCTGGCCTGTACAGTTGTTTGTATGTCAAACTGTAGAGCAGTGCTTGCTCAATGCTTTCCTCCCCAGTCTCTGTGTCTAACCCCAACCACACACATCGATCTGCTCCGCTCTGGAGTGATGGAGGCTGAAACGCTCGAGAGCCAAACTATCTGACTCTTATTTTGACGTGTGGAGAACAGGGCCTGCCACATGCAACCACACACACACACACACACACACACACACACACACACACACACACACACACACACACACACACACACACACACACACACACACACACACACGCATACACGCAACCATAATGAGCTTCCACATCAGCTGTTTTCCACGAGCCAGTTTATTGTGTGCGACCTTCCATCTCTACTTCCAACAGCAGCTTCTAAACAAAGACTCTTGTTGTTTACTCGCCTTTTGCTCTGGGATAAATAAAGGGCACGGAGACTAACCTCTGATGTCTGGTCTCTTCTGTGTGTGTGTGTGTGTGTGTGTGTGTGTGTGTGTGTGTGTGTGTGTGTGTGTGTGTGTCCCCTGTCACGTCCCAGCTGCTGCACATCTGCATGGAGGGCTGGGGGAACTGGCGCTGGTCAGAGGCCTTCAGTGTGGACAATGTGGGGACTCTGCTGAGGACCATCCACTACAAAGGACGCACCGCCTCGCTCATCATCAAGGTGGTGCAGCTCAATGGAGTCCAGAAACAGGTACAGTTGATTTTATTCAGGTTTGCATTGTAAATACAAGCACAGAAAGAAAGATCTTAATGCACATGAGTGAAATAGGCAAAAAAGGGGAGAGAAAAAAACAATAGTGCTTGAAAGGCTTTGCCTGAAAGAGCATTAGAAACATAGATGAAGTCGTCTTAACATATTCATCAGATAAACGCCATTAGACAAGCAGCAGAAAAGTACATTCAATTTGATGTAATAACCTGTGACATTGTCATATAAATAAATCTCATGTTGCTACTCTTTATCGCTGAGTGATATAGCACAATAGTGATTCAACCTAATCCCAGTTCATGAAAGCCTTTACATGTGCTGTGCTAAATAGGTCTAGATAGGTCTTTCCTGGGAAAAATCCTCTGGCGCACAGAAAATGATGTGTTTTACGTTTCCAGCAGTCACGTTTGTTTAGAATCAATAGAAGAAGAACTGGGTAGTTTGCATGAGCGGCGACAGCCACCATGGCTGAACAGACAAAGAAAAGAGCGCCACCTGCAGACACTCAAACTTCATCAACAGAAATTCCGAGGAGAAAGACGTCACAGTACTGGACACACTGTTTGACTGACAGGCGATCCACAGCAATGAGCGCTAAGTAAAAAGAATTGGAGATAAAATAGAGGAATCTAGCAGATTATCACTTTAAATCATCTCATTAATAATACCCTTGCCCCATAACGTATTCAACCCCCTACAATATTTGCACAATGTGTTTATAATATGGTGCTCTGTTTCCAATAATAACCACTCACAATATGTGTATAGTGCACTTATGATGCTTTATTATGCCGGCTCTTCAAATAAAGTGTTCCCTAGACAACATTAAAAAAATCAAGCAAATAAACAGCTTCAGCCTGCACAACAGCTTCAGCCTGCACAACAGCTTCAGCCTGCACAACAGCTTCAGCATGCACAACAGCTTCAGCCTGCACAACAGCTTCAGCATGCACAACAGCTTCAGCCTGCATAACAGCTTCAGCCTGCATAACAGCTTCAGCCTGCATAACAGCTTCAGCCTGCACAACAGCTTCAGCCTGCATAACAGCTTCAGCCTGCATAACAGCTTCAGCCTGCATAACAGCTTCAGCCTGCACAACAGCTTCATTCTGCATAACAGCTTCAGCCTGCACAACAGCTTCAGCCTGCACAACAGCTTCAGCCTGCATAACCGCTTCAGCCTGCATAACAGCTTCAGCCTGCATAACAGCTTCAGCCTGCATAACAGCTTCAGCCTGCATAACAGCTTCAGCCTGCATAACAGCTTCAGCCTGCATAACAGCTTCAGCCTGCACAACAGCTTCAGCCTGCATAACAGCTTCAGCCTGCATAACAGCTTCAGCCTGCATAACAGCTTCAGCCTGCACAACAGCTTCAGCCTGCATAACAGCTTCAGCCTGCATAACAGCTTCAGCCTGCATAACAGCTTCAGCCTGCATAACAGCTTCAGCCTGCATAACAGCTTCAGCCTGCACAACAGCTTCAGCCTGCACAACAGCTTCAGCCTGCACAACAGCTTCAGCCTGCACAACAGCTTCAGCCTGCACAACAGCTTCAGCCTGCATAACAGCTTCAGCCTGCATAACAGCTTCAGCCTGCACAACAGCTTCAGCCTGCACAACAGCTTCAGCCTGCATAACAGCTTCAGCCTGCATAACAGCTTCAGCCTGCACAACAGCTTCCCTCCCCTTCCCATTGACCTTTATCACCAATATGGGGTGAAGGTGCTGCTGCCAGAGTGAATTGTGGATTAGTGATACTTGAAGTGATGTGGGACTGGCAGTGAAGAGAGCAAACTTGATGGGGTCATGAGCTGATGTATAATGCAGGGATGATACTGAAGCCTCATAACAAAATACTTCTTCTGACCGCTGTGTGGTGTCACTTTGGAGACAGCCCCAGCCCATGTCAGCTTGAGCTCTTGTCAATGTCTGCTCTTCACTGCTATATATACACTGCTATATATACACACTATGTTATTATGATATAGCTGCTATATCATAACACAGTGTATACTGTATATAGCACTTTAGAGCAGATATATATATTAATACACACTATGTTATGATATAGCTGCTATATCATAACATAGTGTATATATAGCACTGAAGAGCAGATATTTATTTATTTTTATTTATTTATTTATTTCAGGGACAGTGCAACATTAATGAACATTTTCATGTAAATGTGCCGGATTATAGCCTTAGCTAATTTCCATCCGCAGTCCCTCGACAGGTGAGGTACAGAAAAGTTTAAAAGAAGAAATAAGAAAATCAGTGCATACGTAGGGCATTCATACACATACAGCAATGTAAATGACACATACATACACATAGGGTAAACACAAACAACACAACACAAATGAAACAAAAACAGGGAACATTAGGGATATTAACCAAGGGTAAACACAGGACTTTCAAGGACATACAAAAACAACACATAAAACAAAAAGGTTTAAATGTGATCGCAGGTTTGATTTGATCTGAGCCATGACTTTAACAGCCCCTTAAAGGTGTGAAAGCTGCTACTCTCTCTGACTGACAGTGGTAGGCTATTCCATAGTTTGCTGCCCCCATAGGACAAAACATTTTGTCCGATAGAGGACCATCTCAGAGGTAGTTCACAGTCGCCTCTCGACGAGCTTCGCGTGATGTTCTGGGTAGCTCTCCGTTTGATAAAGCATTCTAAAGGAGGTGGTGCTAGCCCATGAAGAACCTTATAAATCATACAAGCAATTTTAAATTTTCTATAATTGTCGAAGCTGAGGAGCTTAAACTTTAGAAGTATATTGCAATGGTGGTAAGATATAGGTTTCTTATCCAAAATTTTCAGGGCCTTTTTATATAGAGACTCGATGGACTTCAAGGTGGTTGCTCCTGAGAAGGACCAGCTCGTGAGGCAGTAGTCTATATGTGCAAAAATCATTGAGTGAAGAAAGGTTAGGGCCGCACTGTCAGTCAGAGATGCTCTAATCTGCCTAAAATTGCAGAGATTGAATTTTAGAGTGTTCGATACCCTTTTAATATGACTCTTGAAAGAGAGTGTGGAGTCCAAAGTGAGCCCAAGATACTTAAATTCATCCACAGTTTCTATCTCCACCCCTCCCACAAGGATGTTAAGATGTGGGTTTAAGATGGGTTTTTTCGAGAAAACCATAGCCACTGTTTTTTTGGTGTTTAATGCAAGATAAGATTTTTCGAGCCAGACCTGAATTTGAGTCATGGCTACAGAGAGGGTGTTAGAGGCTTCTTCCATAGTTTTGGATGGAGTGAAGATTACTGCGTCATCTGCGTACATTAAGGTGTATTAAGATATATATATATACACAATATGTTATGATATAGCTGCTATATCATAACATAGTGTATATATAGCACTGAAGAGCAGATATATATATATATATATATATATATATACACTATGTTATGATATAGCTGCTATATCATAACATAGTGTATACACTGCTATATATACACTATGTTATGATATAGCTGCTATATCATAACATAGTGTATATAGCACTGAAGAGCAGACATTGACAAGAGCTACATTGTAGCTACTCATCTATCAACAGATTCTGTTCTCGTCTGTTCTGCTTTGTCTTATGTTTCATAGCACTAAAACAAAAGCTCGTGACCCTGAAGGCATCCAACAAATAATTTGCCCTGCTCTCCGCAAAAGAAGAAGAACACAGGAAATGTGTTGTCCTCGGGCACGAATGATCCGTATTAACGAACGGCGTTACATAAAGCAGCCACGTTTCCCTCTTTACACCACTGGAAAGAATTGTGGTGAAATCATGTTTGAATTTTCCCACAAATACAACGCAGAGCCGCTTTCTTCCTGAAAACACAGAGATGCCGTTGGATTAGTGCGGTGACACTTTGTTATGTAAACAATGTCAAGTGTCACACACGTCTCCCCGTCCTCCTCCAGACAAAACAGAGCGGGCCCTCTCGCATTCCTTCCCCCTGTCTGTCCCAGACTCTGCTTACATCTTGTTCCCATTGGGTCCAATGATAGGGTATGAGCATTGGTCACATCCAATTCACAACACAAAGCCTCAGACTGGGACAGCGGCTTCCACGACTACAGGGGGAGTTGGCCCGCGCCTGCCTGAGCATAGCATAGCTCATCTTGTTGTGTTTTGGGGGGCGGTGGGGTTCATCCTCTGGATGTCACACACACTACTGTGCTCTCCCTCTCTGTCTAGCTATCTTCTTGTCTTTTATTATGACGGCCTGTTTATTGTGCATGTTGGTGCCTTATGTTGACTGCTGTTGAAAAATCCCCTCGTATAAATATACATTCCCATGCTGTCTGCACACACACACACACGCATACTCAGCACACACACACACACACACACACACACACACACACACACACACACACACACACACACACACACACACACACACATTGATCGCACATTATTGCCTCTGTCTGATGGCTGAGGCAGCACTGGAGGAGATGGCTGCCTATTCAATTGCTTATACAGATGGAGAGGAGATACTTTCATGACGAGTATTGGCTTCATTTTTGCTGTTTGTTGTTTTCTTTCTCCACTACTTTCTCCTTCGCTCTCTCTGACACAGTCTCTGTTTTGTTTTGTTTTTTTGTTTTTTTACCAAGTTTCTTTCAGATTTTCTCCCATCTTCTCCCCAATTGTACTAGGCCAATTCCCCCTGCTGTCCCGGTCATTGCTCCACCCCCTCTGCTGATTTGGGAAGAGCCGTAGACTAGCAGATGCTTCCTCCGACACATGTGCAGTTGCCAGCCGCTTCTTTTCACCTGACAGCGAGGACTGTGAAAAAGCAGGGTAAACACAGATGCAAGCAAACACTAATGAGGGTTTCAAACTTCCATGATTGGAATTTGGAAACCCTTATTAGTGTTTTGCTTGCACCTGAGTTTATTCTGCCCTTTCGACACAAAATGGCCCCCGTGAAAAGGGTCTATCGTGTTTGTAGGAACATCTGACCAAGCTGGAAGTACCACTGCCGGGAATTGAACCCGGGTCTAGGCAGTGCTTTTACCTCTACACTACCCAGAGGGTCTACGCAGTGCTTTTACCTCTACACTACCCAGAGGGTCTAGGCAGTGCTTTTACCTCTACACTACCCAGAGGGTCTACACAGTGCTTTTACCTCTACACTACCCAGAGGGTCTAGGCAGTGCTTTTACCTCTACACTACCCAGAGGGTCTACACAGTGCTTTTACCTCTACACTACCCAGAGGGTCTAGGCAGTGCTTTTACCTCTACACTACCCAGAGGGCCTAGGCAGTGCTTTTACCTCTACACTACCCAGAGGGTCTAGGCAGTGCTTTTACCTCTACACTACCCAGAGGGTCTAGGCAGTGCTTTTACCTCTACACTACCCAGAGGGTCTACGCAGTGCTTTTACCTCTACACTACCCAGAGGGTCTACACAGTGCTTTTACCTCTACACTACCCAGAGGGTCTACACAGTGCTTTTACCTCTACACTACCCAGAGGGTCTACGCAGTGCTTTTACCTCTACACTACCCAGAGGGTCTAGGCAGTGCTTTTACCTCTACACTACCCAGAGGGTCTACGCAGTGCTTTTACCTCTACACTACCCAGAGGGTCTACACAGTGCTTTTACCTCTACACTACCCAGAGGGTCTACGCAGTGCTTTTACCTCTACACTACCCAGAGGGTCTAGGCAGTGCTTTTACCTCTACACTACCCAGAGGGTCTAGGCAGTGCTTTTACCTCTACACTACCCAGAGGGTCTACGCAGTGCTTTTACCTCTACACTACCCAGAGGGTCTAGGCAGTGCTTTTACCTCTACACTACCCAGAGGGTCTAGGCAGTGCTTTTACCTCTACACTACCCAGAGGGTCTAGGCAGTGCTTTTACCTCTATACTACCCAGAGGGTCTACGCAGTGCTTTTACCTCTACACTACCCAGAGGGTCTACACAGTGCTTTTACCTCTACACTACCCAGAGGGTCTACGCAGTGCTTTTACCTCTACA
>NC_139623.1:93973476-94018476 GCF_964638095.1 Poromitra crassiceps | reverse complement strand
GTCCTGGGACTCATATGGAGCAGCAGGGAAAGTTGAGCCTCCAGTTGTCGAGAGTCAAAAGACTTGAAGATACAGTGTGATGGGTTTTCCAGCACCGCCGGCCTTTTAGTGTGGAAGATCTGAGGGCGGATGACGTTCCTCGTCATAGTTCAAAATTCCCCTTTCCTAACACTCACATTAAAGATTCTTGGATTGTCAGACAGTAGGATTTTGATCGTATTTATCAAATTAGTTGCAATGACATGTTCAGATTTAACCGCAGAATGCCACGAACATTAACCCCATTATCACACTTTGTGTGTGTAAATCCTGTCTCCACAGCTGCTGAGCTGAAACTAAATGTCCTCCCAATCACTCTGCAATATGTCCTCCTGCATGAAGGGGCTTCTTCTTCATTCTTGGTTTTGCAATTCTAGACCCTCTCGAGGCTCTGTGTGTGCATGATGCAAGATGAACCCAGATCAGCATAGAGTAGTATTGCCTCAAAGCTTTATAATAATGCTTCTAATTATTTTACCTCCTCCCCTTTAACATCCTCTTCCAGATCATCATCTGTGGGCGGCAGGTGATGTGCAGCTACCTGGGCCAGGACATTGAGCTGCGGGTGGTGCAGCACTACGTGGGTCCGGATGGTCAGACGGTGGTCAGGGAGCACTGCGACTGCCTAGAGGCCGGGGCCAAGCTGCCCTCCTATGTCCTGGAGGACGCCGAGATGACGGAGTTGTGCGTGAGGGGCCGTGGAGATGAGGACTGGTCCCAGGACGTCCAGCTGGAGAGGAGAGACAAGGGCAGCAGCAGCTCTGTGGTACAGGTGCGGTAACACGCTTGCACTGGGACTGAAGCCGGGTACACGCTACATGACTTTTAGCCCGATTATTCAGCTTATTCACCACGCCCACTTTGTCTCTCTTCCGCGTTACACGCAATTGTATTGTTCTTCCGGTTCAGCGCTAGTTGGCGGCCAATTTCAAAACAAAACGTCACTATGAATGAAGTTTGGCAACAATCAGCAGCTACACTGCGGCCAACTTCAGTTACATGCTCATAGCGTTACTGCTGCGAGGAGCCGATGGCTGTACCCGGTCGGCATTTAACGCACGTCGACAGTGTTTTCTCACTGCCAGTAGCCTACAGTAGGGTTTGACAGATACTAGCTAGTCCGACCGGTCAGCACAGCCAGCGCTCTCAGTCCTCGCTGCTCGTTAAATATTTCCAAATAGGCGTTATTCTGATAAACCGGTCACATATTTGGAATGTTACGTTCTCATCCGAAAAAATATTAAAACTTTAAAACAGTTTGTTTTTTTTGCTTGAAAACAGCTTTTTGGCAAGTCTAAAAATGATTACGGTAGACTTCCGCGTCTAAAACAGAAAGACGATTACAAAATGACGTTATGTGGAAGCGCCCTTATGCGGGCAAATAATAAGGAGAATAGGTCTGCATTGTACAGTAGTAGCATGGGTTTAAGTTTTTTGCCAGATTCGGTGTTGCATGGCCTTACAACTCAGCTAGTGTGTGTTCTCCAAATCCAACTCGTCAAATGCAAAGCAAGACCAAAAACATGTGCAAATCCCTTTTGCAAAGTGTCTAATATCCTGTGCTGCTGCGTAATGAACCCTAGCCTTCCCACACTCTATTAACCTACATGGGCAAGAGAGGCAGACAGAAAGACACACTCTTGCAGACAACAGTAGCAACTCTATGGTGCATGCTATGCTACCATGTTGTCCAACTATCTCCCCAATGCCAGCTCTTTGGTGGGCTGGACTGACAAACACAGATAGACACACACATTGCGCACACTACCACTTCCAGCAGCCACCGCACACTGTGTCTGTTTGAAGCTGATGACTGGACCACCAACTGTGACCGGATCCTCTCTCCTCTCCCCAGTCTCTTGGGTGGCCGCAGTGACAAAGCCTCCTGCTGCTACTAGATCTTCGCCTCAGATAGGCCTTCAAAGGCCTCCCAATCTCCAACCCAGAACCCAGAGTTGTTGAGAGGCAGAAAATACAGTTTATGTGCTCTCATAACAACGCTAACCATAGACAGGAAACTCGAGCTGATATGTGGGCACAGGGACAGGCTTTGAAGGCACTTTCACACTGCTGGATGAGCGCCAGACTCTCTCGCTCCTTCTCTTCCTCCCTGCTGTTCTTGGTCTTGTTTCTCTATCTTTCCATCTTTCTATAACCCCCCCCCCCCCCCCTCTCTCTCTCTCTCTCTTTATCTGTCCCTTGGCTTAAGCAGCTAGCCATCCTGCTGCTGCAGCTTCCGTGCGTGGGTCTGAACATCTTTGAATTGACTCCAACCTCCGCCTGTTATCTCCTCTCCTTAAATCAGCCATTCATTACCCATTGGCTCTGAGTGAGAAAGCTGCCTGGACTAGTAGCTGAGTCCTCAGATCTCTCTATCCTTGTCTGTGTCTCTCTATGTTGCGCTCGTCTCCCCCATTTCGGTTCCCATCTCGCCCACACACTGTCTCATTCATCTGTCTCAATGTCCACCTCTTCCACCCTCTCATTCTCTCACCCTATCTATGTCTGTCTCTTTCCTCCTCTCTCCCAATCCTCCATATCAATCATCCATCCTATCTAACTCATCTTCCTCTCCTCTCCTCCCCTCTACCTGTTATTTTCAACATCTTTTTCACCCTCATCCTTCAGTTCTGCTAAAGCACAGGAGGTCGTCATGGCCTCCTTATCCCAGTGGTGAGTGTTTTTTGTGGATTGGCCCGATAGAGTTTCTCCCGGTCTGATGTTTGCCAGCGTTTCACTCCCACATTCAAGGGAAACGTGCTGTTTTAATATTCGCCATGTCTCTTCGCTCCAATCTGCTGTCCCCACCAGTAAATGAAGTCCCCAGTCTGTCATAAACTAGGCCACTTGTAACAGGCCTTGGCATCCCGAGTCTGTAAGGAGGAGCGAGGGGTAAAGGGGACGAACACCAGTGACACATTAAGAGCATTCAGCCTTCAGAGGGCATATTCTCAGCTTTTAAATCATGCTGATTGAACTGCCTTTAATAGCCTATTATGTGGCAGTAACCGTTAAATTGTCAGTCGCCTTAGCTGTGACACTGCATTGGAGAAGCAAGGGCTTTTGGGAGATTTAACTTTTAACTACTGGAAGAAGCCAAGAAAGAGTTTTTGGGGGGAACAAACATGATAATGTGTTTCTGATGGAGGCTATAAACATCATGCCAGTAACTGAGAGGCAGCAAAGGCACATTAGTCAGATATCCATATTTTCTTCATGTTACCCTATAACTGCAAGACAACACAAACAGGCTAACTAACCCAGAATGAGCCTGATCAAATATTTTCCATGTTGTCGTCCTTGTTGTTGTTGTTGTTGTTGTTGTTGTTGTTGTTGTGTAAAGTCGTGTTAAGATATTATCGATATTGAGAAGCTCACTTCACCTCCCAAGTGTGGCTCATCTGTACAAAAGGTATTATTACCAGATAATGCTTCAAATGGTTTTGACTCAACATTGTCACAGGAGTTTGATGGATGTGGTAAGACGATCAGTAACTGAAAAGGAAAAGAATGGAACGCACACCCAAACAAGGTGCTGGCCGTCAGAAAAGTCACAAGGCTAAAGAGTGAGATGGTCGCACACTTCTCTCCACGTAAAGAGTGAGATGGTCGCACACTTCTCTCCATGTAAAGAGTGAGATGGTCGCACACTTCTCTCCATGTAAAGAGTGAGATGGTCGCACACTTCTCTCCATGTAAAGAGTGAGATGGTCGCACACTTCTCTCCATGTAAAGAGTGAGATGGTCGCACACTTCTCTCCATGTAAAGAGTGAGATGGTCGCACACTTCTCTCCACGTAAAGAGTGAGATGGTCGCACACTTCTCTCCACGTAAAGAGGGAGATGGTCGCACACTTCTCTCCACGTAAAGAGTGAGATGGTCGCACACTTCTCTCCACGTAAAGAGTGAGATGGTCGCACACTTCTCTCCACGTAAAGAGTGAGATGGTCGCACACTTCTCTCCACGTAAAGAGTGAGATGGTCGCACACTTCTCTCCATGTAAAGAGTGAGACGGTCGCACACTTCTCTCCACGTAAAGAGTGAGATGGTCGCACACTTCTCTCCACGTAAAGAGTGAGATGGTCGCACACTTCTCTCCATGTAAAGAGTGAGATGGTCGCACACTTCTCTCCACATAAAAAAAGATGAGAGACGAAGAGGATTATTCCAACATGTTTTGGTTTAGGCCTTGATCAGCGGAAAATCAACTACCAGTTTCTCTCCTTTCAGGTGCCTTGCTCCACTGGCTCTTTGCTCTATGTGTGGTGTACGCTCATCACCATTGAACCTGATTCTCACATGCAACAGAGGGTGGTGAGTGCCCTGAACACACACACACACACACACACACACACTCGCACAGCATGTGTAACTCAACAGGACAGTTCATCAAGTTTATTCAAGGTTTATTTCCACATTCTGACATAAAGTTTGGATTTAGTTTTGAAATCTTTTGTTAGTTTGGAGTATTCCAGTTGCACCACCAATCCTGAGATTAGCACCCACAGTGATTAAAATCAGTCTAGTATACAATTACATTACCATATAATTATGCATAGGTTTCTCTGGCTTCCTCTAGGTATTGAGAGCAATATGCAATTGATTACCAGTGCATACTAAAGCATTCCATGCATGCACACAAAGCTTTAAGCTGCACTAGGCACAATGCTGATGTAAAAATACACTCATCAGTTTAAATCAACAGTGTCCCCTCCACACTGATGGGTATGATCTATGGCAGGAAATCATCTCCACACACTGAAGTGCCAAATCAAAACCCATCCATCTGCTAAACAGCAGTGAGCAGCATTCTGTCCAGAGAAAGCTGGGCCAATGTCAGATCTTGTGCCTCTCTCGTCCCTTTGGGATAAAAAGCATCACGGACTGGACAAGTTGTTGGACATGAGTTTAAGCTGTGTGCAAGTTTGCTGATGTCACATTACATGATTTCTGATTTTTGGAAGTCCTTCAATCTTGCTACCGCTAGATTTAAAATCCCAATTTATCTTGTTAGTGCAGAGTTATTGAAATAAATTCAATAAGTCCAAAATGAATAGATAGACAGAACAGGATTCACTGGCAGCAGCTTCACTAAAAATCTTAGTCATCATCATTATTTTCATTGTCTTCAACCATCCTTAAGTTGCTAGTGTACCCCATACAAACAGGAGTTAAATAAATAAATAAATATATGCCTCTCTTATGGTTTTTCTGTATATGGCCCCTGTCTCAGGTGGTTTTCAGTCCACTGTTTGTGATGAGGAGCCACTTGCCAGATCCGGTCATCATCCACATAGAGAAGAGGAGTCTGGGACTGAGGGAGAGCCAGTTGATACAGGGACAGGGCCACCAGGAGTCCCTGTTAAACACTGAGGCTGACATCACCCACCACCTCACGTTCCAGGCCAGGTAAAAAACAATCATAATAATCAAAACCTACATAATAATGCTGCACTTCATCCAGAGTGGATGAGGCAAAAAAGTACAAAGAACGATTTCAGCTAATACACCAGCAGCACACTATGGTTGTTCAGCTAATACTCCAGCAGCACACTATGGTTGTTCAGCTAATACACCAGCAGCACACTATGGTTGTTCAGCTAATACACCAGCAGCACACTATGGTTGTTCAGCTAATACACCAGTATTATATATGTATAGCTGGGCCTTCATGAGACTTGGAGAACTATTCATCCTAATGATAGAGATTTTTCATTCTATTCCCCTGTGCACAATACTTATTCAAGAATTGATTTTTTCTTTGTGTCTTCATCTTTTGTTTCCAAGATATCAAAATGTGTGTATTTGGCGAGAATCTTATCAGACCATTCTGCACTACTTTTTTCAATTGATTTTGATGGGCCTCCGGCACCATCTAAAACTTGGAGGTTCAATACAGCATTGTTAGCCAACCAACAGTTTATTGAATTTATGAATGCCCATTTGGACACTTTTTCTGCTGTACATCAGGATTCTACAGTTTGTCCTTTAATAGTTTGGGACACATTGAAAGCCTATATTAGAGGGATGAGTATGGCATTTTCTTCCTCCCTTAAGGCCAAAACCAAAGATGAATTACAGCATATCGAACAAAAGATTAAGAAGTTAGAGAAACACCATTGTGTATCCAAAGACCCTGCGGTACTTTGCCAGCTTGACAACTTGAAAATGAAATACAATAATATAAACACACATTTTATTGAATTGAATATTTTAAAAACAAAGCAAAGGTTTGTCGAGCAAGGCGAAATGGCAGGTAAATTACTAGCATGGCAAATAAAGAAAGAATCACAAGATCGAGCTATTTTGCGAATTAAAGGGGCGGATGGTAGTGTTATAATGGATCCAATAGAGATTAATGATACATTCAAAAGTTTCTATAGTAAACTGTATGAATCGGAGTGTCATTGTAGTGAGGAGACCTTAAATAATTTTCTGAAAGATATTCCTCTCCCTTCTCTGACAACTGAAAGGAGGTCCCAGTTAGACAAAGATATAACCTCAGAGGAGATTTTGAAGGCTATTTACTCTCTTCAAAAGGGCAAGGCACCGGGATTGGATGGTCTTCCAGTGGAATTTTACAGACAGTTTTCTCAGCAGCTAATGCCTTTTTTTCATTTTATGATTTCAACCAGTCTTCAGAAAAGATTACTTCCCCAATCTCTTTACGTAGCAGTTATTACTTTACTTAAAAAAAAAGATAAAGATCCACTGCTGTGTGCTTCTTATAGGCCAATTTCACTGCTAAATGTCGATTATAAGATCATCACTAAAATTCTAACTTTACGCCTTGAATCAGTGGTATCTAGTCTTATTCATTCGGACCAAACAGGTTTTGTTCAGGGTCGTCTATTGTCTGACAATATACGTAGGTATTTTGATATTTTGTTTCACACTAAAGACTGTACTACTCCTATGGTGGCTATTTCTATCGATGCTGAAAAAGCATTTGATAGATTAGAATGGGAATACTTAATAGCCATTCTATCAAGATTTAATTTTGGACCTATTTTTATTTCTTGGATTCGCATTATTTATAGTCTCCCTATGGCAATTATTAAGACAAACACTCAGCACTCATCCCCCTTTAAGCTATCACGAGGGACAAGACAAGGCTGTCCGATGTCTCCATCATTATTTGCTCTTGCTATTGAAGCTCTGGCTGCAATAATAAGATCACATAATCACCTACAGGGCATTAAAATTGGAAGCGAAAATCATGTTATTTCATTATATGCAGATGATATTTTACTTTATTTACGGGACCCTTTGTACTCAATTCCAATCCTGTTTACAATACTGTCTCAGTTTGGCGATCTATCGGGCTACAAAGTCAACCAGTCCAAAACCGAAATTATGCCAATTTCCAAATTTAACTTTGACTCTTTAAGAGACAAATTTAATTTGAAATGGTCTCCAGATTATATGAAGTATTTGGGCATATACATTCCTAGCAAAATAGAAGACATTTATCACCTGAATTATTCTCCATTAATTGAGAAAGTTACAAATGATCTGAAAAGAATGAATCTACTTCCTATATCTCTTATGGGCAGAACCAACATTATTAAGATGTCTATTTTACCCAAATTTCTTTTTTTGTTTCAAAACCTCCCATTTTCCCCTCCGTTACTTTTCTTCAAAAAGATGCAGAGCATCTTCTCCTCTTTCATTTGGGAGAGTAAGTCACCAAGGATTAGCCAACAGGTCTTACAACTTCCATATACTGCTGGTGGCTTAAACCTACCAAACCTTAACATTTATTTTCTGGCTGCCCAACTTACCCAGATTAGGCAGTGGTTCTCTAGCTCATCTAGCGCATGGTCTAGACTGGAATCCTATGATATTTTACCATATGAACTGAGATACCTGCCTTATATTGGTTTACAACAGGTTAAACAAATCACAAATAATCCTATTATTATTAATAGTTTACTGATATGGAAGAACTCCCATAAACTTATGGGTCACAAGGAACACCTTTCACCCTATACTCCTATCTGGAGAAACCCCAATTTTACATCTTGTTTTAATGATGACACCTTCAAGTCTTGGTATGACAAGGGGATAAGGGAAATAACACATCTTTACGACAGTGGTACATTTGTTTCCTTTCTTCAGTTGAAGTCAAAATATAATTTACCTTCCACACATTTATTTCGATTTTTTCAAATCCGCCATATGATACAGACAACTCAAGGCACTCTTGAGGAACCCAAGCCCTCCAAAATAGAATGCCTTATCAATAAGGAGGTTCAAAGTTCTAAATGTATTTCTCAAGTTTATTTATCTTTGCTTGAATGTTTGTCTACAAGTACAGATGCTACGAGGTGTAAATGGGAAAAGGATTTAGACATGGATATAAGTAAAGAGGACTGGTCTTTCTTTTGTTTTAAAGTTCATAAGTGTTCTTACAATATGAGGCACAAACTCCTTCTTTTTAAAATTTTGCATAGAACATATTATACACCGGTAAAACTTTATAAAATGAATAATGAAATGTCCTTTTTGTGCTGGCGCTGCAAAAAACAGAAAGGGGAGTTTTGCCATATGTTTTGGTCATGTAATTTGTTGTTAACATTTTGGAACTCTGTAATTGACACGATAGCACTATGTTTAAACATTCACATTACAAAATCGTCTCGCTTGTGTCTTTTAGGCACAATCAATATGGACCCTTGGAATGAATTTCAAAAAAAAATATATTGATCTTGCTTTGATTGCTGCAAAGAAGTGTATTGCAATCCATTGGAAATCCGATTACCCTCCTACAATATCACATTGGTTAAATGAAATCTCTAGCTATGTTCCATTAGATAAAATATACTATAATATAAGACATAAGAGTCAGGACTTTGTAAAAATATGGCAACCACATATAGATTTTATGGCAAGAAGGGCAGCTTCGGGTACTACTGTTTGATGGACAGTGTTTCTTGTAGGGATGCACGGTGATGTGATTTGCTGTTAATATCATAGAGCATCCCTAATGAATGTATTATTGTGTGTGTGTGTGTGTGTGTGTGTGTGTGTGTGTGTGTGTGTGTATGTAGGCATGTGTGTTTTATTTTATTATTTTCTTTTTCTTTCTTTTCTTTTTGTTGTGTTGTCGTTGGGCGTTGCCGCACAATGGTGGGTGGGGGGGGGGGGGGTGGGTACATGGGGGCGGGGAAACAAGAAAAAATGTCTTCAATTATGTTGTAAAAATGCTTGAATCTTTGAAAACTTAATAAAAAATATATATATAAAAAAAAAAAAAAATACACCAGTAGCATGCTATGGTTGTTCAGCTAATACACCAGCAGCACACTATGGTTGTTCAGCTAATACACCAGTAGCATGCTATGGTTGTTCAGCTAATACACCAGCAGCACACTATGGTTGTTCAGCTAATACACCAGTAGCACGCTATGGTTGTTCAGCTAATACACCAGCAGCACACTATGGTTGTTCAGCTAATACACCAGCAGCACACTATGGTTGTTCAGCTAATACACCAGCAGCACACTATGGTTGTTCAGCTAATACACCAGTAGCACACTATGGTTGTTCAGCTAATACACCAGCAGCACACTATGGTTGTTCAGCTAATACACCAGCAGCACACTATGGTTGTTCAGCTAATACACCAGCAGCACACTATGGTTGTTCAGCTAATACACCAGCAGCACACTATGGTTGTTCAGCTAATACACCAGTAGCACACTATGGTTGTTCAGCTAATACACCAGTAGCATGCTATGGTTGTTCAGCTAATACACCAGCAGCACACTATGGTTGTTCAGCTAATACACCAGTAGCATGCTATGGTTGTTCAGCTAATACACCAGCAGCACACTATGGTTGTTCAGCTAATACACCAGCAGCACACTATGGTTGTTCAGCTAATACACCAGCAGCACACTATGGTTGTTCAGCTAATACACCAGTAGCACACTATGGTTGTTCAGCTAATACACCAGTAGCATGCTATGGTTGTTCAGCTAATACACCAGCAGCACACTATGGTTGTTCAGCTAATACACCAGTAGCATGCTATGGTTGTTCAGCTAATACACCAGCAGCACACTATGGTTGTTCAGCTAATACACCAGTAGCATGCTATGGTTGTTCAGCTAATACACCAGCAGCACACTATGGTTGTTCAGCTAATACACCAGCAGCACACTATGGTTGTTCAGCTAATACACCAGCAGCACACTATGGTTGTTCAGCTAATACACCAGCAGCACACTATGGTTGTGGTGCTGAACGGACAGCGGCTCTCTGTCCCATCTAGGAGACTGGGAGAATGTAGGGATTACTCATCTTTACACTTACCTAACAAGCAGCCCGACCTGCTCTCTGTCTCAAATCACCTCATGCACTCCACTGTTATTTATGACTGAACCCGGGGAATTTGGCCACTACGTTTCTGATGAGAGATTGGGCTTTGCACACAACCTGGAATCTGGATGGAGTAGGTGTGTTTTCTGTTTCAGTAAATGTGCTATTATGGGCCCAGGTGACTTCCAGCTATTGTTCCAATGACATTTAGGAATCCTGCAATGGAAAAGAAATCAACTTGAGTGATTTTGATTTTGAATGCTGCTCATGGGAAATGCATAATTTGTCCCTGCCGCCATCTTTAGTACCCCAGACAACACAAGAGTGACTGTGCCATGCCTGCTGTATATGCCACTGTCTGCTGTAAAGAGTCAGAGATGTCAAAAGATTTGGGCAATGCCAGGATGCCATGACTCCTCCTTGACCGTAATTCCAAGTTGAGCCTTATGTGTTCCTTGAGAAAATTGCATGACTTGGCAATCTCGACCTGTTTTTCACCTCATCCTCCGACATCCTAAATAATGTGTGGATGAAGTATTCTTTCTTGTCGTGTTTGATTCCTCCGTCTGTCTCTCCATATGGACAAGATGTTAGCCATGTTAGCACAAAAAAACAAGACATGCTTTCACTAGGTGTTAGGCAAATGGCAACCTCCGAGTCTGAAAAATAAAGCCAATGCGGAAGTGCCAAAAACTGAATGAATGGCTACTCAAGGCTGGCTACAAAAGCAAGTCAATCCCCATAGACCCAAAAGTTAAAATGTGCAACTTTACAGCAGAAATAAATATGTTTACAGCCTGGTACAAAAAAATGGTTTTGGTCTCTATAGATAATATTCTTGTTCATGACAACTGTATGGGGGTGAATTTCTATATAACTCACCAATTTAAATGTTATTAGTTATTAGCTTTGAGTGACAGGTGGACCCCAAAAAAAGCAACTGCCTATATCACAAACTATGTTATGTTTTATTATGTAGTAAGTTTTTTCCTCATACAAATGTCCTCACTCATATTCACAACATCTCATGTTGGAGGTAAAAGCCGCACCAGCATACCACCCTACACTGTTATAGAGTGCCTCGCATCAGGCATGGCTTCCTTTCTCCAGCCGCGCAGCGTGTTTACGACGGAGATGGCTGCCGGTCAGCAGGGGTGATTCGCTGAGGTCCCCCTCATTGCACAATGCGCTTCTCCCAAAGTCGTATTATGTCATCACCAACCAGCTCATACCGCTGCAAATGACACAGTCTGTCTCTCGTCTCCCATAATGGGCTTTTTATGCCTCCATTTAGCAAAGAGGGTTAGACACTTACTTAACATTCCCTCACAGCACATTGTGATATCTGTGAGCCAACATGAAGACATGATCCAGGGGAATCGCAGGCACCTTTCAGGAGAGCAGGAAGCCAGCTTGGCAGCTTCTCAGACACAGCTCCCATTCCAACATGTCAGGTTGGCCCGTAATTAAACCTCATTTAGATACGCCCCCTGACAGAGAGCAGCTTTCTCGCCCCAGGTTGGTTATGTATCTGTCCGTGTGTGTGTATGGAGAGGTTTGTGCATTGTGTGTGTGTGTGTGTTTGTTTGTTTGTTTGTTTGTTTGTGTGTGTCTGTGTGTGTGTGTGTGTGTGTGTGTGTGTGTGTGTGTGTGTGTGTGTGTGTGTGTGTGTGAGAGAACATGTTTGCGTAGGTGGATGAGTAAGTGTGTGTGTGTGTGTGTGTGTGTGTGTGTGCCCTCGTGTCTGTGTGTGGTCTTTGCCTGTTACTCTTTGGTTAGCCCTGATTGCCCGTGCCAGTGTGAGTGTGACAGTCACCACTTCATCATGGGCAGAGTCTGCCACATACATCACTAGGCCTGCTATTCTGTCCCAGTGCGTCAGTCCATGCCCACGCTAGTCTTGACATCTTTAGTTTTTTATTTTTCTTGTGTTACAAAATATATGGGATATTTTGTAACACAAGAAAATGAAACAACAAAATCAGCTTCCTTAACTCATTGAGTGCCATGGACGAACATGTTCGTCAATTGGTTTAGTAACGTAGAGTGCCAAGGACGAACATGTTCGTCAATTGCGTTTTTTGACGGTGGGACGTGGATCAAAGCATCAGGCATCTCCTGTACAAATATGGGAGCTATTGAAGGTGTATAACCTATTTTACGGACTCATTAGGTGGCGACAGTGCTCTCCAGATTACAGAAAGGTCCGGAACACTGCAGCAAAAAGCCGTGATCAAAGAGAAGCCGATGCATGCTGCAGCCAGAGCCATATAGATTGCTCTGTCTGCAGCTGACGTCGGGCTGCGAACATCAGTCAATCCGCGCACACAACTGAGCTCCTCTGCCTCTGTCTGTCTGTCTGCATATAGTTTCTCCACACGATTACCCGCCAGAAAGGCAGCACCCGACGCCGAAGGGCCAAACCTATCCCTGCAGTCCCGTTTGGCATTTCCTTGTCGCGCTGGGAGACGGCCGGGAGCCGCCCGGCGCAAAAACGGAGGCTCCGAAAATAGACTGGGTGCGTGTGGGGAGGAGTTTGCAGCTGAGGCGGGGAGAGGGGGGTGGGGCACGCAGGCTCCACAGAACTACACCACGTCACTACATCAGAAAATATTAGCTAGCGTCAGTGAATGTGCTTGAAATGCTGCATTTCACAAAAGGCTGAATATCTCAGCTTATAATTTGAAAACTGTCTTTTTGCTCAAAACAGCCTATCTTCTCCGGCTCATAACTAAAGAACGGAAAATGGGATCAATAAACTTTTTTTTGCAGATGATAGAAGAGAGTCTCCTCGTTCTTTGTGCGTGTTCGCTGTTTACATAGTAATATCACACAATATTCTGTGGGCCTCGAGAAATCACTGAAAACGCTCTGAAACTCTGGCACTGGGAGCTTCCGTTCTCCAAAAGTGGCTGGCACTCAATGAGTTAATGTTTGATAAATCAGCCCAAAGAGTTGATCATATAATAATAGCAGTGTCCATCAATTGCCAAAATGTTTGGTTCCCCCACTGCACTGACATGAGCCTACCTCCCCGGCCCCCATCATACATGAGCCTACCTCCCCGGCCTCCATCATACATGAGCCTACCTCCCTGGCCCCATCATACATGAGCCTACCTCCCCTGGTAGGCCTGATTCTGATTCATCAACATTTGTCATGCATCTATAATTCATCGTAACATTGTACTGTCCAATAACGTCCCTACCACATCTCTTGTTTCCTGTCGCGTACATGTAATTGGCAGATGCTTTGATCCAGGGTAACGTTATTTCAGCACCACAAGTGTTTATGTTTTAGTTTGGGTGGCCCCGGGGTAAATAAGTACCACATGTGTGTACTACAGTATCGTTGTCGTTCCTACTTTATTTGTTATCTGTACATCTGTAATCTGTGTTGTTTTATGTGAATCCCTGGAAGAAAAATCGCCACTTTGGTAGCAACTAGTGGTGATCTGAATAAACAGAGTAAACGTTGGGTGTAATTGACTCCCCCAGAGAGAATTTTTGCTGTAACTGTTTGGTGTTTAGATATCTGGTCACAACGTTTGTTTTGATTTCAGCTGCCATAAAGGAACCACAGTGGCCATACAGTGACTGGGGATATATTTGGACCCTGTTGCTCTGTTCATGCGCTGAAACAGAAAGCTCAAAAACAACTAAGTGTCTTGTCGTTCTGGATTTCAACCACAACGCTCCTTGTGTTTACGATCCGTCCCCCGCCTAAACCGCCTGTCACCACACAAACTTACATACCCTCGTCCCCCCTACTCAATCCATCCCTTCTTCTCACTATATCATCGCAATCCCCCCCCTGCAATGTACCTTCACACAGAACCCCAAACTCCAGGACGGATCCAATCTTGAATGTTCGCTGGTCAACAGCTCGTCTTTCCTTCCTGTAATTACACATAGTTGTGGGCTTTAATGGCTGAGGTAGAGAGCAGAGCTGCGGTCTGCGACACAACAGACAGTCAGACAAGGCATAACCAGAACCGTTAGGTCCTCCTCTCCTCGTATTGGCCACCACATTAAAAGACACAGGGTTAGAATCAGAAGCCTCTTCCAGTTTCCCCCCCTCAGGAACTGCTCTGGATGAAAAGCTTCCTGTCAACACGTTGTCCTTCTCCTCTGTCTTCCCCAGATCCATAACCAATAGCCCCTGTGTTCCTTGTATAGCACAATGGGCTCTATTAATAAACTGCTACTCTGGGGTAAGGGGGCGGCTTTTCTTTAGCCAAGTGGAACTGGATGCTGCCCAGAGAAAGAGACCAGGCTATTGGACTGTTTGGATTTTTTTTGTATGTTACAAAGACATAATTGAGCAGTGTCTGGGGCCGAGGTATCCAGTAGGATTATTTACTGCTGCTTAGCTTTGTCTGTGATCTTTGTGAATTAGTGTAAAGCTGCATGTCACAAAGAGAAAAAAACAAAGGGAAGAGTCAACCCTCTTTGGGATTTCAGAGCAAAGGCAAAGAGTTGAGCTCAGGGTCAGTTTAATTGCAGTGGACAGAACAATGGGAATAGTCAATTACTGTCAGGAGATGTCTTGTTCTTTATCGAAACAGAAATATGTTTGCATTGCCTCTGTCACAGAGCCAGTGGAATGAACCAGATTGGCCGATATCTCCTATAGAGCAGGGCTTCTCTCAACCCTGTGCTCCTGTGACCCCAAGAGTTTCCATTCCAACCAATCACTGCAGCAATCTCTTCCCATTCCAACCAATCACTGCAGCAATCTCTTCCCATTCCAACCAATCACTGCAGCAATCTCTTCACCACAACAAAGAGCGAATCAGTGAGATCAGCTGGTGTAGTGTTTAGATGGAAGGAAAACCTGCAGATTCTTGGGTCTCTCATGGTTTAGAACCACTACGATGTTGCATTATGAGTTATATACCGCAATTGGAAAATTGCTCAATTTTTCACATTTTATCACACAGAGATAAACACATGCATGGCATTTAGGTCGGTCCTGCCATAGAACTCTATACTGATGTTTGTGTTTTTTTTGTGTGCTCCCTCTCCCAGAGAGGAGGAAGATGCTTCCCAGTGCGCTGTGCCGATCTCCACCAGCCTGATCAAACAGATAGTGAACAAGGCCGGAACCGACGACAACCTGGAGCACATCCTGGCCCAATTCTACGGTCCAAAGTCCTCCACTGAGCCGCCATGGCCCTACGTCAGCAAAGACACAGACAGGTATCAAATGCAGTCAGTTAAAAGACAAATACCGTAAATTCCGCACTATAAGCCGCACCGGAGTATAAGCCGCACCTGCAAAGTTGACTGTTTTTTACATATATAAGCCGCGGGTGTTTTAATGGTATTTTTTTTTTTTTTTTTTTTGTGTTTTAATGTTTAATTACCATATGTAAGGGTTCATGCACAGAGGGGATTGTCGGGAAAGAGATGGCTGTTTGAGGAAGCTCCCATTTATTAACATTTCAACAAAACAACATAACACAACACCACCTGTGTTTTTTTTTACAGTGCACACAGTGTCATACAGTGTCATACAGTGTGGTGAAAAGAGGGCAAGAGAGGAAATTAAAACAGAAGTGGATTTATAGTCCGGAATTTACGGTAGTTTTTTTTCCTTCTTTTTTATGTATTTATTTGCACACATTAAAAACAGAAACAGGTAAAAAAAAATGCAAACAAGAAAATAATGTGCAGGTAGAGACAGGAAACCCTGGATGGGCTTATTCTGGGTCTCTACGTCAGAAAACCAAATAATAACAATAAATTCGTACAAAGCATACAATACAACAGAAACAAGAAAACAAATAGACAAAGAAAGGAAAATCAACAGTAAAAAGGAAAAAAATTACAACAAAGGAAAAACAAAAAACAATCAAAAGCAGTCAGTAGACAGTTAAAATGGCAATGTGAGGTGTATGTTTAATGTATGAGGGCTATGTATGACTCATCAGAGAAGTTCTAAGTTTGGATTTAAATCAGTTGAGAGATGATGTATGTTTTGCAATATTGATAGGTGTTCTATAGTATGTCACCTCTGTAGCGTATTGAAAATAGGTTATTGGTAGTGTGACAGTATGAGGGTGAAGGTGCTCTGAATGTCTTGTATTATGTGTATGGATGTTAGGATTTTGTTGGAAGTATGACCTACCGTAAATTCCGGACTATAAGACGCACCGGTCTATAAGCCGCACCTTCAAAGGTGACTATTTTTTTCTTCTATAAGCCGCACCGGTCTATAAGCCGCGGGTGTTTTGATGTTTAATTACCATATGTAAGGCTTCGTGCACAGAGGGGATTGTCGGGAATGGATGGCTGTTTGGGGAAGCTCCCATTTATTAACATTTCAACAAAACAAAAGTCAGGTCACTAATCCCCAGACAAAATCACACATTGTGGTATTTTTTGTTTTTTTTACAGTGCACACAGTGTCCGCGGTGTGGTGAAAAGAGGGCAAGAGAGGAAATTAAAACAGAAGTGGATTTATAGTTAGAAAGAGTGCTAAAGAAGAGAGAATTCCGTTTTTTATTTTTTTATTTTAGTTACTCACAGTACTATTGACCAGTCCAACTCAAAAGATATTCGGCAGTTTCACTTTGAGCTCTTGTTCCGCCGCTGGGCACACAGTGTCCGCGGTGTGGTGAAAAGAGGGCAAGAGAGGAAATTAAAACAGAAGTGGATTTATAGTTAGAAAGAGTGCTAAAGATAGTCCGGTCTGGTTATGACGAGTCTCGCTGGGTACAGTACGCCAAAGCGATATCCATTGACTCGATGATGCTGTTGTATGTTGCGCGTTTCTGTTGCACCAACGCGGAGAGGTCCTGCGGGACGAAAAAGCGCGTACCCTCCCAGGTGAGGGGCTTCTTCCCCGCAGCCTGGAGGATGAGTTGACGGTCGGGCCAGCGGAGTAGGCAGATGAAGATGGCCCTCGGTGGCAGGCCGGGGTCTGGACGTGGCCGAGGCGCCCGGTGTGCCCTGTCCACCTCTGGTGGTTTCTCGCCTTCCTTCAGGTCCAGGATGTAACACAGGATTTTGCCACAAAAGCGTCCATGTCACCAATCTCAGCTCCTCTTTTACATTGATCAGGCGAATGTTATTTCTTTTACTCCTGCTGATTAAGTCATCAACCTGCGTGTGCAGGGTTTCGATTTTGCATTTTATCCATTTTCGGACTCACTGTGTTGTTTTTGTCCTCCAGTGCGCGGACGCGCTTTTCCGCATTATAAACTCTGTTCACGGTTGCCTTAGTTTCTTTAGTGAGTGAGTGGATGGACTTCTGCACGTTTTCAAACTTGTTTTCAAGCTGCTCAAAACCTCTGAGCGATGTCGGACTTAATCGATAGTGTTTCACGGAGTAAAAGTTTAGCCCAAGCGTGTATCTCCAGCCTCCAGCAGGTGAGTCATTTCCTCATTCATGGCGTGATTGCTTCGTCTTTTTCTTTCTGCTTACCTGTGTTGTGTTATGTTATGTTATGTTATGTTATGTTGTTAAAAGAGGGCAAGAGAGGAAATTAAAACAGAAGTGGATTTATAGTTAGAAAGAGTGCTAAAAAAGAGAGATTTTTTTTTTTTTTTGGAAAAAATCCATAGATAAGACGCACCGTTATATAAGCCGCAGGGGGCAAAAAAGGCCAAAAAACGGGAAAAAAGCCGCGGCTTATAGTCCGGAATTTACGGTACATGGTGCAGGGAGAGAGACAGCTGAGTATAGATTTATAGACAAAAGTGCATACCTGCAGTATGTTGATATCGTATATGGCGAGTATTTTGAGTTTTTTCTTAAGAGCAGCTGATGGTTCAAATCTGTTCGAGAATGTAACCAACCTAACAATATTTGTTTGTTTGTATGATGTGAATTCTGCGAAGACTGGAGATATATGTACTTGCCCATAAGATATTTCTGTAATAGATATGGATAAATTAAACTGTAATAAAGGGTTAATCAACATGAATGATTTACCAAAACTAGATATTTTTCTGATGATACCAATTGACTTAGTAGATGAAGGATTTCATTCCCATTCACTATGATTTTGGCACTATTACTACTATATTTCATTCTACTGAATGTCATTTACGTCCAGGATTGTTGTTCATGATATTCCTTTGAGCATAATCTTGAAGATTCAGCCTCTGGACAGGCATTGGCCTGTTTGATATTCCATAGATAGATTATCAATGCCAAAATATTTGCATGCTAGAGAGCCCCAGGAATGAGTCCGGAAAACATCGATGCTAACACTTCCGGGTTCTTCACTGCCTATGGGATTTTTGAATAGTTTTTGGTGCGATGCTTCAAATAAGGTCTCTGGGCAACGCAAGCTTAATCAAACGCGAACCAGTGTTCAGTGGGATAATCTTCACACATGAGGACCACTTTCATGAGTTTTTAAGCTTTTACGTGCCGTTAAAAGGGCGGCTAGCTAGCAAACGGCTAAATAAGACTACACTGTTGAGTCGACGGGGATATTATACGTCAATAACGTCATCACTTCAAAGGACGAACACGGAAATTATCTTTCCCTCACCTGGTTCAGCCCGGGGTAATCAGTGCACAGCAGCGCACACATCAACATCACTCCAGGTTGAGTGGTGACGTGACGGGGAAGCCTATGCCACACTGTGTAGTTCTGGATTAGCTTAGCACAAGCTTTTTACTTGTAGGACTCGTATTTACGCTTCAAAACTCATGAAAGTGGTCCTCATGTGTGAAGATTATCCCGCTGAACACTGGTTCGCGTTAGATTAAGCTTGCGTTGCCCACAGACCTTATTTGAAGCATCGCACCAAAAACCCATTCAAAAATCCCATAGGCAGAAACAGTGAAGAACCCGGAAGTCCGCGACTTCCGTGTTCCGACTACAAAAATACGTCATCCCTGGGGCTCTCTATTACATGTAGTTATACATTATATGCAGCCTTTTTCACTGTGGGCACGAAGAGATAAACGGAAATGATTCAGGTTGTGGGCCCGATTCAAGCTTACAATGTCCTGAGTGCATGCTCCGGCCAGCCAAGCCACCATGACACCTCACATCTTCAATAATAAGTCAGCATTTATTATTCTTTTTCATCTTTATTATAGTATATTTGCGGCAAGCATTAAATCTGGTCATTATTCTTTCATAACTTGGATTTCATTGAGAGAGACCCACCAGTCTGTTTTTATAATAGTAAGGCTTCATAGAGCATTCCCCCTCAAAGCGCAGAGTTGCGCAAGGCAGAGCCTTTAATGAGGGAGGCTTCTCTTTATTGTTGACTCTTTGTTCACATAATAAAACGGCTAACTGCTAAGACAATGCAGAGCCGGGCATCAGACGCTAGCAGAGAATCCCTACTGTCGTCCCCCACGGACCAGAGATTTAGACTGTCACTCTGTCACAGTCCCACGTTCTCATACAAGTCACAGAGCCTTGCATTCAGTTAAAACTTGGCACAGGTTTGTAAGCGTATGTACATTATATGTGTGTGTGAGCTTGCGTGCGTGTGTGTGTGTGTGTGTGTGTGTGTGTGTGTGTGTGTGTACACACATATATTCTAGGGCAGTACACACATGTGAATCTGTCCACAAACGTCACTCTGGGAAGCATCTTTTGTCACAAAGCGATCACATCTTGATAGCAGCGGTGGAACATTTAGCACATGGTCTCCCAGAGGCAGAGAGGCAGAGAGTCCCAGTGGATCTGCTGGACACATGGGCCATGTGTCTGGCTGCGGTTGCCTGGGTTTCTCCACTCTCTCTCTATACTGTACATACACAAGCGCACACACACGATTGTTCTCCAACACATGTGCACACGCACACTCACAACGTTCTGTCACATACAGTACACACTCCGCTACGCTCACCTTAAAATGTCTCACACACACACACACACACACACACACACACACACACACACACACACACACACACACACACACACACACACACACACACACTTGGTCCCAGTGGAGAGCTGCTATCTAGTGGTTTGGTGTTGGGTTTCCCTGTCAGTCAGGCCTCTCTCTCCCCTGTGATCGGACCGTGTGAAGCAAAAGACCAAGGCCAAGGCACAGTTCCCATCATGGAAAGTGGCAGTTTGTCTGGTGCCCAGAAATCTGCTACTTAATGTGATGGAGAGCGAGTGTGTGTGTGTGTGTGTGGGGGGGGGGGGGGATTGAAAGAGAAGAAGTAAAAAGGCGCGATCAATGGATTAACCGCCCTGATTCCATCTCTAAACGCACACAGAACTTGGGCAACAAGGGAAAGCCACAGTTGAATTAGTATATTTCCCCTTAATGTTGATAACATTGATACAGTATGCTGTTTGGCTCCCTGGCACAGTGGACAAACCAAAGCAATGGGTTCCTTGGCGGGCAGTGTGTAAATATTGTGTCTTGGGGGCAGAGGAAGTTGAAAGTGCTAAATGTTATTTTTCTTTCTGTGTTGGGATTTTAATGGCAGAGAGGCACCTCCACAATCATTAAACAAACATCTTGTAGTGGTTGGGGTTAAGGGGGGATCAAGCTGCAGGTGTGTGTGTGTGTGTGTGTGTGTGTGTGTGTGTGTGTGTGTGTGTGTGTGTGTGTGTGTGTGTGTGTGTGTGTGTGCGTGCGTGCGTGCGCGCGTTTGTGTGTGTGTGTGTGTGTGTGTGTGTGCGTGCGTGCGTGCGTGCGTGCGTGCGTGTGTGCGTGCGTGCGTGCGTGCGTGCGTGCGTGCGTGCGTGCGTGCGTGCGTGCGTGCGTGTGTGTGTGTGTGTGCGTGCGTGCGTGTGTGCATGTGCGCACGTGTGTGCAGAGCAGGGCAGCTGTCAGAATTCACACTTCTGAAGCGCTGGCGGCCCTGACAGAAGCTGCTGAGCACATTTCTTTCAATTACCTTTTGTGAGCCCCATAATGTGATTTATGAGCCCTGCACCGCTGCCCTCAGCGTTGAGGTCAGTCCCCCCCTCTTCTTTTGTTGCTATGCACACATACCAACTAATGGTAAAGAACAACTATCAGCAGTGCTTTTTTTAGAATCTAGGCATCTCGCGCGCTTGATGCCTATAGGCTCGGCCGCTCAGCAGCCTCGCACGTAGCTTGGCCTCGCACGTAGCTTGGCCTCGCACGTAGCTCGGCCTCGCCTGCCCTATTGGCACGTGCAGGTGTGTGTGCGGGGGGGTGTGTGTGTGTTGCTCACTAAATGTTATTGCATCAGTGATGTCACAATGCCTCCTTGTGTCTGTGCCCCATTATGATATCACCGATGACATCATCAGTGTGTGTGTGCGTGTGTGCGTGTGTGTGTGTGTGTGTGTGTGTGTGTGTGTGTGTGCGCGTGCCCATATGACATCACTTTTGACATCCTTGTGTGTGTGCCTCATTATTATCACTGATGACGATATCAGTGTGTGTGGGGTGCCCCCCTATGACATCACTGATCTGATCACAGTCTTGTCACAATGCCTCCGTGTGTGTGTGTGTGTGTGTGTGTGTGTGTGTGTGTGTGTGTGTGTGTGTGTGTGTGTGTGCTTTGCGCATGTTTATTGTTTATTGTTTTATTGGATCCCCATTAGCTATCACAATAGTGAAAGGTAGTCTTCCTGGGGTCCTAAAATATATTAAAACTGCATAATTAAAACATGGCATGATACATAACTACTACATAATAACTAGTAACCCTTATGACATCACGTTTGACATCATCACTGATGACATCACATCTTTAGCTAATTAGCCTAATTAGAAAATCTGTCTCTGTCAGGTCACCCACACGGATGCCCTTTACACACCCTGAAGGTTTTAGCCCGATCGCACGTAAAACGGCATAGCTGTGGCTGAACACAGAACTTGAAACAACGTCCACATCTTCAATTATATATATATATAGATACACACACACACACACACACACACACACACACACACACAGGTGAAAGTGGACCGGAATGGTGCGGTACTTAGCACCATTAAAAGATTCGGACGCTGAACGCAGTACCGGGAAGAGGGGACAGAGTGACACAGCAGCTGCCTGCCAAAATCCACATAGCCTACAAGCTGTCAGGATCGCATTTCCAACAAGAAAACACATCTACTGACATTATACCAACATAAACAACATTTAGTTTTCTGATTTCTTATTCAATTGCTTCAATCAAGAGAAAAAGGGTGCTTCTTGGATTACTACAAACATGAGATCTCATGTTTCTCATGTAACTCTATCTTTTGACATCACTGCTGCGTCACACGTTCTTCCGTGTGCCACGTCACCTCACCCATGCCACATTATGCTCTTTATACAGGTGCGGCAGCCCACAACCAAGCTAGTACAGCCTGACGAAGACCAGCCAGGTTCAAATGCGTTGCGTTTTGTGCCCCTGTTTATTTGATTGAAGATGTACATTGTTTGTAGCCTTTTTCAGTACACATGTACAATACTTCAATACTTTTTCTCTTGATTGTTCTATTATGGCTTGCTGAGCTCTCTTGTGCCACTTAGTTGTTTTCTCTTCACTTTCTCTTATTAAATTGCTTATTATTTAAAGTTTTTACTTTTAAATTATTAAAAGCCTGTCCAGTTCCCGGCATGTTCATGCATGCACGGACTCTGGCGCACCGAGAGCGCATGTTGACTGTGTGTGCAGAGCGCATGTTGACTGTGTGTGCAGAGCGCATGTTGACTGTGTGTGCAGAGCGCATGTTGACTGTGTGTGCAGAGCGCATGTTGACTGTGTGTGCAGAGCGCATGTTGACTGTGTGTGCAGAAGCCTTGCCGTTGTTTCTGCTTAGTGTGTGTTCCTGAAACCATGTACCCCAAGTCATTTCACATAGCCTATTTTGTTTCCAGGAATGTTGATTATCCTTACAGTAGTTGTGGAGATACTGACCATTTACGAGACTTCTGTTGTGCAGCGCAACAGCTGTCAGCTTAATTGATTGATTTGGCTAATTTGCGGTTGTCTTTTACATGTGTGGACAACAGACGAGAGAGAGAGAGAGAGAGAGCTTTTATGCATAGACCAATTGGTTTTGGAGCCTCCCTCCGCTCTGACACGCAAAAGTCAGCTGCTTCATCCAGGAATGTTTTCAAGGTGATCTTTGATTGTCTGCCCAATTCTTTGCTGATTTCAGTTGTTTGATTCCTTGTGGGAAGCTTTTTCTCTGCTTTTCTCTGCTGATTGGATTTCCTGCGCATCTCCTGTGTGTTTTTCCCCTCTGTGTCTCGTGCGTTATGTCCAAAAGGTTTGTTCCAAATAATTTTCAGTAATTTACTTGGATTTACTGTACATATTCACCTTCCACCTTCTAGAAGGGTTCCAGAAAAAAATGCTTTTAAATGAGACATTTGATAAAACTATTTATAAACCTATTATTCATAAAAATGCATATGAGCCCATTTAATAAAAACAGTTCATTAAATCGACAAATTAAAGACTGATCAATGAATGCTGATGATTTGCAAAATTCTATTTAAAACATAAAAAATCATATTCATGTCTATTCATTTTCATATTATTTGTCCACAATTAATTTTGGAACTTAGTTTACTATTAGACAACTTTTTTTAAATCACAAGCACCAAGTGTGCCACTATATCCTATGTTGCAGAGCTCTCATTGAACTCTTTTAATATAACTTATTAGTAACTTACACCATTTAAATAAATAATTTGCTATACGAGACATGTCACGTGTTTCTAATTTCTACACAGGTGTTTAAAAAAAAGTTGAATGTGTGTGTTCAGGGACGCGTGAATCGGGGGGGGGGGGGCAATGATGTGATGAAGGTTGGGGTAGTACTGTCAAGAACTTAAATCCCTCTTAAAGTCCTCTTCACCATTGTGCTCGAGCCCCTTGCCCTAAAAATACGCAGCCACCCAAGCCTTGCAGGCCTGGAGGTCAGTGGTATTGAAACGTGTATTAGTTTGTATGCCGACGATGTAATACATAATTCAGAAAAATCTATCCCCCCTCTTCTAGAATTATTCACCTCCTTTGGTAAGCTGTCTGGATACACAATTAACTGGACAAAGAGTGACCTTATGCCTCTTTCTGATGTCTTTACTCCCGGCTTTCTGGAAAATCTCCCATTCAAATTGGCAAAGGACCGCCTTATCTATCTTGGCTTGACCATACCCAGAGATCCAAAACTAATATTCAAGTTGAATTTTGATGATTTTGTTTTAAGACTTAAACAATGTATAGAAAACTGGAAAATCCTGCCCCTGACCATGATTGGTCGCATAAACTCAATTAAGATTGTTTCACTTCCCAGGTTTCTCTATCTGTGTCAAAACCTCCCCATCTTTCTTACATCTGCTTTTTTTTTTTTTTACTGGACTATAATTCCGTCTTATATCTGGAACTACAAGAAACATAGAATCTTGAAAATTAATTTGCAAAAGCCCAAGTCTGTAGGAGGGCTGGCCTTACCAGTGTTTAGGCACTACTACTGGGCTGCTAATGTTAGGGCTCTAATGTTTTGAAGTCAGGGGATCCCTGGCAATATAACTCCCGGGACCCCCTGTGGCTGAAAATGGAGGCCAGCTCTATTGCTAACTCTTCACTGCCAGCCATGCTATTTGCTAAGTTAGAAAACCCTGGGACCTTAGGAAATTTAAATTTAAGTTTTGCTGTGAAAAATAATTATTAAACAAATTAGGAGTCACAACAGAAATAAATGGGTAAACCCAAGAAGGACCTGGAGCACTCAATTCACTGGGATAAATTTAATTCAGTAGGTGCAGACCAACGTTGTGTTGAGTGTTTTGAGCCTACCAGATGTTTCTGTCCATACGCCAATTTGTTTCAATCACTCTTTTCTGTGTCCATGGTCACACAGAAACTACCATGCCTGGAGTGAGAAGGGGCTAGGTGCTATCAAAGACCTATACATAGATGGTCATTTTGCATCCTTTGATCTACTGAAGAGGAAGTTTGAGTTGCCCGGCACGAACTGGTTCAGATTCCTGCAACTCAGAAATTATGTTCGATTCCAGGATTCGCACTTTTGAAGTGCTTCCAGTCTAGATGAACGTGCTTTTTTTGATGTATTGCTAAGCCCTCCTCACTCCAAGCATCTAATTTCTAGATTTGTATGTTTGTTTGACAACTGTACCACAGCCTCTACTGAGAGGATTAGAGAAGTGTGGCAGGGGGAACTTGGCATTGACTTACCTGACATTATATGGGATAGGAGTCTGTCTGTGATACAACTCTGCTCAGTTAACAGTAGACACCAACTGATCCTATTTAAGGTCACTCACCATCTTCACTATTCTACCCGTCGGTCTCACCACTGTGTGCCAGGTGTCATTTGTCGGAGAGCACTCTGTCTCATGCTTTCTGACACACACACACACACACACACACACACACACACACACACACACACACACACACACACACACACACACACACTCGCACACACACACACACACACACACACACACACACACACACACACACACCAGCTAATGGTAAAGAACAACTATCAGCAGTGATTTTTTTGGACCTGTTTGACAGCAGGGAGTCTTTGGGTCCATCATGTCAGGCCTGAGATGGTAGGTAGGCTCAGTGTAGTCAAGCCGGCTTTGTCGGCGGGGCAGAGGTTAGATTGGGTCGTCTTTGATGGCTTTGAACTTCAGAGGCAGTCTGAGCGAACTGTTTGTTTTGCTATCAGTGGATTGTGGAAAAATGGTGTTGTGTGTTCCTGTCTGTCAGCCTGTTTGTCTGTGTCTTTACATGCCCGTGTGTGTTCCCTGATGCTGACTCCACTGTTCTCTCTATCTGTTTGTGTTGCATAACTTGTTTACAGACAGTTTCTTTCTGTGTGTTTGTGTGGCCTTTGTGACTGTTGCCAGCGTGTTAATGGTCTGTATAGTATAGCTGCTATGAGATTGGCTTGTTTATGTATGGCAGATTTAAATGCCTGTTTAAGGCATTAAGGCTCTCTTTGTGTTTGTGAGTGTGTAAAAGATACCCGTAGCCAAATTACATGATAATACAGAGAGGAGAAATTACGTTAATTTTGTTGATGGTCCATGGATGGGTTTATTACCGAGCCAATTTGAGGTTAATCGTTGTTTATCAATACTCCATTACAGGTAGCTGCGTGTCTGTTTGTGTGTTGATATATGCTATAAGTCATTGTGACTATTTAATGTATGTCTGTGGTGAAGTTAAATAGAAACAAGCTCAGCACATTAGAGTTTTTTTTCTTTTTCTTTTTTTTACCTTTATTTAACCAGATAAAAGAAGCTTGAGATCAAAGAACTCTTTTTCGAGCAACACCTGGCCAAAATGGCAGCATAAAAACAAGAAACAAAAAAAACAAAAACAAAAAACAGACCAATATAGAACACAGATGGACAAACCATCAGGATAGACAGTGAACACAAAAGTAGGGAGGGAAATAAAATAGAGCAAGCAGTAGCCAAATTTGGGGGGGGGGACAAAAGGGATGAAGGGGGGGTTACAGGGGACGCCGTTGGAGCGAGGGTCAAGTTGGATTAGCATCGCACACATGCAGCAATCAATACACAGTGTACAACGCCCACTAAGCATTATGTTGTGAAGCAATTACACACTCCCAAGTCAGTTGTTAAAAAGTCTGTGAGTTGTGCTTTAAAAACGTGCACCGTTACTAAGGATGCACCGATATGAAAATTTTGGCCGATGCCGATAACCGATATTAACATTGCTGTTATGGCCGATAACTGATATTTACTGATGTCGATATGATCTGTATAAAAACACATTTCTATGATAATAACATTTTGTACATACTGAAAAACACATGTAAGCACTGAATTTGAAAAATTTATACATTTATTTATTTCAAAAACATTTGTAAAAGCCCATAAATCATAGATTTACTGCATTATTTCATCTCAATGTGAAGAATTTGGCTGATACCGATAACCGATATTAACATTGCAACATTGGACCGATACCAATATGTTAAAAAATGACTAACATCGGCCGATACCGATATGATTGCCGATATATCGTGCATCCCTAACCGTTACAAGAGACTGAAGCTTCAGAGTTTTTTTAAGTCCATTCCAGGAAGAGGGAGCAGAAAATGTGAAGGCCCTCTTCCCAAACTCAATGCGAGTTCTGGGGACCGTGGCAGTTAGATAGTCCTGAGAACGCAGGCTATAAGATACATTCGATGTGGGGGTCAGATGTGAAGAGAGATATAAGGGTAACAGACCAATGAAAGCCTTATAGATAAAGATGTAGCAGTGGAAAAGCCTACGAGCAGACAGGGACAGCCAACCTACCTTCTCATAATGTAGAATGATGAGTAAAAGATCTACAGCCTGTAATGAACCTATAAGGGCACTATGGTAAGTAGCATCCAGCATGTGCAAAGAAGTACAACAGGCATTCCTATACAATACATCACCATAATCAAGCACTGGCAAAAAAGTAGCAACGACAAGCCTCTTTTTAGTATAAAAGGAAAAACATGACTTGTTTCTAAAATAGAATCCCAACCTTACTTTCAACTTCTTAGCCAGGTTTTCAGTGTGCGGTTTAAAAGACAAGTCATTATCAAGAATAAAACCAACTTAAAAGTAGAAACAATCTCAATAGCGACTCCTTGAGTCGTAAGTACAGCAGAAGGGCATGGGTTTTAACTTTAGGTTTGTTCAGCCTGCCTGCCTGCCTGCCTGCGGGCTAATATGGATCGATGGTAGATAAAATGGTAGGTAAAAATGTCTGTAAGCTAACACATGGTACTGTCAGGCACTTTGGATAAAAGTGTCCCCCAAATGGCTTATGTTAATCAAATATGTTACCTCTCTCTCCTGTCTCATACTGTGTATCTGTCACTGAAATTTACCCCAGTCATGTCTAATCATTTACACAACTTTGTGTTCCGTCTCCACAGGTCTGTGGTGGAGCCCCTTGCTCAGTGGGACAGTCCCATGCAGGTGAAGTTGTCCTGCTGGAAGTCAGGTCTGAACACCCTGCTGGTGGAGGTGCTGCCCTGGGCCCTGCTGGCCAACCACTCCCACTGGGACCTCTGGCTGTTTGAGGGAGAGACCATCGTGCTGCAGATACCCGCCGGCAAGGTCATCGTACCGCCCAACCTCAAGGTGGGAAGCCATCTGTCCTCATGTCCACTGTTCTCTTGAGCAAGACACCTGAAGTGCGATAGTGTTGCATGGAAAAGTGCTGCAGCATCATGCTGATATGTTGACTAAATTCTTTAAATGCTTACACTTTTTGCATTATGCACTCATTTATTTGTATACTACCTCAACAATGGAGCTATTCCCTATAAGTGTAATTTTTATTGATCGCCATGCGAATTTTCAGCCCAATCCCACCTGGGGTGTGGGCATGAGGTGGTTTCCAGGTGGTTTCCAGGACTTTTCAGGCAGTTCCAGGACTTTACAATTTGCCCATCTGACCGCAGATCATAACCCACCACCGTGAAAATGTTCAGCCCAATTTGACCTGGGGTGTGGGCGTGCATAAAAGATATGCACACAGACAACTTAAACTTTTTTATTTATTTATTTATTTATTTATTTATTTATTTATTTATTTATTTATTTATTTATTTAATTAATTTGAGCTATGGGAATCAAAGTCCTTGTATGTGCAAATTTGCTTAGGCAATCAAACTAATTCTGACCTGATTCTGATCTATAGTTGGAAAATCAAAAAATGTAATAAAAGTCAAAATAAGTACGGTAATCATGAGAAATAAATAATAATAAAAGTTGAAATAAAGTCACATCAGTCTTGGCCTTGGCCCTCCAGGGCCAGATAGCCTTCATTATGAAACACATTCTTTCCACATTTCAATCTTGACTAATAGGCACAAAACTTGAGATCATTCACCAGAGCTGCATTACAGCAACATTCCCTGTCTAACTCTTTATCCGCTGCCCAGCTCTGTCACCATATACAGATATACAGTACTGTAGGCATGTCTTCTCACTAGCATCTGAGATCAGAAGGAGAGTTCTGCAGATGGTTTTCCCTCTGTGGATCATAACACACACATGCCCCCCCCCCCCCCCCCCCCCACACACACACACACAGATCGCTCTGCTGTCTCTTTCTGCCAACCCCAGAGCTAAGTGGGGAGGCAGCATACTGTATCAAAGGACAAGTGCTGATACGCTTCATCAGAGAGCAACAAAATAAAAAGTTGTAAATGTGTAATGGGCTGTGAAGTAGAAACAAATAAAGTATTGTTTCCATAGCGCCCTGGTATTTATTAGGTAAGGGCAAGTGGAGAGAGGACTTGGCCTCAGCTGTGTCTCTCAGAGCTGATGGCTTTATGAGAGAAGACGGGTTTGATCAGCGTGATGCGAGAGATTTCCACTGGCCAAATGTGCAATCAGTGTGTCAGTCAAGCGCCTGTGGTACGGGAAGGATGTTTCCGCGACAGCGCCATCGACGGTGGAAGTCATATACTCTTCAATAACCAACACTGTCTTAGATGTTATGGAGTAAATATGGAAACTGTAAGGAAGGTTGACGTGAGTTGTCGGGATCCCAGCATGTGGCTATTTCTGAAGCTAAATGAAATACAGTCAAATATAATTGCAAATCCTGTCAGTATTTTTTTCTCTCTCTAATTCTCCATATGTTTTGCTCCCAGTGCCTCCTTCAATCTCACACTCCCTATTCTCTCCCCTCTCCTCCATCCAGGAAGCCTTCCAGATTGGTATCTACTGGGCCCACACCAACACTGTCCACAAGGCCACGGCACTGAAGCTGGTCCACGACCTGACCTCCCCTCGCTGGAAGGAGGGCTCCGGGTCAGATGTGGTCACTCTGGACGAGGATGGATATGTGGAGGCTGACATTACCCTGGGGGCCTTCCCTGGAAGACAGAAGGTCAGGACCAGGGAACATTGAACAAACCTTAAAACTAATCATATAATACATAGGGTTCCAACTGGTAGTCATCGAAGTTATGAAATATAACTTTTCAAGACAGGAAAAGTGAAGCAATATGATTAATTTTCTGGGAAAGTCTGGGAACATCACGGTAATTTTTCGTCGGTTCATTTTACAGGAATATATCAGAGTATATTTTACAACTTGTTTCACACATTTATTGCATTAGGTGGTGGTTTTCAACTGTTTTTTTCCCCTCAGCAAGCCCAACAGTAGTTGAAACCAGACTGTTTACCCCTGTAGAACTTTTCTGACCTGAAAAACATCAACAAACCAAGAACCAGGACCAGAATACAGTCTTTATGTACATGGAAGCGCTTTGAAGTAGTCTTGGAAAGTTATGAAAAATTCATGGAATTTTACATCACAGCAGCGGTGGGAAACCTGAATATATTTTGCAGTATAGTACAGTTTAGTGGAAACATTAGTTTTGTCTTTTTCACCACAGTGGGGGGCCAGGCTACATCTTTTAGACTAGACATTACGTGTACTGTACTTTGTTATGTCTTTGGCTTGTCTGTCGCTTACCCACTTTGATAAAATCTCTTTTTCATTTAAACGTGTGGTGAACTATTGGAACATCGTATTTAGTTTGCTCTGTTTTCCCACCACATGGCAAATGGCATAGTGATGTAGCTCGTAGGTCCAGGTCTAGCAAGTAGTAAAAACAGTTGATTCTCTGGTGCTGTTGGCTGACACGTCTGCGTCTGCTGTTTGCCCTGTAGCTGTGTCAGTTCTGCGTGTCGTCTGTGGTGAGGCACGGCGTCCAGATCCTACAAATCGAGGACAGAACAATACTCGTCAACAACACTCGTTATACTGTCCAATACAGACCTCTGCTGTCTGACCACGCGCTAGCAACTGAAGACCAGGTAATACGCAAAACACACACACAAACATATACCCTCTTCTCTATCTGCACTGAACTCAAAGTGTTACGATGAGTCACACTCTATTCTCATACGCTCACATACTGAGATATGCACGCAATAAAGTAAACCTCCGTGGTCTCAATGGAAGTTTCATGAGGGAATAGACTCATTTAAAAAACCTTGCAGGTGAAAACAAGACAGCAAAAAGGCTTGTAAAAAAATCACCTCACCTCAAAAGAAACAAATAAAAATAACAAGATGAGAAGACACTAAATGAAAACAATCATTCAGGAGGAAAACGGTGTAACAAAAGCAAAATGCATGAGGGAAAAGTCTGGGAAATAAATAAATTGTAATAACCCGCGTGGTGTGTGCATGTGTTTGTGTAAAACCAGAGTGGGGGGCGGAACAATGTGTGTTCTGTTAGTGTTTTCGCCCCCATCCTTTCACCACCCCCGCAACTCCATCCCTACATCTCTACCAATCACCATCCTCCTTTCCCACGTGGGTGCAACAACAGGCACCCGAACACTAACGTAGCTGCTATGCACACAAGAAGACACCCACCAACCAAGAGCTTTGAAACTGTATTATGATTGTTTGGGACGGGGGGGGGGGGGGATGTGATGTGTGTATGTATCCCACTCACCCACTTTACCTAGACATGAAAGAAATGACAGATTGTGCTTGTGCTGGCACTGTGCTAGAACAAAATGGAGCCAAGTGAAAGTTGTGGCTATGCCAGGCTAATATTTCAGAGCTCAGGACACCTGGCCAGTCTCTAAGCCCCCACCAGATTAACGCAGTGTGCTGTTACTGCAGCTCTGAAATAGTGTCAAGTGTATAATAGTGTCATGTGAAGTGAAATAGTGTATTTCCTGGGCCTTTAGCTTCCACACTGCCACCTCATAGCCAGAATGGCCGTATGTCTGCCTCCCCCACTGAAGCTTCTGAAGCAAGTGCAATACACACTCACATATACAGTGTATTCCCTACACACATTACTGCACACATTCCCTACACACACGGCCACCACCGCATGTAGCAAGCCGTTTTCCATCAGATCATGTTGCCCCCCCCCCCCCCCCCCCCCCTCTCTCGCTCTCACCATGTGGCAATGGCACTTCACAGGGACATTAGACAAACACCCAGAATTGGATGCAGGTTTCCCCCCATCGCTTTCATCTGCTGCTTGTCCCCAAAGAGAGCAACAATGCAGTGATGTCATTTAACAAGCCTTCAGATCCCCTTAAAGGAGGATGGCAGGGCTTGCCAGTTGCCACTAATTGACTGAAAAACCTTAAAAAGGGAAAAAAAGAATCCCTTAAAAAAACGAAATAGCGGGCGATGGGCTTAACAATAACACAGACCACAAACAAGGCCAGGAATGCCTTTCTAGTTGCTCTATTCATCATGCTTAGTGCATAATCCCCATAGTACTGGGCTACTCGCTGCTCGCTGGCTGCTAACCCAGCACAGCAGGGCTCCTCTGCTACCAATTTAGCACTAAGCTCAGTGGGAGAAAGAAGAGAGTACAATAACAATGTGGTAACCGCTCGCATCGTCTCTTTTTTCTCCTCTTGTCCCATCTCATATCCTTTCCTGACCCCACTCTGCATCCACCACTCCTTTATTCTCATCTGCTCTCCTCACCTCCTCTCGTCTTCTGCACCCTCTCTCCACTGCTCTCACCTCTCCACATCTCTCCACTGCTCTCACCTCTCCACTGCTCTCACCTCTCCACATCTCTCCACTGCTCTCATCTCTCCACTGCTCTCACCTCTCCACATCTCTCCACTGCTCTCACCTCTCCACTGCTCTCATCTCTCCACTGCTCTCACCTCTCCACATCTCTCCACTGCTCTCACCTCTCCACTGCTCTCACCTCTCCACATCTCTCCACTGCTCTCACCTCTCCACTGCTCTCACCTCTCCACATCTCTCCACTGCTCTCATCTCTCCACTGCTCTCACCTCTCCACATCTCTCCACTGCTCTCACCTCTCCACTGCTCTCATCTCTCCACATCTCTCCACTGCTCTCATCTCTCCACTGCTCTCATCTCTCCACTGCTCTCACCTCTCCACATCTCCCCACTGCTCTCACCTCTCCACACCTCTCCACTGCTCTCACCTCTCCACATCTCTCCACTGCTCTCATCTCTCCACTGCTCTCATCTCTCCACTGCTCTCATCTCTCCACTGCTCTCACCTCTCCACACCTCTCCACTGCTCTCACCTCTCCACATATCTCCACTGCTCTCATCTCTCCACTGCTCTCATCTCTCCACTGCTCTCATTTCTCCACTGCTCTCATCTCCCCACATCTCTCCACTGCTCTCATCTCTCCACTGCTCTCATCTCTCCACTGCTCTCATCTCTCCACATCTCTCCACTGCTCTCACCTCTCCACATCTCTCCACTGCTCTCATCTCTCCACTGCTCTCATCTCTCCACTGCTCTCATCTCTCCACATCTCTCATCTCTCCACATCTCTCCACTGTTCTCACCTCTCCACATCTCTCCACTGCTCTCATCTCTCCACTGCTCTCATCTCTCCACTGCTCTCATCTCTCCACTGCTCTCATCTCTCCACTACTCTCATCTCTCCACTGCTCTTATCTCTCCACTGCTCTCATCTCTCCACTACTCTCATCTCTCCACTGCTCTCATCTCTCCACTACTCTCATCTCTCCACTGCTCTCATCTCTCCACTGCTCTCATCTCTCCACTACTCTCATCTCTCCACTGCTCTCATCTCTCCACTGCTCTCATCTCTCCACATCTCTCATCTCTCCACATCTCTCCACTGCTCTCACCTCTCCACATCTCTCCACTGCTCTCATCTCTCCACTGCTCTCATCTCTCCACTGCTCTCATCTCTCCACTGCTCTCATCTCTCCACATCTCTCATCTCTCCACATCTCTCCACTGTTCTCACCTCTCCACATCTCTCCACTGCTCTCATCTCTCCACTGCTCTCATCTCTCCACTGCTCTCATCTCTCCACTACTCTCATCTCTCCACTGCTCTTATCTCTCCACTGCTCTCATCTCTCCACTACTCTCATCTCTCCACTGCTCTCATCTCTCCACTACTCTCATCTCTCCACTGCTCTCATCTCTCCACTGCTCTCATCTCTCCACTACTCTCATCTCTCCACTGCTCTCATCTCTCCACTGCTCTCATCTCTCCACTACTTTCATCTCTCCACTGCTCTCATCTCTCCACTACTCTCATCTCTCCACTGCTCTCATCTCTCCACTGCTCTCATCTCTCCACTACTCTCATCTCTCCACTGCTCTCATCTCTCCACTACTCTCATTTCTCCACTGCTCTCATCTCTCCACTACTCTCATCTCTCCACTACTCTCATCTCTCCACTGCTCTCATCTCTCTACTGCTCTCATCTCTCCACTACTCTCATCTCTCTACTGCTCTCATCTCTCCACTGCTCTCATCTCTCTACTGCTCTCATCTCTCCACTACTCTCATCTCTCTACTGCTCTCATCTCCCCACTGCTCTCATCTCTCTACTGCTCTCATCTCTCCACTGCTCTCATCTCTCTACTCTACTAACCCTCTTTACCCTGAGTTTTCCCTCCCTCCTTCCTTCTGGGCGCAGGTATAGGATGCCCCGCTGTTGCAGGAACAGATACAGCCATTCTTTTGTTCCTGAGGCTATTCGCTGTCTGAACTGTTGAATTGAATAGTAGCCTACTTCATGCCCCCTTTTCTGTTTTAACACATTCACTGCCAACAACGTATGAACACGTTTTCAGAATCCAGCTGTTCCCTGCCAACAACGTGTTTACACGTTTTTGGCATCGATTTTTTTTTTTTGACGGTGGGTTGTGCATCTAACCCTTTTACATCTCTTATATAATTATTGGAGCCACCGAACGTTTACAACCCATTCCACCGACCCACTAAGTGGCAACAGTGCTCTCCTGGCTAGAGGAAGGAAAGCATTTTTTTAACTTGTCACGCCATTCTCAGCCCAGCCATTCTCATGAAAAATGGATGGGGGAAAACGCTCTCCTTTTCGCGCTGATTGCTGGCGATGCGGGATTGCAAATTTACATAATAGATTCAGCCGATCTACTATGATCGGGTGATAGATTACAGGTGGAGGAACACACTTTGAAACACGCAGCATAAATATGACCAGAATCGCAAAAGCTTCTCTCAACCAAAACTCCAAACGAGCGAGTCCATCCCGACTTCCTCAAACAGCGGCCGTGCAGACATGCAGGCACAGGAGAGCAGCAAAGCACTGACTGGTGACAAGCTTGTCCGCCCACGGAGGGAGGAGTTGAAGCAACTCGAGAGGGAGGGAGAGAGAGAGAGAGAGAGAGAGAGAGAGAGAGAGGGAGGGAGAGCGAGAGGGAGAGAGAGAGAGAGAGCGAGAGGGGGAGGGAGAGAGAGAGAGAGAGAGCCAAAAATGAATGGTTAAAGTGACTGTTCCATCCAATTTCACAAAAAGCCGTTTATCTCTGAATATTCTTTCTGACGCTAAAACCATGCTGTATTCAACTGCTAATGCTTACATAACTACTAACTCTACAAACTAACTCTTTTAGACAGAGAAAGTACACATTCTATTAGTACTTTTGAGATATTGTATGTTCACAAACTCCAAGCTGAAACGAATCCTCGGCTCTTGTAAAATGAGCCATAATCCTCAAAAAACGGCTTGGCAGAAGCTACCTACAGCAAAAAAAAACGGCTGGCAGTCAATGTGTTAACTTACATGGTTTCGTGTCCTTTTAAATGTACTATGTTTTAAGACTACTTTTTACTGTTTTATGTCTGTATGTTTTTAAATTACATTTTTGTTATGCTGCATATGAATTGCCCCAAGGGGGATAAATAAAGATTCTCTACTCTACTCTACTCTACTCTACTCTGCTCTCATCTCTCCACTGCCCTGCTTTTATTCTTCCTCTTGCTCTCTTTTCTCCACTCATTTCCTTTCCTTTCCTTTCCTCTCTTTCTGTCGTTCCCTCAGCCCTGTGAGATCCCAGAGACGTCAGCATTCAGCCTGGCTCCCTCAGAGAAGGAGTCTACCGCCAGGCCCTGTTCTGTGCCGTGCTGGGACCAGGTCCGAACCAGAGTCCAGGGTGAGGTGGAGTCCCCTCTGCCCCTCAGACACATGCTCTTCAGCTTGATTCCCAGTCCGGATGCCGGGGCTGGGTCCATGTCCTCTGGCTGGAGCCTCCCCGTCCCCGTCCGACCAGACTTCCCCAGGCAGAGCGTGTCGGTTCCTGGGGAGCCGGGCTCCAGCGGCAGCCAGAACAGCAGGTGGGTGAAGTGGAGTCTGCGGTTTATTGGCCGCAACAGTCCGTTTAGAGCAGGGCAACGAAGCCTCGGCTGGCACAGGACACAAAGCAGAGAGGAACTGTAGCTGCTCACAGCTTGTTAAACACGGGCGATGGAGCGCAGGGAGAAATGCCCTCATCATTTCCACTGTCACTCTCTGTGCTTGTCTTGTTCGCACGATCCCTCTCAGTCTGTCTCACCTCTTTCTGTCTTTCACTCACCCTTTATTTTCTTCATTTTTCCTCTCTTCTTTCATTCTGTCTTTCTTTCTGCTTCCCGGCATCTCTTCCACTGGGGTGGCCAGAGTGCAAAGCTGTTTGGACAGAGAACACAGATGCAGTGTATGTAATTAGGCCCATGAGCTGAGAAGTGAATAAATTGTGGCTTTCGTCACAGATAAACTACTGATTTTTGTTTTTAGATTGGTCAGCTGTGTGCCTCTACGTGTGTGTGTGTGTGTGTGTGTGTGTGTGTGTGTGTGTGTGTGTGTGCGCGCGCGCGTGTGCGTGCATGCGTTTGTATAGCTATCTTAGTGAGGACATTCATTGACATAATGCGTTCCCTAGCCCCTAACCCAAACCTTAACCATCACAGCCCCTAACCCAAACCTTAACCATCAGAGCCACTAACCCAAACCTTAACTCATTGAGTGCCAATGACGACAATCGTCGTCAATTCAAATACTAACGTAGAGTGCCAATGACGACGATTGTCGTCAATTGCGTTTTTTGACGGTGGGACGTGGATCAAAGCCTGATCCATCTCCTGTGAAAGTATGGTGGATGTTGAATGTGTAAAAGCTATTTTACGGACCCATTAGGTGGCGACAGTGCTCTCCAGATTAGAGAAAGGCGAGGAAAAAAGAGAGAAGTCATGGGGAAACGGAAATCGCATCGGTATGCATCGATATGCATGAAGCATAACGTTAGCTGTGCCTGCAGCAGCCAATCTGCTGCCACAATTGATTAGTTGATTAGTTGATTAGTTGTGGAGTTGTTATTATTCTCAACTGGAAGCGATGGGAGCCGGTGACAAATACACGCGGAACGCTGTAAAAAAGCTGGATGTAGCGCACTTTTCAGTGCAGAGCAAACTCAGCAGAGAGCCACCAGAGACACACCCACGGAGGAGGGGCAGCATACAACACCGACCCAGACAGACCCAGACAGCAGGACAGGATTGGCAAACACAAGCTAGAATATCTGATGCCCACCAGCAGTAAATCAAGACCAGCAAGAAGCTGCAACCAGCAGCGCACGCAGGGGCCAGCGCTGCTGGTTGCAGCTAAAAAATATTATTTTGCCAAACAAAATTCCTTTGTTTTCACTGTTTTATTGAAGGAAATTATTTTTGAGGTGTCACATCAGAAAATATTAGCTTCAGAGTCAGTCATGTGCTTGAAATGCTTCATTTCACAAAAGGCTAATTATCTCAGCTTCTAGTTTGAAAGGTCTCTTTTTGGTGAAATCAACCTATCTTCTCCGGCTCATAACTAAAGAACGGAAAATGATATCAATAAACTTTTTTTGCTGATGATAGAAGAGAGTCTCATCGTTCTTTGGGCGTGTTTGGTGTTTACATAGTAATATCACACAATATTCTGTGGGCCTCGAGAAATCACTGAAAACGCTCTGAAACTCTGGCACAACATAACCATCATCTAAACCCAACCCTAACATAACCATCATCTAAACCCAACCCTAACATAACCATAATCTAAACCCAACCCTAACATAACCATAATCTAAACCCAACCCTAACATAACCATAATCTAAACCAACCCTAACATAACCATAATCTAAACCCAACCCTAACATAACCATCATCTAAACCCAACCCTAACATAACCATAATCTAAACCCAACCCTAACATAACCATAATCTAAACCCAACCCTAACATAACCATAATCTAAACCAACCCTAACATAACCATAATCTAAACCCAACCCTAACATAACCATCATCTAAACCCAACCCTAACATAACCATAATCTAAACCCAACCCTAACATAACCATCATCTAAACCAACCCTAACATAACCATCATCTAAACCCAACCCTAACATAACCATAATCTAAACCCAACCCTAACATAACCATCATCTAAACCCAACCCTAACATAACCATCATCTAAACCCAACCCTAACATAACCATCATCTAAACCCATCCCTAACATAACCATCATCTAAACCTAACCCTAACATAACCATCATCTAAACCCAACCCTAACATAACCATAATCTAAACCCAACCCTAACATAACCATCATCTAAACCCTAACATAACCATAATCTAAACCCAACCCTAACATAACCATCATCTAAATCCAACCCTAACATAACCATCATCTAAACCCAACCCTAACATAACCATCATCTAAACCCAACCCTAACATAACCATCATCTAAACCCAACCCTAACATAACCATCATCTAAACCCAACCCTAACATAACCATCATCTAAACCCAACCCTAACATAACCATCATCTAAACCCAACCCTAACATAATCATCATCTAAACCAACCCTAACATAACCATCATCTAAACCAACCCTAACATAACCATCATCTAAACCCAACCCTAACATAACCATCATCTAAACCCAACCCTAACATAACCATCATCTAAACCCAACCCTAACATAACCATCATCTAAACCCAACCCTAACATAACCATCATCTAAACCCAACCCTAACATAACCATCATCTAAACCCAACCCTAACATAACCATCATCTAAACCCAACCCTAACATAACCATCATCTAAACCCAACCCTAACATAACCATAATCTAAACCCAACCCTAACATAACCATCATCTAAACCTAACCCTAACATAACCATCATCTAAACCCAACCCTAACATAACCATCATCTAAACCCAACCCTAACATAACCATAATCTAAACCCAACCCTAACATAACCATAATCTAAACCCAACCCTAACATAACCATCATCTAAACCCAACCCTAACATAACCATCATCTAAACCCTAACATAACCATCATCTAAACCCAACCCTAACATAACCATAATCTAAACCCAACCCTAACATAACCATAATCTAAACCCAACCCTAACATAACCATAATCTAAACCAACCCTAACATAACCATAATCTAAACCCAACCCTAACATAACCATCATCTAAACCCAACCCTAACATAACCATAATCTAAACCCAACCCTAACATAACCATCATCTAAACCAACCCTAACATAACCATCATCTAAACCCAACCCTAACATAACCATAATCTAAACCCAACCCTAACATAACCATCATCTAAACCCAACCCTAACATAACCATCATCTAAACCCAACCCTAACATAACCATCATCTAAACCCATCTCTAACATAACCATCATCTAAACCTAACCCTAACATAACCATCATCTAAACCCAACCCTAACATAACCATAATCTAAACCCAACCCTAACATAACCATCATCTAAACCCTAACATAACCATAATCTAAACCCAACCCTAACATAACCATCATCTAAATCCAACCCTAACATAACCATCATCTAAACCCAACCCTAACATAACCATCATCTAAACCCAACCCTAACATAACCATCATCTAAACCCAACCCTAACATAACCATCATCTAAACCCAACCCTAACATAACCATCATCTAAACCCAACCCTAACATAACCATCATCTAAACCCAACCCTAACATAATCATCATCTAAACCAACCCTAACATAACCATCATCTAAACCAACCCTAACATAACCATCATCTAAACCCAACCCTAACATAACCATCATCTAAACCCAACCCTAACATAACCATCATCTAAACCCAACCCTAACATAACCATCATCTAAACCCAACCCTAACATAACCATCATCTAAACCCAACCCTAACATAACCATCATCTAAACCCAACCCTAACATAACCATCATCTAAACCCAACCCTAACATAACCATAATCTAAACCCAACCCTAACATAACCATCATCTAAACCTAACCCTAACATAACCATCATCTAAACCCAACCCTAACATAACCATCATCTAAACCCAACCCTAACATAACCATAATCTAAACCCAACCCTAACATAACCATAATCTAAACCCAACCCTAACATAACCATCATCTAAACCCAACCCTAACATAACCATCATCTAAACCCTAACATAACCATAATCTAAACCCAACCCTAACATAACCATCATCTAAACCCAACCCAACATAACCATCATCTAAACCCAACCCTAACATAACCATCATCTAAACCCAACCCTAACATAACCATCATCTAAACCCAACCCTAACATAATCATCATCTAAACCCAACCCTAACACAACCATCATCTAAACCCAACCCTAACATAACCATCATCTAAACCCAACCCTAACATAACCATCATCTAAACCCTAACATAACCATAATCTAAACCCAACCCTAACATAACCATCATCTAAACCCAACCCAACATAACCATCATCTAAACCCAACCCTAACACAACCATCATCTAAACCCAACCCTAACATAACCATCATCTAAACCCAACCCTAACATAACCATAATCTAAACCCAACCCTAACATAACCATCATCTAAACCCAACCCAACATAACCATCATCTAAACCCAACCCTAACACAACCATCATCTAAACCCAACCCTAACATAACCATCATCTAAACCCAACCCTAACATAACCATCATCTAAACCCAACCCTAACATAACCATCATCTAAACCCAACCCTAACATAACCATCATCTAAACCCAACCCTAACATAACCATCATCTAAACCCAATTCTAACTTAACGTCTTAACCTTCAAACAGCTGCAGAAGGCAGTGAGAAAGTGTGGACCGGCCAGAATGTCCTCACTTTCCTAAAAATGTCCTCATGGGTATAAAGCTCAAATTGGTTCAAACTAAGATAGCTACACAAGAACACACACACACACACACACACACACACACACACACACACACACACACACACACACACCCCACACACACACACATACACACACACACACACACACACACACACACACACACACACACACACACACACACACACACACACACACACACACACACACACACACAGAGTAACACTGCATGCCTGGCTTCAATTAGGGCTCTGCCCATGGATGCACCTCAGGGATTGGGAAACGGACATAGCAGTAATGTGACGTTTGACATCTGAGCGTGTGTGTGTGTGTGTGTGTGTGTGTGTGTGTGTGTGTGTGCGCGTGCGGGTGCGGTTGCATGTGTGTGTGTGCGTGCGTGTGCCTGTGTGTGTGTGTGTGTGTGTGTGTGTGCGTGCTCCTATCTGTGATGTGGAGGAATAGGGTGTGAGATGTCTGTGGTCTGTTTATTTATGTGTTTATTTGTTTTGCTGCAGAGCCTTGGTGCTGACATATCAGGAGCACCTTGGGGTGACATACATCACTCTGAATGAGGACCCCTGTCCTCGCATGCTCATCCACAACAAGTGTCCTATCCCACTGCTGCTGAAGGAGAGTGTGAAAGGTACATCTTCAATATGAACCAACGCTCACATATACTGTATTCCATGTTTATACACCTTACAGTTTGTGTGTATCAAACATGTTTATACACCTTACAGTTTGTGTGTGTCAAACATGTTTCTACACCTTACAGTTTGTGTGTGTCAAACATGTTTATACACCTTACAGTTTGTGTGTATCAAACATGTTTATACACCTTACATATTGTGTGTCAAACATGTTTATACACCTTACAGTTTGTGTATCAAACATGTTTATACACCTTACATATTGTGTGTCAAACATGTTTATACACCTTACAGATTGTGTGTGTCAAACATGTTTATACACCTTACAGATTGTGTGTATCAAACATGTTTATACACCTTACAGTTTGTGTGTGTCAAACATGTTTATACACCTTACAGTTTGTGTGTGTCAAACATGTTTATACACCTTACAGATTGTGTGTGTCAAACATGTTTCTTCACCTTACAGTTTGTGTGTGTCAAACATGTTTATACACCTTACAGTTTGTGTGTGTCAAACATGTTTATACACCTTACAGTTTGTGTGTGTCAAACATATTTCTTCACCTTACAGTTTGTGTGTATCAAACATGTTTATACACCTTACAGTTTGTGTGTGTCAAACATGTTTATACACCTTACAGTTTGTGTGTGTCAAACATGTTTATACACCTTACAGTTTGTGTGTATCAAACATGTTTATATACACCTTACATATTGTGTGTCAAACATGTTTATACACCTTACAGTTTGTGTATCAAACATGTTTATACACCTTACATATTGTGTGTCAAACATGTTTATACACCTTACAGATTGTGTGTGTCAAACATGTTTATACACCTTACAGATTGTGTGTATCAAACATGTTTATACACCTTACAGTTTGTGTGTGTCAAACATGTTTATACACCTTACAGTTTGTGTGTGTCAAACATGTTTATACACCTTACAGATTGTGTGTGTCAAACATGTTTCTTCACCTTACAGTTTGTGTGTGTCAAACATGTTTATACACCTTACAGTTTGTGTGTGTCAAACATGTTTATACACCTTACAGTTTGTGTGTGTCAAACATATTTCTTCACCTTACAGTTTGTGTGTATCAAACATGTTTATACACCTTACAGTTTGTGTGTGTCAAACATGTTTATACACCTTACAGATTGTGTGTATCAAACATGTTTACAGTATACACCTTACAGATTGTGTGTATCAAACATGTTTACAGTATACACCTTACAGTTTGTGTGTATCAAACATGTTTATACACCTTACAGTTTGTGTGTATCAAACATGTTTTTACACCTTACAGTTTGTGTGTATCAAACATGTTTATACACCTTACAGTTTGTGTGTATCAAACATGTTTACAGTATACACCTTACAGTTTGTGTGTGTCAAACATGTTTATACACCTTACAGTTTGTGTGTGTCAAACATGTTTATACACCTTACAGTTTGTGTGTGTCAAACATGTTTATACACCTTACAGTTTGTGTGTGTCCAACATGTTTATACACCTTACAGTTTGTGTGTATCAAACATGTTTATACACCTTACAGTTTGTGTGTCAAACATGTTTATACACCTTACAGATTGTGTGTATCAAACATGTTTATACACCTTACAGTTTGTGTGTATCAAACATGTTTCTTCACCTTACAGTTTGTGTGTATCAAACATGTTTCTACACCTTACAGTTTGTGTGTGTCAAACATGTTTATACACCTTACAGTTTGTGTGTATCAAACATGTTTATACACCTTACAGTTTGTGTGTGTCAAACATGTTTATACACCTTACAGATTGTGTGTATCAAACATGTTTATACACCTTACAGATTGTGTGTATCAAACATGTTTCTACACCTTACAGTTTGTGTGTCAAACATGTTTATACACCTTACAGATTGTGTGTATCAAACATGTTTATACACCTTACAGTTTGTGTGTGTCAAACATGTTTATACACCTTACAGATTGTGTGTATCAAACATGTTTCTACACCTTACAGTTTGTGTGTATCAAACATGTTTATACACCTTACAGTTTGTGTGTGTCAAACATGTTTCTACACCTTACAGTTTGTGTGTGTCAAACACAGGAATTTATTATCCATCCATTCATTCACTCACTCACTCACTCACTCCAAGTGTCAAAGCTTTTATAGAATATTAACATATTGCTTTCATTGTTTGATTGATTGATTGATTGAGTGAATGATTGATTGATTTTTATTCTTGTGTCTCATGCACCCTAAGCCCCCGTTCACACAGGATGCCAAAGCAACGCTCAACCGAAGCTGTACCTATGCTGTATCCACAAGTTTCATTTAAGCGTCCAACAGGCGAAGCCGTTCACACCACCCGCGCGCATGCCATGCTGACGCCATGACGAAGCCACGCTCACGCCACGCCGAAGCGATCACTCAGGATTGACGCCGAATTTCCAAGCGTGACGCTGAAGCCGTGAAGCCATGAGACATGAAGTCAATGGGAGTTGTGGGCGGGTTTAAGGCGCGAGAGTATAGGCGCTGAGAGGAAAAGAGAAGGCGTCTTGTGTGAACAGTAGGGCGTAAGTTCAGCTTGTGCTGTTTCAAGCTTCAGTTCTGCTTACGTTCGGCGTCCTGTGTGAACGAGGGCTAAGGTGCCCAACCCTCAGGGGCTTATAAGACACAAACAAAATACAACATAAAACTGTGCTGCAGTGGTAGTCAACACAAATCACAAGTCAGCATACTGCTCAAACAACAAAACAGATCATTACATCACTCTCTAAAAACAAAATGTTCTGTCTTTGTTCCCAGGCTTGACAGATAAAATTTGCTATGAAGAAGATTCCTTTTTTTAAACACAACTCAAGTTTCTCATAATCATGTGTGTGTTTTATTGGGTGTGTATATCAGGGGTTTAACATTGGCCTACAACGTGACTCAGCTAGTCAGAAGTGACAATCAGGACTGCTCTGGTTTATATAGTATAATTTGTTCAGCATTTTGTGAGCTTGAAAGGTTCTATCTGAATTTGT